>NW_008751751.1:707458-768320 GCF_000715545.1 Opisthorchis viverrini | reverse complement strand
GGCACAAGTGAAAAAAGGGTGTAGCACTGCTCTTTATGTTCTAAGCGCGGGGCATTATGCTTGCCAGCGCGAGGGTTCGCATAAATAAATGTCTAATAGTGCTTTTAACTTGGTTCTAGAAGCAGCGTGGTCAACCGCCGGAGGAAGGTCATTCCACGCACCTACTACCCGAAATGAAAAAAATTGTCTAATGAATGTGTGTACTCTGAGCTTGAAATTTTTTTACTATGTCCCCGCCGTGCGTTTGCTGGGTCAACGGTGAAGAACCTGTTTGCCAAGCTTTGTTCAAACAGGACATAGATAAGAATTAGGTCCCCTCGGAGGCGACGGTACTCCAGGGGAAAAAAGTCAGGTGGGAAAAATTAATCAGCATCACTGATACCGTGGGATTCCCAAATAAGGCTCAGAAGTTCACACTGGTACTCTGAACTCGGTTTCCCGATCGCTACAGTCCATCAGGGATACGTCATATCTTTCGAAAAATTCAGTTCCATTGTGCGAATACTGACATGAGGGGCACTGGGTAGACAAAAAATTGTTTAAAAAAAGTGGCGCGAAAGATAAAGTTCAAGGACACGGTCTGTCCGGCCTACTGATGGACTTCTTTCTGTGCTCAGACAGCGTCCCAAGCCCTCACACACTCACATATACATCCTGCTTCTTCCATTTCCCTGTCTCGCTTGTACGGTGCGAAGTTTGGGTGCGTTTTTTCAGGCGGTTGTGTGTGCACTTGGTCATTTCGCGGTTGGTGTACGGGTACGCGGAAAATAGTCCCTGGTTGTCAGTGTAAGCACCCTTCACCCGCCAGGTAAACACCGGAATTCTGTTGCGACACATCTCAGAAAAATCGGCAGTTGAAGTGACAAGCTGCTTTTTAAATTAACCGGTGACGACACTGGATTAAACTGTACCGTAGGCCATTTACTTATGTATGGAAATGCTTGGAAATTTCCATTGCCAACGCATATAGTCGTTATTGAGATAAGTGAAAACGATGTGGCGAAGCCATTTCGGAAGAATGACTAGTTTGTGACTAGGTTACCGCAGGAGTCGGCATTCCGACGGGCAGAGGTCTTGAGCTTCAAGTCATCACTCACATTCCTCTTACAGAAGAGAGTAACTGTCCTCGTAGCTTCCCCTTGGACACGTCTAGCGCAGTAGTAATCCCTTTGTAGTCCTGTGTGTGCGATCTATTTGGCGTGTCCCAACAACGATCCAAGTTGTACACACAGGTCACTGGAATGGAACCTGTATTAAGAGACTAAAAAACGTACACAAATTGCCCTCTGGCTTTGTACAAGCCTCTTTTACTGGGCTAGGATGAATTTCACCCGACCCTTCAGTTTAACCAGAAGGTAGTGAACATTCGCCTCCAAATTCTCCATCTGCTAAAGCCTTAGAACAGCTCTGTGACGTAAGAATAGCTACATCAACTAGGAATTCAAAGCGCGCAATGTATCAAAGTGCGCGAAGAGTCTTTCACTTGTTCTGCCGGCTGAAAGTCAGTATCTGGCATTACGTTGGCTGTTTAATCTGAGGGTCCTTGCCCCTCACTTTCACATATTCTTTCCTTCCTACTCCGTCCCAGAATGTGTACTCATTGCACGCCATAGCACTAGGACCGACCGCATTGTTCGCCTGCTACGCTCAGCTGCAACTTCTGTGAGCCGATGGCCGATCTACTTGCCTGATTTTACAGTCCGAGCACTGAACCAAACACGATAACCAGGGGCTCTTGCTTGTGCACTGGGCTCCCTCTGCATTGATGTATGTCATCTTCAGAAACAAGAGTCGCTGACGCCTCCATACCGTTTTCGCTTTAGAATATACGACTCTGTTGATGTGGAAGCTGATACAACTAAACATGTCGCTGTGAGTATTGGGTTAAGTCATTGAGTGAAGGCGTCTCTGCTTGGTAGGCTGTTCGCTGCTAGTCGCCTCCGCGCGGTTCCTTTTACAGTAACTGAAAAAATCCTGAGGAGACTGTTGCTCCCTTTTTTGTATCTGCATATACTCCGATGGGCTGTAGCTCTGGATCTGTCAAAGAGTTTCCGCGACGCTCTAGGTGTACTTTGACGACGTTCTAAATGCTCAGACGTCGTTGTGATAACATAGACGCGCAGATGGGTAGACTTAGCTTTACTAAAGTCCAACCAACGAACTGGAGCTGAACCCAAATAGACCACTGGTATCAGCTACCGGTGGCGAATATCGATTACCACTGCTCCATGTAAAATACCTGAGTCCACTGCGATGACGTACTCTTCCACTGCCGCTTTTCATTTCGCTTTTTACTTCTACACGAAGCACGCTCATGGGCTGCGAATGAATGTATTGGAACCTAATTCGCAAAATGCACTCATTTGTAAACTATTGCGGTTCTGTCAAGATTGCTAAAGCACTGAAGCCCGACCACCACAACGAGGTGACAGCTTCCGTCCACCGGCCCCCACCCACTGAATAATGAGTAGTGGTCAACCCATTTGCCCGCCCCCCCCCGACGATTCTCTGCCAGAACTATCGCCCAGCAAAATAAACCTCCGAGGTGTACCGTGCTGCTACAAAAACTGGACAAGACCAAACACAATTCCCATGCTTCCTATCGAGTCAGGCGATGTGGTAGATAAATTTGCTCACCTGGTTGGTTGTATAAGTTCCGGTGGACTGACTAGAGGCAGGACTACTTCTCGTGTCGGGAAGGCCAGGGCAGCTTTGCTAACCTCCTGCACATGGCACCGGCCTGATGCCAGTTTGTTTGTCAATGGCAGTATATACTGCGGCAGTGTGATCCGTACAGTTGTGTGGATAAGATACATAGCGTTCTTGGTAGTTGGAGATTTCGTCTTCCGCATTGCTAATGATTCCCAATAAGGATGAAGCAGCTGTACAGTGCTTCTCGGCTTTTCAGCATAGCTTGGATTCACTTACAAGACGGAATCACCACCAGATACGTAGCATCTCCGCTCAAATGACATACCAAAGTTGGTAGTCTCCGAAGAATTCGTCGGGTCTTCTGGGAACATAGGATTAGCGATCTTGAGGTACGCCAGGTGGTCTTAAGAAAAAAGATCTTTCCCACGATCGATAAGTTACTCACGCCCCATAGTTTACGCTGGTCAGGACATTAACGTTACATACCACGGGATTGTCCGCCTAGCAGGGCTCTTTTCACCCAGATTGCTCAAGCCTAGGCAGGGGAAGTCGAGATGCAGAGGTCGGATTGTAACCACGGATCTTTCGGCAGTAAATTCGTGCTCTGATCGCTGAGCCATCTTGCCCCCCACCCCAGAGTGAAGGAGAGGAGAAATGAGACAGGCACAGGTACCTTAGGCTAGCTCACCACAAACATCCGGGGTTTCTACACCCCCAACATTCTGTTAGATAAGCTTGAAACTGCAGCACGGACGCCACCTTATCCTTCGCTGTCTCCAGCCAAGTACGGAGAGAGGTCCAATGGACCGTATCCTGGAGGCTGAGCAGCATCAACAGTGCCCAGACCTTTCATAGCGTCATTTCCTTCTCCCGTTTCGCATTCTACCCACCTCCAGCTTTTCAGATTGGGTGCAGCAAACAATACTGTTCTCGTTAGACAGCAAGTCACCATGTGTAACCCGTTGTTCAGCCACTTTGGCTTACTATACTAGATGCGTTCATTGGGTGGAGTACCGTCCGCTTCACCAAAACCCGTTCCATGATGGACTCATTGCAAATTCGGGTTCAAGCAGTCTGGTCCAGATGTAACACCTTTTCGGCGCCTAGCTGCCACGCCACCCGAAGACAGTACGGGGGTGAAAATACTGCCAGGTTGCCAAAGTCCAGGCAGAAGCGGTCAAGACTCAGAGATCTGGTTTGAACCGTTGGCCTTCCGGTCAGTAAGTCTGCTCCTTAGCCACTGAGCCATCTCGAGCTCAGCTGTCCCTTGCTACAGTTATGAGACATCAGTGGTAAAATGTATGAAGATTCTCCAGATCCTGGACTCTTAGTGGCCACGTCTCATGACCGTACAACAATACGGTGCATACAATACACTGCGACCTTTGAGACCCAATGGTATGTCCTTTTGATGCCACAAGTGACGCGATTCTGGCCTTTAAGATTCGTGCATTCACGTCGTCTCTTACATTCCAGTCAGAGCTAGTGCAATTTCCGAGACACGTATAGTGTTCCACAACTTTTGTTGTCTCTCCTTGTTTTCTCGTTGACATGTTCAACGGCTGTACGCCTCGTAGCATGACTACACTTTGTGGGTGCAAGTCCTCGGTCAGCTTTTCTGGTGATTCCTGTGCCTCCTGCTTCTCTTCAAATATAAGAGCGATGTTTGCATATTCCGTGTCGACATGGTTCCCTCTCGAAAAAATCTGAACCGGTTTCGGAAACACTCCAGAGTTTGTCTCATTGCTTCAGTAATGGCAAACTTAAACAAAAATGGAGCGAATGGACACTTGACAGATATTGCTTGTAGGGAGACTAGGGCGCTTCTCATGCTCTCATGCTCAGCGCATGATATTCACCAATTTCACAAGCATTCCGAGAGGAGCAAACAGGTTGACTCGACCGAGCGCACTCTTGAATTCAAGAATCACCAAGACTACAGGACACCTATAGGCATGCCGTTTCTCTACCCCTTGGCAGAATGTGAATTAAGTGTTGAGCTTTATTCACGACAGCGAAGCATCAGTCTTGGACACTAATGCCATGCTGTCGATGAAGATCGTGAAATGGTGAATAAAGATGTGGATTCTATTTTAGAGGGTGTTACGTCACCCTCAGTTAGAGTGACCCATTGGCCATCGAAAGGAATTTCATCTTTGACATATAACTTCTAAAAGTCCTAGGACGACGTCTCCACAGAGGTTCGGTGATATACCAAGTCTGAACGATTCGTATACAGCATCCCTGTACTGAATTGACACAATGCAATAACTGTTGGTGGGCCTGCAGAACTGATGGAGAAGCGGAACTTCGGGAGCTGCCGGTATCAGTAAGCACTCGGAGTGCAGTGCCGTTTACCAGAAGATCCTGTATTTGTAGATAAGCAATTGGGAATAGTGGCACAGGATATCGTCATCATCATCGGCAGCATGACATCAGTGTTCAACACCGATGCTTCACTGCCGTACAACCGTGACTTATTTGGGGCGAGATGGCCCAAGTGGTTAGAGCACGAATTTACTGACCGGAAGGTCCGTGGTTCAAATCCGACCTCCACCACTCAACTTCCCCTGTCTAGGCTTGGGCAACCTGGCAGTATCCCAGCCCTCGTGCTTCCTTCGGGTAGCATGGCAGCTAGGCACCGAAAGGGTGCTACAGCTGAACGCTTTCTTTTTTCTTTCTCGTTTGAAAGCCTTATTGTAAAGAAAAGAATAAAGGTGGACGGGGAAGCGACTTAGTGCTAGCTTAACACAATCATTCCGAGGTGCCTGACACAGGATAATGAAGAGATTGAGGAGTCTTGAGATGAACCCACGTGATATTCCGAGGTCTGGCAAACCTGTTCTTTAGCAGGCAAATGTTGCAAGGGTGTTTGGGGTCCTCACACACATGTTTGTTGTGTAGCGGCAGGAATTGTTGTTTTAGCATTAACAGAGGACGAAGGCGTAGACATCGAATAAGTATCAGACTGTCCGTGTACATAAGATTGGGATTATTTTTGTGCAATTCCGCGAGCTCGTGCGGCTTCGTGAGCTTTGTCAAGATCTAGTTTATGCCAGGTTAGCAGTTTCTCCCGAATGTCGCTAGACTGTAGTCCGTTTATGAATGCATTTCGGACTGCTTCTTCCGTATGTTCCACAGCACATATCGCTTTAAATTCGCAGTCTTTACTAGTGAATTCAGTTTTTGGGTGAACTGGCCAGTACCTTGAACGGCTACTTGTTTGTAGGTAGCTAAGATTTGGAGTGCGTACGGGTGTTTTTCGGGCGACTAAAGTTCTTCCAGTAAAGTCACCACAGGATCGTGTCGATACATTCTGTAATGAAGTTCTACACCGTATGGCTAATGTGGCTTACAAGAGTTTTCAGTTTATTGAGACTTTCCGGTTTGACTGAGTTAATGTAAGCTTTGAAGATACGTAAACAATGGATCCATTGTTTCGTGGCGTCTCGTAGATGAGAATCAACATCGAGAAAGCGTAGGTTGGTGATTATGAGCTTTTAGACGACTAAGTTGTTGCGAGAGTTGAATGGTTCGAGGTCGAGACCAGATTGAAGACAATAGAAGGGCTTAACGTACACTTCTACTGTCTACTGACGATAGTATATGAGCTGAAAAGTAGTGATAGTTACCGGTCAATGTTATGTGAAAAGTTTGGTTTATATGGTCGTGAAACATAACAGGCGGCCTCAGCTTCTCTGGTGTTCGTCATCAGTGGGGCTGGGGTATCCAAGACCAACCACATCAATAGGTGGAGGCATTTATTGACATGGCGATGTCACACAACCATCGGCGGTGTTGTCTATTCTCTCGTTCTCAATAGTTAACTAAGTGATCAGTTGAATATTCTTCTGTTACCACCTATAAGCTGCCCGCTGCCATAACGTGAGAGACCGGAACCACCCTACACTCGACCGTGTTTTACAGTTATGAAACAGAGTTAAACTAACCTCACTGTTATCTCTTAATGATCCTCTCACCCCGTTTGGTTTGGATCCAACCCGAATCTCATACTTGAAGATGAGCCGGTCGACTTGGTGGATAAGTTTACTGGGACTTTTGTATAAGCCCAGGTGAATTGGCTGGAGATGATATTACTTATTCAGTCGGGAAGGCCAGAACAGGTTTCACCAGCCTCCGACACCTATGGCGTCGACATGACGTAGGTTTGTCTGTCAGAGGCAGAGTTCACACTATGGGAGTGCGATCCATACAGTTGTGTGGATCAGAGACGTAGCCTCTACGCGCAGAGGACATCCGGAAGCTGTCACTGTTTGACCATCGGTGTCTCCAAAGCGTTAATCGGGCCTGGAGGTAACGTCGGATTAGTAACATCGAGGTTCGCCAGGAACTATTCCACGATGAGTGAATAACTTACCCTCCATAGTTTACACCGATTGGTACATGTACTCCACACGCCAGGAAACCGCCTGCCTCGCAGAGCTCTGCTCACCCATCCACGTACTGCTTGCAAGCGACTGAGAGGTGGACAGTGTATGAGCTGGCAGCAAAGCTTGAAAACACAAACCGGTAAACTTAATTGAGTCAACAACTGCGGTTTCCCTGGATGGGGACCCCTGGACTTACACCACCAATGGTTAACGACACTGGGAGGATTGGCTCAATCACACAGTCAACAGCACTCGTGCATCAAAGCTATCTATCGTATCAATGCGTGGCTGTCCAGTTCCTGAACTAACTGAACGTTCCATCACCTCCAAGGCTTGGCTGTACGTTTCACATCCTTTCACTTTATGGCGATCGAAACTGTAGCAGCTGGAACGATTGAGCCTATGGTACACAGTTTTCGACATCATTGACTGACTGATTGTCAGTTTCTCCACCACAGATTTCTATTGTTTTAATTCACCCATGTCCTTCCGATCGTCCTCATCAACTTACCTTTCCCGGTCTTCTTCCTCTGCCTCGTCTTTCTAACTCTGAACTACTCTCAGAAGCCCCCCACTACCTATTACATACTCACCCAGTGATCTGGAAATTTTCACGACCAGCTTCATGTTTATATAGAAACCACCTGGACTGGTGTTTGTTTTAACTGATGGCTGTGTATTTCGTTCGCAAAGGATCTTCGGTCATGTGGCTACTGTTTGTATAGAAGCCGTGTGTTGTGTAACGAAAAATTCCATCGGAATGAAATAGAACATATTTTGCTACTCGTGCAGGTGGTCCTTCTTATGTCAGTAATTATCCCGTTACCAACCCCAAACTCCGTTTTGTAAAAAGTGTGGGAGCCTTTCGTCAGACGACAACTGAGAATCATCGGACGCTGTCGGTGTCAAAACAGATCGTTCATCCATACGACAAACCTGTGATCTCCCTCGTTGGGCACGCTTAGCAAAGCCTGTTTTTTGATATGATGGCATCCTAGCTAAGCTTCCATGTTTTGGCATATGGCGGGCACTCATTGCCTGATTGATAGTTTTCTAGTTGGGCAGTCAGTGACAGCACGCATCACTCACTAACTTCAATGCTGGCGGATCCCAGCATTCTGTACTCTCTGCGACTCCGTTTTACCTCATTTCAGTGAAGTGCCCTCTCACATCTGTTATCACCCCATCCGCGGATGATCCCAATGGTTACCCACTTTCTTACTGACCACGTATGTTTGCCTCCAGTCGCAAGAAATAGATTTCCCGTTTTTCCTAGGGGTTTCTCATATCTGACACTTTCTCTTTTTCAAAGTCCAGATTCTTCCGATACTCGTGTGTAGTTCGTCTATGTGGGTTGGCATCTTTCTAATCCATCTCGACTAATTGTATGGACAGTGACTTGTCGCTGAGTGACAAGCTACAGTCGCCAACACATCGATTAGGTGTGGTACTTTCTCTTTTCAAAGTCCAGATTCTTCCGATACTCGTGTGTAGTTCGTCTATGTGGGTTGGCATCTTTCTAATCCATCTCGACTAATTGTATGGACAGTGACTTGTCGCTGAGTGACAAGCTACAGTCGCCAACACATCGATTAGGTGTGGTATCCATGTCTGTCCTAGCACTACTGTCACGATGTCCTCTCATGGTGTTTTTTTGAGTTTACCAGTGATGTTATTCACGTGGGTTTTACCGCTTCATTCGTCGTTTGAGAAATCGGCCCCTGCTTTGCTTGTCTAGTCCTTGTTATCGGACTGAACTCTACTCCCATGGCGGCTGAACCATAAAACTAACTTCTACTTCATATCTTTCACCATTTCCAACGTCTTTTCATCACGATTTAAGACTTATTCAACGTTTAGAGTCCTTTTCCAATTTCGTTTCCATGGGTTACGTTTTTGTCTTACGAGAATCCCAAAAATTCACACAAAGTCCTACCGTTATAGAAATCAGCTGGCCGATTTCTTTGTAAACTTCGTCGCATTCCGATAAAATTGCCCGAAACCAGCCTTTGCCGTGGGCTGTCACCTATGGATATCTTTATTGTTCAAAGGCCGCAGCTTCCAGTGGTTTGCAAATGCACGTATTCTTCGGATGTTGATTCGAATTACTGTTCCATATCTGCTGCCGGTGCGCAGCCCACGTCAAAGTGCGCGATAAAATTATCTTGGCTATTTAGCGTAACCGCTGCAAGAGGTGTTTTATTCTGCGCATTCTTGCGCGAATCCCCGATATTATTCCTATTCATGGTGTACGGGTTGAGAAGCGTATCAACCACGCAGCTGAGGTGGGATCGTGAAAGATGACACATTTGTTTTCTACCACCTGACGTGGTGACCTGGGATAAGAGCCTACCGGAGAAACGCAACAGAAACTGCAACATTTGGTCGACTGTGACTGTATGGGACACTCGAATTTAGACGACCGACGGAATCAAATTAAGACCTCAGATAAAAACGGCCACTATCGGTCATTCGAAGGAATGTCGCTGCTCTAGCAGATGAAGATCTGGCAATGGACGTTCGGTATGTCAGGTGGTTTCTCGCCTATCTGTTCCGCTGATCGCTCAGTCTACACAGGACGATACCGCAGAACACTTTGGACGCCACCAGGCCGGTGCCGTGGTGGTTTTCGCATGCTGTTATTCCTTCGGCCTTGTTATGGGTCCGTTGTAGAGGCTGGTTGCTGCTATTGTTTTTCTGTCATCAATAAGAACCGCTGATCTGGTGTTCATTGGATCAAGTCAAACGGCTCCGATAGACGGACGTAAGGGCTGACAACATTGACGCTTTAGTCCTACATTTATTTATCAAGTGTAACTGTATCTATGGTCATCTGTTAAGCACCGAGCCGTCTCAGCTCCCTACTGTTGAGCTATAAATACATTTTATGGGCTCTTTACCTGGTCCCTATCGGTTTATGACATTCATTCTGCAAGTATGCTAATGTGCGTTCCAGCACATTGACACGATGATTGCGAAGTTAACTACTCCAAAAGGAGCGAGAGTCTTGAGAGGTCTGGATAGAAGTCATCTCTCTCAGCGTCTGCGGTGCCGTCTTGAATTGAATGAATCTGCATGAAACTGCCGACTTGAAGGCACAACTATTTACTGAAATCCACTCCAGGATAGACCTTAGTGCAATTATCATGCGGCAGATACATTGGTCCATTGCGTCAGGATCGCCAGCTATTTGAAAAATGAAGTGAGCGGAACTTGTGTCCATCCGAAATTACTTGTAGTGTGTGACGAACATGGGTCCTTTTATACTTGTTTCATAGACACTATGCATCGACGGAAAGCGAAAGCGAGTTCTGACTAAAAGCAGCCTGTTGTTTCATGTGGCATAGGATAGGATGTTGAAAGCTGCGATGTAGGTCATGATTTCGGTTTATTGTACTCCGTAAAAGTTTAGATGCGGGACAGCGGTTAGGCGACTCACAGCTAAATAGGCTGTAATGGCTGACAGATTAGAAACTGTGAGAACAAATGATACTTGTCGGTTGACGACACGGAAAATACGACTTCATCCCAAGCTTTGGACTCAAGTGTGACCTATAAGTTAGTAGCACGATAAGGATTGGTTCGGTAGTCCCAACTCTAGTTTTTGACTCAAGTCTGACCCGTAAGCCAGCAAGCCCTGGAGTCTTTCGATGTGCCCCCCCCTCAGAATCCCTTGGCTGTGAGATAGCTAGCCTACTCTGATAGCACAAGGCTTTGATGGCTGACTTCTGATACTGCACATGGCAAGCACCTGGAGGCGCACCGGACTCTGCCCGGTGGATGGTTCGGTAGCGGTCAAGCGTTGGGCTTCCAAAACGATGATGATGATGCAGCAAGCCCGGAGTCTTTCGATGTGCCCCCCCTCAGAATCCCTTGGCTGTGAGATAGCTAGCCTACTCTGATAGCACAAGGCTTTGATGGCTGACTTCTGATACTGCACATGGCAAGCACCTGGAGGCGCACCGGACTCTGCCCGGTGGATGGTTCGGTAGCGGTCAAGCGTTGGGCTTCCAAAACGATGATGATGATGATTTTTTCGAAACCATCCTTCCCCGGCGGAAAGTAGCATCGCTACCTCCATGGATATAAAAATGTTGGTCGCTTGCATGAAGTAGCTTACTGCCAGAATAGTCTGGGGGCTGCATGACTGTTCAAGTGCGATGACAGTAAGTGTTCCAAGCATCTGCTGTTACCAAGATGTACTGTCTCCGGGTCGTGTTGAACGACTGTTTCGGCTCTTCCTTGAACTCATCCTTTTTTGTCTGGTCCTGTACAAGTGTGGGGACGTAAACTGATATCATAGTCATGTTAACGACCTTCTCTTTTAAACGACCACTACTGGCCTTTGAAGTACTTGATTCCGGACGATAAGTCAGTTACTTAGGCCTGTGTTTTGCATTGGTCAGCTGAGACAGAGTCAAGAAGAGGCGTCTGATCCAGGAATCCGGATTAGCTTGGAAGGCAGCTGATATCCGATTGGTAATCATAGTCTGTAGATGCTGATGATTTGGCTGCCATTGTCATGCAGGGTAGGAACATTTCGGCGATCAAAGAATAGTTTGTTTCTTGTACTGACAGCCCCAACTTGAGTTCTGGTTAACTGGGCTACTGGGCCAGCAAAGGATGCATTGCTCTCATGGGATGCCGTACCATGAGTGGAATTGCTTGCAAGGTGCAGCACCAATGATGCTTCATAAAGATTCATTGCGGATCCTGTCCCTAGCACCATGGGATTTTGATGGACAAAGAACCCATAGCCTTCGCACAACCAACTGCAACCTTCCAGGCAACAGGACACATACGGAAAATAGTTGATTATCAACGCCAGTATGCTTGTTGGATTCCGGAAGTAATTTCGTCTGCCTGATACACCACAGCTGGCGCAAGTTCTTGCGGTCGTTTGTTTGGGATCGGTATTTAATTCACCTCTAGACCCGCAGCCAGTAAACCGTCAACTAATTCTAATGCCCAACACCCACTTTTACCCTTTCATTGGTGAAAGCGCTGCCACTGAGAGGTAGTGAAGCGGAGTTCCCAAACAGACCACGTGATGGCAGATCATGTGGGGTTATTTCAGTGGGATGAAAAAGATGACATTTCTCTTTCCCCAAAATACCCATCCGGACCATAATGGTTAGGGAGGCATGAGTGGTGTTATATTGAGAACTTACAACACCCTTTATATCTAACATCCCAAGCTGTATCAGTTTGCTGCACACGCTCTCAGTTTGAACGGTTGCCAACCAGAACTACCGCTTGTCTCGGTTCCGTACTCCTTCACCTTGGACCATATATGCCGATTCGTACTCTCCTTATCTGGACTATCTCCTTTCATTACCAGTACAGAATGCCCTTTTCTGTTATGGATGCCGAACCTCCTGGCATGTGATCATGATCCATCGCTTTTGTTGGGGTAAGAGGAACAAAATTGTAAAGAAGTTGAGGATTAGCCTATTGAATGCTAGAGTGCCTGTCAACCTGTAGATTTCAAGAGACCTGTTGCGGTGTTGTTTCTTACTGTTGCGGTTTTTGTTCGTTACAGTCTATGACCACAATTGCGGCCAATACCTATCAGACGTTGTTTCCCGGTCAAACAGAAGGTAAGTGCTTTTTGGCCGGTCTCTGGTACCCTTTCACTTTTTAGTTAGAATTCAATGTGTTATCTCCAAATTTTACCTCAACTGATAAGTTCGGAACGCATTTCTTAAAGATTGCCAAACTATATATATACGCGATAATTTAGTATATTGTGTAAGAGCGTTCTTTCCATTTTTGGCCTACTGATCTGTATCGTCCCGGTTGAGTGTTACCTGAAACGTATGATAGTCGATCGTTTAAACGCGGTGCTATTCGCTCAACGTAACTTTCCTGCAACAATTTTGTTCAGGGGTTTTCTCGTCTTTTTGATATAATACTGCGAGCACTCTGGCAAGTATTGGTTCCTTTTGCTGGGTAGTGGGATCTTCGTAATGTAATTTATTAGGTGATGCAAAATGTGAAGGATCAGGTGACGGCAAGATTTCCATCACACGTCGCTCCACCTCCAATCTATGCGTGAAGTTTCGCGTCACCGTCAGACGCGGAACATGGCGGTCTAACTTACACGACACACGTGGATATTGCAGCGACCTTCGCACCCACCTACACATTACCGGAAAACGCAGAGATCTGTAAGAATGCAAATTATGTTCACTGCAGAAGCCATTACGGCATAAGGATTCATCAACCCGAGTTTTGTTTTCAACTCTGATCTGTGCAGATGATAGCGATTATGTTACCGGCTTATCAAGTAATAGGATCACGTGGCTGTCGTCGATCGCTCGGCTGACAGGTTCAGTTTTGTCGAGCTTCTCTGTATGCCCGCACTCGCTAATCTGCATACTGTTTGGTTCAGCTCCGATGGTTATCTAAGATGAGACAGTAAGCAGTGCATTTCGGATCTTCCGACCCAGTTGCACTGATGCACAGACAGAAGGATCGAGTTCCTGTCCGTCGCACGTCCACTTATCCAATAGCGGAGCAGCCTCGGTGGTTCCCTGAGCAATGGTGCGCATACGTTCACGGTCGTGGGGCAACACAATGTGTAGATTGAATGACCGGAAAACTGCGTTAGCGGCCCGTGAAGCCCGGTATTCCGGGTACGCATTTTCGCTAGTTCTCGAGAAGGCGGTCGTATCATGCGGCATTTCCAATTGTTCGAATTAGTTCTGGGATTAATGCCGCATGATCCCTCGTTTGGAATCAGTTTCTCGCTTTTAGCTGAACATTGTCCCATCCTCTCATGTTCCAACAGGTTTATGCGGCACCTGGGCGTCAAGTAGGTGCAGCAGCCAAAAACTCGACTGTTTCACCTCTACNGATATATCATAGCCAAAAACTCGACTGTTTCACCTCTACCTATTCGAATAAACCTACCCTTCTCTAACGTTTATCAACATGTTTCTCCTGGCATTTATGTCTGCATGACTGTGTTTTAAAAATATTTTCCATCCTGTCTTTCCAGTTTTCCTCAAGCACGATGAAAATGTCGTCTTGAGTCTGGATATGTCAAATTCGCAAGAAACGACTGGTGCAACATTTGTTCAGCAAGTTTGCCCAGTAACACTAAGTCAAGAGAACAGTGTCACTTCGGAGAACCTCACCGAATTAAAGGTATGTTTGTCATTAGTTCGCACTTGAAGACTGCCTTGTTAAATCACCGGGGCTCATGTTCTTCGACGCTTGTTTGCTTATTTTTACACATTAATTCTCATTTACTCCTATTTACGAAGGCTAAAAAGTGCACAAGGATCCGGTTCGGAAAGCTTCATATCAGTGAAGTATCTCCATTAGTCGAGTCTTACTGAGCCCATGACGTTTCGACTATTTGCAGCACGTCATTTGGAGGTAACAGTCGTTTTGAAATTCTCCATCCTTAAGGTAGCGGTGGTTTCTTTCTCTTCCGGTTTCATGCATCCCTGTCCGTATGTGGCTGATTCCAAAGCCTCATTTAATTGCGACAGCTATACTTGGAGTCATCCTCAAATTTTCCCATATGTAGAATCCACAGATATAGTGGAGTTCCCCAGATACATTAGAGCATTTGACGTTCCAGCCTAAGTGTGAACGCAGCTACACGGGGACCCTTGTGGGATATTTATAGGTCTTGACCAGAAAAGTGTCGCCATTAGACCGAAGAGTAACGGGTTTACAAAAGCGCTAGGGGATCAGGTGGCTGTTGATCCGTTCTTCGAGTCTGGCGATTGGCTCGCACATAATTGTGTGAAGATTTTCTCCACCTATCGCACCTAGTTTATGTAGATTAATAAGGGGGCAGTTCATTAGTCTCTCAAGACAAAACACTTTGTATGCCTCAAGCTCAAAACTACATAGGAAAACTCGCAGAAGGAAATAGATGGAGCCAAAACTCGACGGATGAAATCACTGCTTGTGGAATTTACAACCAGTAAGTCAGGACACCAGACGGAACAATAAATGGAGCTTGCGTAACGCAGAAAAATGCTTCGTAAACCAGTCAAAAGCCAGAAAATCAAACTACAGTGCAAAAGAAATGGCATATGGATTACTCGATTCAAAGAGGACAAAATATCTAAAATATCAGTCATCCTACTGGCCGGTCAAGTAGCAAGAAGAGAAAGCGGACCAATCAGAACATAGGGACATAACTATTGAAATGAAGGTGTTCACGACCCAACAAAGTGCAACATAACCAGACCACAACACAACACAAAATCCAAACAGATCGATGAAAGTATATTCGAGACATTCTTTCAACAGTCATGTTAGGTGTATTATTTACTACGTATAAATCACACGGATGCAAGCAGAATTGGACTGAATACACAAATAACCACTTATTGACGATGTCATCGCGCATAGTGATAAAACGTTTGCATACCGATGATCGTGCTCAGCGAACAAGTAAACATTCACCGGACCAACAACCAGTAAACGCACGCGGGCTACTAATATTTCGACACCTCAGCAAGGATGACCATCAAATAAGTTAAATAAATGCATACCTCAACTGTAAAGTGAAAGAGAATCACGTCGACTAGTGTAGGAGTCTTTGAGCCTTGATCCCACTCTTGAAAACTTGACATCTTTCAGGGCACCTCCTCTGTTTTAGAGCGATTGCAGTGGAATGTTGATTTCACACTCAAACCACATGACATCGGCTGTTATCGATACTCTGTTGGTTTTCGAAGTGATCCAGAGGTGTCTTGGAATCGATTTGGCTGTGTACTAGCATCCCAAAAGATCATGGATTCGGCACCCCAAGTAGGACAATGCACATCCCCAATTTTCACACGATAAGGTTCCGATCTGCTTGTTGTTAACGACCACCGCTTTAAAACTGGAAGTGCAGGAAACTGAAACCAGTGGGCCGGACGCGATGCGTCAGTTACCACAAACGGATTTTCGGCAAAGTTGACTTAGGAGACCGGAAAGCTAGCTCGTTGTACTCCCAGTATAATTTGCATCCTGACAACGCTGCTAAAGAAGCTGGACTCTACTCCGGTTGCAAAGACAACAGTCCTCGGTTCTGAGATCGAGGTTAACCTTAAGTGATTTTCAAGAAAAATTATCTGAGGTGAAAGCACAAAGGCCGCGATGCATGAATCGTAATGGGCCAACATCGAGTTTCGTTAGGTAAACTCAGCCAGTTCATTTGGCTGTGATATAACACCCGGTTGCACTCTGATTTTAGGTTTTCGTTCCCATTCATCGCGTACCTTATTGTTACTATTGCCACTCATTATTCACTCTTATCAACCTTTGAGGAACTTTTCACCTCTTGTAGTTCCTGTGCCGTGGATTTCTCTTAAGCGTATCGATCGACTGTTATCGACCAGTTCCCGTAATCCTTGTTCTACAGTATTTTGTTTGGTCAGGCTTGCACTGTGAAACGTTTTGCCACCGTATACAAATATAAGCACAGTAATAGGTTAGAACTACTTCACATTCGGTCCCATTCTTAAGTTTTGGGTGCTTCCCGTTCGAAGGTAATATTATACGTCTTTGAAAACTCAGTATATGTTCATTCAATTTGAGTTGTATAGTATTGGTACAGGACAGACAACATAGAGAAAAAACAACCTGTAGCTATTACCGGCAGTTTGATGGAACTCTTCCTTAACATCCTCGGCGTCCTAATGAATGGTTTGTTTATTCGGATCTGAACAAAGTGATATAAATTCTTTAAACTTTTCCCCTCCGGCTTTTGATTTCGCACTGAAGGCGTGCTGAATGAACACTACTTACAGCGACGGTCTGCGTCGAAACACAACATAAGTTTGAGTCAAGTGACGTTTGTAGCCCTTTTCGTTAGTCCTTTTGCAATCCCAACCGTCCGTATGAAGATTACAATGTTGTAAGGCCCTGGTGAATTTAACTCACAAAGCCTTCTTTAGGTTACGGCTTTCCCGTTCCTACATGCTTCTTTCGAGTTATGTGGCAACTATGCACCGGAAAGGTGTCACAGCCAAATGATTCAAGACCCGAGCCCATGCGGGTGTGATATACCAACCGGTCTTTCATGAGGACCGGATAGCAGCTTTCCTATCAAATAGCACCCCGGTTCCACCAAATCCGAGCAGTCTTATCTGTTCTCACGTAATGTCATACGTGTGCGTTCAAACGAATAGAGGTAGCATGATGCCTAGTCATAACAGAATGATCGTTGCTCAGTTCAAGACCAATATGTCGAACTTAAACATCCGCGCATGATACGACTGTTACTGACGTCAACATTTACAGTCTCAAGTCTGCTGCATTTCTCGTCCTTCCGGGCTTGATTGTCATCGCGTTTTAACAGGTGGATTTTGTCTTGGCCACACAACTTCATTTGAAGTTTCTCTTTCAGTGTATTTTGCCTTCTGTCCTCTCATTCACGAATCTGCCCATCGCCTCTGAGTGCAGTACGTTATAGTCACCTTTGCTGCTTAATCGTAAGATCAAGTCAGGCTTCAATGCTTAAACGCCTGTCCACAGTACGTGGCTCACATGGCCATTATCAGGAAGCCGGCTGACTACAAGCTCTTGGCAGAGATGAGTTTTGAGAATAAGTGAATGTGACAATCACGGCAGCGCACTGAGATGCCAGCTGCCACAAAAATGAGTGAGTCAAGCTGTAGGATGAGCTCCGAAACATCCAGCATATGATGTAGTAACATTTTACAGCGCAACTTTTTGATAGCGTTGATCACGGCCGTCGTTGCCCAGATGTGCTAAATATAATCTATTGCCATCGAAACTCTGGATTAACATGGGTCAGTCTGGATGTTTTACAGTCTGTAGCTGGTCCCTACTGTTCTTTGCCACTGCTTACTGTTTATTGCAATATTTGTCTCATTTTCGCAGAACTCAGAAGCTCTTTCCGGTGGTAACAACACCAGAGGATATACTTGCTCCATTTGCTACAAATTCTATCTCACCGAAGGCCATCTCCAGGCCCATTTGGACGCCGTTCACAAAGGTATTTTCTGTGGTGATTTATAGTAAATACGTCTGGTGTGTTCAACGGGTAGGCCTTCGTTGTCATCATTGCAGGCATCAACGTTATTGTTGAACACTTATGTTTTACTGCGGCCCCACCATGTCAGTCTGTTGTTAAAAACGACAGCATAAACTGAAACTGGGCAAGGTTTTTATCAGGGATTGCTATGAAAGGCCATGTTGAACCTGAGAAATTGTGTATGCCCTCAATTTCGATCTTTCATCTTTGGTTGCATACAAAACAAGGATGCATTGAACAATCTTGACGTAATCCTTTGAGCCCCTCTAGGTAGACTCGCACGCTGAACGGAATACTTTGTGCTTCAGTCTAAAATCGAAGGAACAACTTCAAAGGGTGAACAGAATGGTTGCTTTTCATTCTAAAGTATGCTCGGTTATTGCCTCAGTTCTTGCCACTGAACAACTAGATGGACCGGTCGCCTACTTCGTAAGTTACAGTCAGTGTCGATTAGTATGGGCCCGTGTGCTCGACCCTGATTTAATTATTTCTGAGGGCGGAAACTGAAGGTCGTTTCTAGTACCATCGCCAGCCCTATTGCCCAAATAAAAGTATGTAAACAGAGTGGCGTCTTCTAGACAGCTTTCACTCGAGCTCATGTTCAACCGGGAGCAAAATTTTCACATGATCATATTTGATAAAGCATTCATCTTTTGTACTGATTCCCCAGTCGTATCGACCAGTAGCGCTAAATAAGTTGTTATGGACCAATCAGTCAGCGGTTACGATTAGGTGCGGGAATAAAATTAACTCAAACAACAAAACCACAGGCTACCCACTCCCCGAAAATTCTGTAATTCTGCTCTCGCGGTAGTGCTTAAGATTGTGTCCCTTGCCCACCTACAGCTACGGCTTTGGTAGCGAATCATTCTCACCTCCCGAAGACATCTCACAGTTTGTGATCGCAAAATCACCCGTCGTTTGCATTTGATCATTTTCTGGTTCTTGCGCTCCAATGGCTGTTGAACATCACTGTTTGTCCAATGTGGTGCATGTTGAAATCATGGCCCTGATGCTAACCGTTTGGACAAGGCGATCCGACATCTTATGGGAAATTTGATGTTTGGCAACTCCCTCACTTTGAGGAGGTATTTACCTTTAGTGGGAGCTTTCGTGGGGTGAAGTAATCCTTCTAGATGATGAAACAGATTGGAAGCATACAACACCCTGTGTCCTTTGGAGACATTCGAGCTCTGGTTATATGTATCTCTATTGTTGAGTTTAATAAGACTTCCTTTGCATTCGTTTGATCCAGTAATGAGATAATGAGTGCTTGCTAAATTAGAGAGTGGAGTGCATTTGATTCTTTTGTGGAGGGTAATTCATCCTCATACGATATCGTAACTGCGCCTAGTAACTCTACTCCCTGAGTGGTGCAAACTGTTTACAGGTATCCCTTACCAAGTTACTTCGATCTCGATAGCTTTCACTAAGGGCCACGATGATTAGTTCAGCTGTTGGGTGACCGACTCGTCTGCTTACCTAAAATACCGACTTTTGGAGGCTTCGTATCTAATGTCACATCTCTCCCAACACAGCCTTGGCTGGACTAAGGTGACTTTTCCTAAAACTAAGTGCTTTACTGCACCCGGAATAATCTCAGGCGGAATCGACTGTATGAATACATCTCAACTATGTTCACCGCTCTCAAAACTGGAGTGGGTGGTACGCGGGGATCGTACTAGGTGGCATTGCATATACTTAGTAGCCTCGTTAATCTCATTTTGTCCGCATTATTTACGTCTCTTGTAACTTTTAGTGGTCTGTTTTTTTTAAATACATGCAACCAGTAAAATTCCACTTTCGATCTTCTTTACTGCTTTCAGTTAGGGATTTGTTATGTAGACTTGGGCCAACGCTTAATAAAGCATTTGGTGTAGTGTGTGAATACATCACTTTCGATTTATGTGTATCTGACCCCTAGTAGGTCATTGTACTCATATACATAAGACGGAACAATGCATATTTCATGTGCTTGCGTTGGACCTGGAGTGTATACGACAACACTTTCAATACACCCACCAAACGTCGTCATGCGCCGATAGTCGACTGCAAATCCTGGGAGTGAAGCAATCAACCACCCTTGTATTTCAAAACCTACCGCATCTCCTGAGAGATCCATTACTTAATTTCTCAGGATTTCAGCTTAGACTAAGATACGGAACTCTGGGCAACATGTGACGGAAGTTTTCGTTACTTTACGGGCACATCAGGCTTTACCCTCAGTGTTTCTGCACTCATAGTAACCTGAGGAAGAGTTCACGAAAACTATTTGTTTTGAATTTCACAAATGTGTAGCTTGTGTCTCAAGCTTTTTGGAGGTTTTGTGCACCTACCGAACTAATTGTTTCTTCCCTTTATTCATTTATCCATCCGGGATAAACTGACTTTCGAGACTGCAGTGCAGTTTTTACCCTACAATCTTCACTTGAGCTGCGTTCTGACGTAAGTAACCATACGAATACTGTGGGGAGCAATGCTGGACTTTTGCCTAGTACAACAGAAGAAATCGTGGAATACGTTTAGCCACAACTGTGCACGTATCCAGTTGGTTTGAGTACAGTATTTCGTACAGTACTGACAGCCCCCATAGGGAACAAACAACAACAACAACCTCATACTCGACGAAAAAAACTTGTGCCTAGGAAACGCACATGCCTTTTTACTTCCGGGAAGAGGTACCAAAACGGCGGTGTTCTGTGTCCATAACTCACTCTTACCCGAAGCAGCTGTTGTCTTCAGCACTACCACTATACCATTCCATGGCACTGGATGAGCGCTTCAATAATTTAGATGACCTTATCGGTAGTTTAGTCTTGTGGTCTTGCACCTCTTTTCACCTGTTCTCACCTACATCTCCCCCTTCTTCAGCTTGTTACTGTGGTCAATACATCTACTGATACCCTAACCGTTAGTTCGTGTCTTAACCGTCGTCTAGTATAGTAAACCGAAGTAATACCTTACTAAACTCCAAAGATCTGACCCACATTGTAGCTTCCAGCGTCCGTGCTCTGTGTCCAACTCAGTAACAGGCATTGCCTGATGAAACTGTCTTTTCTTTCTATTTATCTATGTTGTTTCTCCGAAACACGCACTTCGGTTATGCTCCCCAAGCCACCAACGATGGACTCAGATGTTTCATATTTAGCTCTTCAGGTATCTGGCGATCCTGGTGCAATTGCTCTTGGTATCCATGATGTAGGAGTTGCACTAAGCCTCAGAGATCAAAGCGCTTCACAGGACTGGATCCCAGTAAACAGTCGTCTTAGTGCTGCCTGGTTGTGGGGTTAAATTAAGATCAGTGCAACTCAATGTCGTAAACTGTGTCTATTTGTTGTATCTGCATACGTCCCTACAGGCTAGTTCTGAAGCTGAGAAAGGTTAGTTTTGTCGAGGTCTCTCACGATGGCCTCATTCAACAAGAAGAATGGACATGGTCATCCTGGCGGATGAAATGAACCCCAAGGTTGGACGACTAAGCCTGGAAGAATCACAGTTAGGTGGTAGCTTTGGAGCCGATGCTTAGCGTACGCGACCTCTTATGTTATGTACTGAGCATCGTCTGTTTTTGCGTAGTACGGACTTTCAGCATAAGCGCTCACACAGAGTTACTTGAAGGCCACCAACCGCAAGCCATTCATGGATTCAGTTGGGTCATGTGTAGGTACAGGTAGGGAGCCTCAATTAAAAAGTTCCGTTTTCTCTGGGTTAAGTAACTTACCTCCGATAGTGCCACTGTGTGAGGTCGGTTTTCCCAGGATTGGGCATGCTGAAGAAGAGTGTTTCCGCTGCAGACGGCTGATTCGAAAGGCTGCAACGAAAACGGAGTACCGCCTCAGTCGTGATCTATGTCTTCAAAAAAGACACAGTAACACTATGGGAAAGTTATCGTGTCGCAGCATCATACTTGTAGCTGTTGTATCCAAGGTGCTCCTTGGGATTACTTTGTGCGCTTTATCGACAATCTGGAAAGCCAGATTCGCGGAAGTTGAGTACACTCTGCTCCATCTGAGTGTGCGTTGACCATATGTTTACTGTTCTCGAACAGTACCACTCTCAAACGTTCGGTGATTGTCTTTTTCTTGATTTCAAGGTTGATTTCCACTCTATGGAGCTTCAGAAGCTATGGCGGTGTCTAGTGATCGTGCCCTTTCTCCTGTCCCATCTCATGTGGCTGCGTATATTTATACAGCAAGCTGTCGCCTCAGTGCACCATGTTCAGTGGTATGAGACAAGACTGTCCTCTCTCTTGTCATGCCTTTTCAGTGTTGTTATTAACATGCTACATGAAACTTCTATGCCTGTCTCTGTGACCTCATGGACAGAAACCTACCCTGGGCGTTCGCTCGGGAGTGAACCTAAATAACCTGAATAGTCTCACTGCTTATTTGGTATATGTTTCGCACATGTGAAGTGTAAAACTCTACTGAAAGACAGTGCGAAGAAACCCAAACCTCATATAAAAATCGTCCAGCTGTAGGTGCCTAGATGCTATGCCACGGTCTGGTGGGACTAGTGGGTCTGCGACTCTGACCTGATCTTCTTATGAAGAAGGAACGCCTCTGTGATAGATGAGCTACTCATGCTTCATAGGTTACGCTGCTTAAGATACTCATTCTGTATGCCGAATGACTGTGTTCCTTGCAGCGCTCTTGTCCGGCCCTGTGCTGAGTGCAAGCGACCTGGCAACGGAGTATGAAAACACTAACCGGTAAGCTCAGTCTAGCTGAGAACTGCTGCCTTCTTGGACGAGGATTCGGAGACTTAACCGATCAATAGTCATTGACACTAGCTGTTATGTTTCAGTCACGTAGTCGGCGGCACTCGTGCATCAAAGCTGTCGCCTCTAAAATGTAGCTGCCCAGTGTTCCGTTACCTCGAATAATCAGATTGATTCAATACGAACTAAGTGGTTATGCTTGGCTACATCTCCTCCACTCTCCCGTTTTCCGTGGCAGCTGGAACCAACGTACACTTGATACAAGTTTTATGGTTGATTAACTGGAACTGGAGCTAGATCTGTGTTGCGTGTGTTGGACTATTACGCAATCGCAGCACGGATCGAAATCTTTGATACCGGAAGGTAATCCGATACAGTGGTCTCCTCAATGGAGACTAGCCGTGATACACAAACAGAAGGGTGCCTTTTTGATGGAGGGTTGCCTTAGTCAGTGATGTCTCTCCGGCAATCCCGTTTTCTCATGAAGGAAACTACTCATAAGGTTGCTGAAAGCACTAAGTACACTCATTTGCATACCAGTTTGGTTTTCATAGGAGGCTCATCTGAATCCCAACTGAATCTCTCAGTGATTTTTACTACCATCTCATCAGCCATCATTCAATAAAAAAACCCTCGGTTATGACCAAGGCTGCAGATTTCTGAAGGGCCGTTCGCTCGGTAAGTGCGAGTTCCTCGATAGTCACATCGTGAGGCACACCTACCCTACTGTCTATGTTGCTTAATTGTCTGGCTTGTATTCCACACTGAATACAACTGGCCTGGACCACTGACAGACTGGGTTTACGTGCACGCCGTTGGACTGCATCAAGTATGCGCATCGTTCACGTATATGGAGACAATAATCAGAACGAGATCTACCTGACTGTATGCATGTGAACAGGGGGTGAACTAGTTGATCTCAACCACAGTGTGATATCTCAAGAATTCCTGATACACAAATCCAGTGGAGTGAGCCTCTACAACCTCCAGTGATTGCAGCTTAGAGTTCACATTGAGAGGCAAAAATATCACAGATATGAGCATTGCAACTATCGCGAATCAGAGCAATTTCCCCCCACTTCGCTACAGACAGCTTTACATCCTTTTGTAATTGTGAAGACCAGGAAACTGTTCTTCATCCTGTGATATTTATTGCAAATCAAGACAGTTCGTTTTGAGTATCTCACGTTCATCTCCTCTCGGCGCAAGAGAAGAGGTAAAATGACCATTTCATCGTGGTTGAAAATACTTATCAAAAAACGGTATCCGGTTAGTTATAATGCGCCACAGCTTCCGAAGTCGGCAGTACCGGCGTCCAAATCACCACACGGCGACGTGCTTCGACTACGCGGTTGCTGAGATTCGAATAGCCCAACCGTTGCTCGTGTCAAAGTTCGTACGCCCCAATGGATGACCTTTTTGCAATTAGCACAGTTTGTACGTACTTTCGGAAACCAGCCCTCTACGTCACAACTTACTGGCCTGGATACCCATTCCTCTTGTTTCGTCATTTTCTTATGTCCCCTTTCATTCTTTCCCTGTGAGCACGCCTTTCCAGAATATTCTTACAATCCGTCACTCCAACACTTGGTCATAACGACCTGCTGCGTCGGCTCGGTCAAAAGACCCGCACTTGCTCTTTCAGCCGCATGAGTATTTAATTCCAATCAGGCACAGCGGACCAACAAGTGAGCGATTTGGTGGGGGGGGGCATCGGTCCCATGCCTGAGTTTCATAGCAGTCTGATTGAACGCTTTGACAAGCGACTCCGTACAGGTGAATAGTGATGAACCCAGAAAATGGGCACTAACCGCTCATCTGTCAATATGATGTCGCAATCCTGACCGTCCCATGCAAAAGGTCACGGGGATTGGAGTTTGAACTCGATGCTCAAGAAGCAGCGATAGCCATGGTGCTTAAACTGATGCATCGCACAAATTTTCCGATAGGTATAGTTGGTTCTTCTCACATAATAATAGTAAACGGTTTCGCAAAAACTTGAATGTTTTCGAAACGGTGCGCTCTCGGGTTTGGGAAGGTTCCTTACTTTCCGGTGCGTTGCTCCACAGCGTCTGATGTCGATATGTATGAATCCACCGGAGAACGTTTATCTGAACAGAGCTTGGTATCACTTGTCCACATGAAACCATCAGGTCCATCTTTTACGTGAAAAAAGCCTCAAAGCAAACGAACTGTTGTGGAAAGAAGGCAAACAAGCTTCTCGGATAAAACCTACTCTCCCCTCGACCATAATATTAAGTTGGACAAGCGAGTCTAAGAAGTATGGAGTTTACTCAGGTAAGGCAATCATCGTACCCAAATCGCGTTCACACATTTCAGACTGCTAAGTTGTCTGATATCTGCTGCCCCAGGTCCGTATCTTTTCCCATCGATTTACGGAGTACGAAGGTCACTTTCTTATGTTTTTGTGAGAAAGTGAGGGGACGCTGTGTCAGGTGTAAGTCTTTATTTTCGATTTAGCTAACAAACTTTATCCTACTAGAGAGCAACCGTTCTCACACCATCAGATTCCCACGAAAAGCAACGATAATCTCGTAGTGAAATGGTTGGAATTCTTCATGGTGTTATGAGTGTTGATGGCTTCCCGCTTCACACTCGGCTTGTATTCGAGCGAATTTTCTTGCCTGTGCATGTCAACGTTCTTGCCTGGTCACCTGGTAACGCGAACAAGACATACATGGTTGTCATCACTTACCACTCCGCCGTTTTCGACATCACTTTCAGTACTTTGATAGTCAACACCTACATGTTGATTATGCGTTTTTTATCTAATTCAATCAACAATTGTCGATGTGGCACTCTTTCTTCTGAAGAACGGCACTAGTTTCATCCCATATTCGAGTATGAACTCGCTCACTCTTGTTCGATTGGAGGCGAACACGAGTGTTTCATTATCCGTTGCTCAACAAGCCTATTTAAAATCCTTTTTGACCTTGTGAATTGTATGCATCGACCTTGTAAACTCTAGCACATTCTCTAGGTAATTCGCGCTCACATCTGTCAACCCAGAGGAGCTGGTCTAATGCATTAGGTTTCCATAGTCTGTTTCACTGTAACACCGCGGCGACATTCTCTTCAGTCTAGTCCAGCATTATTCTATCCAGTCGTCAGAATGCAGTGTGAAACAACCGGCGACTGCTATTCAAAATAAAATGAGCTCTGAATGATCGTACCGGAAATTGTACGGTTGGAATAGTTACCCTGCTGGATAGCACGTTCTCAGGCAGTGCTGTTTTCTAAGGACCTTTGGCTCCTCGAACACTCGCAGCTGTGATTACTGTTACAAATTCAACGTTTGGAACTTTGTGAAGTGACCCCGGTCCTCTCGATTCGGAGGGATGAGGTCGCTGACAACCTTTCGTCCGTAATGCTCTCCGGCGAATTTGTTACTATTCCCTTTTAGAATCGTTGTACGCCTTAATTCCAAGGTGAAGCATTGCCTTTGTCATCAGCGGTTCTATGATACCTCCACCTGTCCACGGATGTACGTATATCATCGCACACCTTAGCGATGTGTGATATCACGGAGGGCGCTCCCCAAATGACCTTTTTTTACCTGCAGGGTGTTGTCTCTTGATCCACTGTCGGCCGCGCTAAGGGTGTGATGGCGTTTTTGAGCATTGAAGCAAACATTTCATTCTGTGTTGTACTCTAGAGCCCATCTTGTTGACGGGCTAATCGGTTACTGTCCAACATAAATCGTTTTTTCCCTCCAACAGTAACTATTCTGACCCTATCTCGCATCCTGTCTCCTTTTCTTGTACTTCAGTCGCTCGGCGTTTTCAATGCAGTTTTTGTGGCAAAGCTTATGCGAAGAGTTTCCTTTTAAAGTCACACGTCAAAAGTGTCCACGAAAGTAAGTATTACATGTGCCCGCTATACTTTGCTGCTGTTTGCCGGCTGTGGTTGTTGCGTTTCCTCGCTTCAGGCGACCATCTCAGCTTCGCTTATGATAGTTCAAAAAAGTTCTAAGCCCAACCAGACTTAGATCATCCGCCTACAGCAAGTTCTCATAGTGCTGTTGCTCCAGTCGACTTAGAGGAGTTTTCGGTGTAGCACTTGTGATCCTTTAATAGTTGTCCTTGAACTGACGAACAGTGGTCCCAACCGTAGTGAAGCTAGATTTTCAGCACCAATCCAAGGAATGAATGACTGTAGAGAGTTTCTGAGGTCTCACTGAAGACTTGAACTTATAAGTAAAGTCGAAAAGCCGAGAAGCTGCTTCATCCGTGTGTGCATCTCATGAATCTTTACAGAGATTCAAACCCGGAACCCTGCGGTCAATGGCTGCGCCATATGCCATTTGCTCATGAGTAACTGACCAGCAGCTTGGTTGATTCACAGTTGAACAGAATATAATGGCAATCGTTCGCGTCATACACATCACAGTCGCGCATCGACTTGCCCCTCGGCGACTTCCAACCAATAGACAGAAAGTGGGCTGTTCGGAAAGGAAAACTCTCGCAAGCTACACGAGCTTTCCATTTGAGAAGTCTTCGGTCGAGAATTTTCAGGCTGCGGCTAAAACTATTTTGGTGGGAATAGGGTGATAAATTTTTCCGATGTTACCAGCCCCTCCATTCCAGAAACCAATCAAATCAACCAAATCAAATCAAATTTTTAAAGGCTATTTTAATGATATTTTGCTCACTGTGGAAAAACTAGAACACAGACAAACCTCGTTGTTCATCCCATTCAATCTCAAAAGTTTGTACAGTCTTCCTCTGGCTAAGGAGCCCCTTCAAGCTGGCTTCTTCCAACGCACATACCCCCATGCAAACTACTTTGCAAATCACCAGCATTGGAATGTTTCCAATCAAAGCAGCGTCAACCTCAAAAGGTGTATGCCACATGTGCTGTTCCCTCGCTTTAGTATCCTCTTTCTCCGGCGGGAATACCCTTAAGTCGTCTTGCAGAAGCTGTCGTACTCGATCATTTACCGATCAGGACCCCCCGCAATCGAATTTTCTGATTAGTTTAAGCTGAGTAGATATTGTGATTCTTCCGTTGTATGTGCGCCAACCTACTGCAGTGGATGGCAACTTCATTTTATCAAATCAGACGTACAGTGGAGCAATACAACGCCTAGCTTTGGCACCCGCCGTCTGAAACTCAATAGCTCCAGCTGTCAAATCGACCCGATGACCATTCTGTATAAATCTACCGATCACCCGGCAAGGATGAGTTCTCGGCAGACTTGTTCAAGGTTGGTGGAGACTGCTTCCGTGGAGTCCCATAGTTTTATGTGTTTACAGAATGATTCTCAGCCAGACCGTACAAAGCACCGTGGTGCGTTTCATTTTTGCGATCATCGTCATATCGCCATGATTCGTGGATTCCGCAGATTGTTTTTTTTAGTCGTACCCACTAGCGCTACATGCTACATGTATCTTGGAGGTTGCATGAGCTCTGACGGTAGTGTGAATCTCAAAGGCCGGAAATGCGTTTGCCAATTTGTGCCAATTGTGACGTTAAAAAGATGTATCATTGGGTCTCAAATTATGCATACGTCAGGCTACAGGTCGTATTGTTGTACGCCCGCGAAACTCGGCCACTTCCGGCGGGGGACATTAGACATCCTCAGGTTTTTGATTCGGTGTGTCAGAACTATGGCTGGAGTCGGTTGGAACCAGAGAATTCACAATGAGGGGATCAGGAAACGGGTCTTTAATAAATCAGACGGTACTCAACTCAAAGAATCCATCCAGAACTGCAAGCTAATTTAGCTGGGTCTCGTGTAATGCAAATCAAGTTATCAACTGCTGAGACGAGTGCTGCCTTCCGTGGCTTATTCGAAGTGATGCAAACCTAGAGGTGGACAGAATATGGAGTGACAAGAGAATAAAGGATGTTAAGGAAATTTTGGGTGCTGTTGGTGTTGTCCGCCTGGTCCGCGTGACCTTCCCTGTGCTTGGTTAGAGGCACTACGGTATGGCGGCTAGCCGATGTCACTGGTGTTCATGCTGTCAGTTTCTATCCAGATTGTCTGGCCGAGGTGTAGGCACCTCTGATGTTTGTGGTAAATTAAGCCCAGTTCCCATCCCTTCTTCACTTTCTATTTCCGCCGTAAATCACAGTGATTTTGTTGGATGCTACTCCTCTTCAACTTCAGCTATTGTGCTATTCACTCAGCGTAACTCATTCCGTAATCAGCGTACTTCATTCGATATCCATTGCTATTTATTTGGTCCGACAAAATTTCCCCGTACTTGTTAACCCGCAGTCACTACGACACTACACTGATCAGCTGCCGCTTGTATATCCTCAGAAGTATACTGAGTGGAATCCTAAGGAAGACGCTCTAATTTCCATGAATAACACAGTGTTCAGATTTACAAAATGCGTTGCTCCAGCCTTTACTTACCTGAATTTAGCTTCAGGTTTCCGACGAAATTGATGGTGGTGCGCCACCACGAAGCCACCTGTAATCAACTGTGAATATATGGTCCTGTTTGAAAACTCTGTCGGATATACAACTCTAACACGTTTGTGGTCTATCTGTATTAAATAAGACGTATAATTTTTAGCCCAATGAAGCACAAGACCTGTACATTTTCATGAAATGTTCACACATACAATATGCCTCATATGTACTTACTTTACCTGCTTTATTGCGAGAAGAATGAGGAAGAAGGCGACTTGGTTCCATGACTGTCCTGAACTCCCGCTGCAAATGAGGCGCGCCTGGCTGCTGTGCTTCCTTAACATGCTTTGGTACCGTAATCCGTATGGAGACCCAATGGTTAAATCTCAGTCCTAAACTTTTATTGATGGGTTTCCAGTTGCCCCTAGGTACGACAGAGCTTCATGTGTACCTTCAGTATAGTGGACTGGACGTTTTGTCATTGTTGCGTGAATGGATCGCCAGAGACGCCATCTTCGCTCACCTTTCAAAGTCTCTTGTACGTTTAGCCTATGCTGGAAAAGGGATACTTTTGAATCCAAGGATCAAGCGGCTTACGTTTGTCAAATCCGACTATCCCATCTTACAATACCGCACAGCTAAATGGACTTCGTAAGCTATTGGCCCATTCTACCCCAAAGAATAATCCAGTTTCTGGTACCAACTGGTGCTGTGAGTGAAGAGATAAAATCAAGAGGGTGGGCATGTGAGCTTAAATCATAGTACGGAGATACGCGGATCCCGTGATCGCTTTGGTGTCAGTGAACGAGCGATTATAGCAGTCTGCTACTGAGTTGAAAGATGCACATTTCTGGACGACGGTTAATCAGAACACTCGGAGTTCTCTCACATACTTAAGCAGAGAAGTTTCCCCGAGTTTCTAAATGCTCCAGTTCGTTTCCTTTTGTAATTAGATAAACAGGAATTCGTCTTGATAGTGCTGATGACCATGTCTTTCTTTGCATCCTGTCGGTTCGATGAAGGTATGCATTGACTGGGAGTGACGAGAAAACAGTGACCGGGTTCCAAGTGACCAATCGAAGTTTATGTCAGACCTGCTCTCGTATGCTTCAGATACCTCGAGTTAAAAGTACACCTTTTGAAATTTACTGAAGTTCCTTACTGAAAATGTCAGCCATTACTTGAAATCATCCCATGAACGTGCAGTTCACCTCTAAGCAGATAGCAATGGTTGATGGCCTATGTGCCTTCTTAGGCGAATACGGTATTGTAGATGCTTGACCTGTCCCACCCATGAATGGGCTTATACTTTCTTCGGATTTTAATCACCCCTTTCAAGTCCGTTGTTCGAACCTAACCCTGGCATTTTGACTGCCTCTGTGTAGGCTTGGACAACTTGGCAGTACCGTAGCTCTCGTGCTTCCGCGGGGTTGCAAGGCAGCTAGGCACCAAAAGTGGGTTACAGCTAAACGTCTGGTTCATTCATTGTTATTTGGTTTCATGCTAGTAGCGAATCATTCCGTCAGGACCAGCCAGATTGAGTCTGTCGTACATGTACGTTCAGTTGTATCACCCTTTCGGTGCTTAATTATCATGCCACCCAAAGGTTGTACGAGGGCAGGGATACTGCCAGGTTGCCCAAGCCTAGACGGGGGGAGTCGAGAGGTGGAGGTCGGGTTTGAACCACGGACCTTCCGGTCAGTAAATTCGCACCCTAACCACTTGGGCTATCTCGCCCCGTCGTACATGTACAAGTTGTTTGGAGTCAAAGTACTTTCACCAGCTTCATGTACATACTAGCCCTCAAGCAGTTCTGATTCTTCGCAGTCCCTCTGACTCAATCTCATTCCGTTCAGTTTTGGATAGTGATGTTCCGCCTACCATCATCCAACCAAACGAAATGATTCGACAGGGACACTTGTATTTTATTCAGCACGAAATTCTGTGGGAAGTGCACTTTTACGGAGAGATTCGCAGCAAATATCACGTGTTTTGGTCATGTAGTTAATTTCTGATTGTCTTGCATTCCGTCAATCAAGTCGGTAAAGCGAATCCGTTTTGTTTGCCCAAGTCTAGCAAAGTCTAGCCACCGGCTTAACTCTTGCTGTTATAGATTTGTATGAGGTGATGCACAAATTATGTTTCCTTCGGATGAAAGATTCAGCAGTGACCAAAAACTACTGAAAAGTAGGAAGCGCTAGAGATAAGTTAATAAGGCACGACGTTTTGACCGGAAATATCGGACGAAAAACATGTTCCATTTGCAATGTGGACCCGGGGTTGTTGGCTACCCGCTTGTTAGTCTTCACCCATGGTTGGCACTTGTAGGCATGTACGCTGGACTAGCAGGGTAACTGCAACTCAGCTAAGTCAGCATTTCGCATCCACGGGGCCTACATCAAACAGCCTTATTAGGAATTTTCATTAATTCACGAGGGATTCAATCCACCTAACATAACTGATTTCTATCGGAAACTGTTGATTGACCACCTATGTTACGGAAAGCGAAAATATAGAGTGAACCCACCTAACATAACTGATTTCTATCGGAAACTGTTGATTGACCACCCATGTTACGGGAAGCGAAAATATACGGTGAGCTGTATTCAATACTGTTTTCTGGCACAGTTCATCTAGTGACGATATGATTGATAGTATGTGACCTGAACTCACCAAATCTCCCTAAAAACTATAATTTTCCTGTATTTTTGGTTGTCTCTATCACTCCTCTGTTGCATGAATAACCGCACTTGTTTTATTCCTTCCCTCTACACATCCCGTTTGAACAGACATCCGAGACGTAACGTGTACTATCTGTGCGAAAGCGTTCTCCAAGCGATCTGTTATGCGAAGACACATGAAATCTGTACATGCTGGTAAGAGATAAAACACAACTTACTGCTACAAGATCTTTCGGCGAACCACATTTCACTGCTCCGATATTGTTAATTCCTCACTAGTTACTTTGATTCTCCTTGTGAAATGGCGTTAACTGTGGACTTATTTAGAGTAACCGAATGCTCGATTATGTCCTATCCTTTACCAGCTAACTACTAGGTATGCTGAATCTGAAAACAATCTGTCTGACCCCGGGTGTCTCACTAGCCCGGTGATGCTCGCCTGACACAGTTGCATACTGGGACACTGCATCGGTTGAGCATATGCATGTTATCCCGATCCAGCTGATTGAGCGTTCGGGCAATACAAGCACGATGTATGTGCCCTCTGTCTAGCCAAGTTCCCCAGGTGGGTGACCTGTATGGTGTCAGCTCGATTCTGCCCTATTACGAGTGCGAAAATGCCATCAGCAGAAGGCATTGAGGGGAACCAAACAAGTGGTAGATATTTGTGGAAGATTTCTAGAGTAGCCGGCCACTCACTGTAGTCTTGGATGTGATACACTCATGGCTATAGCCAGGACTTAATTATCAACCCAGGCAAACACCAGTGTTGCGCGGTGGCGACCATTGGGATCGTATGCTCAATATTATGTCACTCGTTTCTTTTCGGTTGATGTCCGAATTTTGTTGTCGTGTAAACATTCGACTAAGTGGAGGTGACATCCATCTAGCATTCTGCCACTTAGTCGTCATCCTGAATTTTTAAAACTAAGAACATGTTCAACTGTGTCGTCAACGCACAGCTGTCGTGTAACCCGTATGGAGCATGAATGCCGAATAATCCAGGCATCCGAAGAATACCAGTTTCCCGTCAAACCTCACTTGCCCGCGCTATCTGAATTTCCAGCTGAGCTACTTTCAGCTACCATCTCAATACGGAGATAGTCCGTTCCAGAACCTACGGTGAATGGAACGTTCGGTCATAAATCAAGTTTAGCCAAAACGGAGGTGAAGTGCAGTGATGCTCCATATGTGTAAAACTCATTAGTTTATTTTCAAATATTCAATTCTAACGAGTTTCAAAAGGCTTTGGTCTCGTGCGTGATATTGACTTTGTTTTGGCGACGATTTAGCACCCCTTACCCCACACAACTTCTTTTGTACTCGGAGGACTCCCTACTGTCGGCAACCTGAGTTTTGCGGATGAAGTTCCCTCCTTAAATATCGAACTTGACGATAGGCTTTTGGATAATCGGTGGTTTTGGTCCCCATATAGGGGGACTGCTTGTCACCAATCCGGTTTCCGTTGTACTGCTTTCATCACACCTTTCAGCGCAAGAGACGTTCATCCACTTGCACACACTCCACTTTCTGTGGTTCTGATGACAACGTCTGACCTGCTCGAGGCGTTGTTCTCACGATGTGTACAAACACGGATATGGACGCAGAACACGGACCGCCCCCTTTCATGTAATCTATCGTTTGGCCGTTTGTAGGAGTCACAGTGCTTGACGTGCATCACCGCCCTCTATCACTTGTGGCTCAACGGATTTCGGGCCCCACAGCATTTCAACCTGCACCTAATCGATGTGTTGTTGCTGGTGTTGGTGGTACGTGTGCCTTTAAGTGCACAAGTTACCTGCGCACACGTTTCGTCTATTTAACTCACATGATGCCTACAAATGTATCCGCGCTTGTCTGTGTGGTGAAGCACACGTTTATCTCGTCAGGACTGCGGGCTTAGATACGGTCGCAAACGCGCAAAGCATACGTCAACCCGTAGACACACGAACAGCGGTCGCACGTGCGCGGGTTGTGCATGCCAAAACGTGCATGCATTTCCGATAAACAGACACACACCAAGTGCGTTCCCGATTGGAATGTATGCGAATCGGCCTAACCACGTCGATCATTCAAGCGACAACCACCTGTCTGCATGCATCAGTCCTCGCAGTCGTGTGCGAACGGGTGGATCGTTACAACCCGCGAGTTGCAACAGGCCTTGTTTTCTGCACGCGCTCACACACAAAAACGTGACGCTATCCTTGCTTGTTGCTCTGTCTGCGCACACGAAAATCCACACGTACGAACCTTGCGCCCCATCGGTTTGTGTCTAGCTTAACTATTTTCCGACGTGTGTTGTAACCTTGCCCGCGTCACCTAATCCGATGAGCACTTACTCCGTGTGATAGTCACAATGAAGTGCTCACTCATCTCATAGTATCACGTCCATCCACTTACTTGCTCTTGCTTGTTCATTCTGTGAATGTGCACAGAGAGCAGGTATGTAGTGGAATCCTATCTGCGCACCGCTCGCATTTCGAGATTGCATTCAGCTATGTTTCCCCAAGCACTACTCGAGCTGTCTGTCAGTAGCTTCGGAGGTTATGAAATTTGTACCGACATTCCTCTCCTATCCATGTGCGATTATGCTGATTAGTCCACACCAAAGTTAGATAAGATTTTGAGTTCCAATTTGGACTGGCCTGTTCGAACCCATCAGCTTACGTGATATTGTTTCATGACCCAAAGGAAATTGGACAAAACCTGCTTTCACGAGAAAACAGACTGTATGAATCCAATTCTAGGTTCATCTTGTCGAAGGGACTCTCGAATCCTATTCGAGCATCACAGCACCCATAGCTCTCATCGGATCCCATAACTCCCTGAACCGTGGATGGCTATCATGCAATGGGTGAACCAGGGTCGTCATTGTCACCCCTGGCTGGTGAAATAGCGGAATACTAGAACGTAGAGGTCGCAATTACATGAGAAAGTGTCTGATCCCGAGCTACTGGTTTAGAGGACAGCTGAAACTGGAATTCAGGATGGCATAGCATATCCGGTTGTTATTAATTTGTCAGACAACGTGTGCGCTTAAAGGATGCATGTCTATGTTTCAGTCATTCATGGACTGGAACCGAATGGTAACGATATGGATATTACTCAGCATAGGGTGCGATTGGATCGTAATAGGACATGCGGAGGCATGAGACTGCCATAGAAGTACAATAAATTAACTAGGCACATCCGCTAGATCCCATATCACGCCTTAAGTTATGCTAACCAAATGAAGGAGCAGCAACAGTGACGTGGTTGTAATCGCCTTGACGAATAGTGCAGAATTATCACGATGTGATATTGTACTGATCGTCAAATATAAAGGAACTTTTATTCATTCAGTGGAATGGGTGTGGATCGAGGGTGCACAACTGGTGGCACGGCGTTAGTTTTGATCGCTTTCAAATTTATCCCATCTACCCTATCTGTTCGGTTGGTCACTATTGCATCACCAACAAACTTGATCTCTTAGTGGCACATGTATTCTCTGATCTCTGTTCCGTCCTGCGAGTCAAGCCGGTATATTCTGAATGGCCGAGGATCTGATTCGTTCTCGTTGGGCATCAGCAGCAGTGCCGAACTCGAAAGTCCCAAAAGGGTCGAGGTTGCACAGTCTGGAGGGATTTCAAACATTCTATCATTCCTTTACTTCCTGTTACTCAGTCATGTACATAGTTGGCAGGTGATTCCAAACAAGGATGAAATGTACATTTTCAACCTCGAAACCTCTTAAAACAAAACAAGGAAAGTTTAAGAACGATAAAAACTGAGACAACTTAGAAAATCGCAAAGTTTTGAGAGACGTTCGTTTGATCGAAACGCGTCTTCAGTTGTTGCTTTGACCATTTCTTGTCCAATTTTGATTCCCTCTTGTTCCTCTCCTTAATCAACCCGCTGCAGAAAAGAAAGATTATCACTGCACCTTGTGCCAAAAACAGTTCACAGAAAAGAAAAATCTACAAATGCATATTAATGCTCTACACAAAGGTAAGTATGCTTTGTGGTTTTCAAATCGCTACCGATCTCCGAAGGTATTTTATCTCTGGTTCGATGCGTTTCTTCGCGCGGTCCGTCGGTAGCCTCCAACTAACCAGTTATGCAATCGACGAATAGGACTGTGGTCCAGGCTATCGAGACACTTAGTTACGCTGCAGTGGAGGTTAAAAGACCGTGTCAAAATCGGCTGTTGACAGAGATTATGCCATATCATCAACGAGTTTTTCTCATGGCCCTTGAACGTGGTGTTGTATAATTAGTTAGCTAGTTCGGCCTGATATCCTAAACTTGAACTGAGCATGACTTGCTGATGTAGGCCTTTCTCGTTCCTGTATCGTTTGACTAATCCTTAATACGTGTACAACACGAGTTATGTGAACGGTGTATGTGAACCACGGCTTTTAAGAAGGCTGCCAAAACTTGAAGGTCAGGATGTGGTCGAACTCCGAACGCCTCTGCCACACGAGCGCTTTCGCATTTACTGTTATTTATCAGTTAGGTGTGTATCCAAGGCATTCCAGGAGCCGACTGGTCCTTCCTCAGCAGATAGTCGTCCTAAAATAAAGCTCTTATCCGACGCGTGATCCTTTCTGCTGTGTGCTACTCAGGTGGTCGAGGGAGAGCAGGTCACTGACGTAATGACTCCTTCGGGAATAGATCCAGCCATTAATGGCTTCGGCGAAACCGGACATAAACTTTATGTCCGATTTCGCCATTCACTGGAATGTAAACCGCTGTAGCTGTGACCGCAATCGTTGTCATCGGCAAAAACGTCATTGTGAGAACGATGATGCCTTACTACCACACGATAGCATTAGTTTATTTAGATAAAGCTCTGTAGTGCAAATAGGAATGGAATATGAGATGGACAGGGGCCTATGGGTCCATTACATTCTCCCAAGGCGCCAAACTCTCGTTCAGACAGTGGAGGTAGAAACTGACGAAGTGAACGTCGTTGGTGTCAGCTAATAGCCATCTTTTGCAGCGTTTTCAGTTGAGCGTATTGTCCCTCCTCTTTTGATTTCATATGAACGTGGATTTGCTCGTGTTTTACGCGAAGCTTTGATCAGTTACGAAGTTGTCCCAATTATGTAAAACTGTGTGGTTCTTTCGTTGGTTCGTTTGCGCAAATACGGGCATTTTCTATAGCCTCAACATAGTGAGTTCTTTTCATGTAGTTTGTAGGAATGAGGTTGAGCTCGTGGTTTCTAGTATCTGCTCGATTTCCGACGTAGACTTCTAACATAAAGAACCATCACGCCCCCTAGAAACTAAGTGATAACCATGTGGCATCCTGTTTGACTCTATACACCTACACAATGGATCAGTAACCGAGGGTTGTCACCTTCAGTAATGAGTCCTCCACGTCATTTCCAGACGTTCGTATTTCCTGGATCTCAGAGTCGTTGAATGCCAGTGCTGCCATGCTGTACAATCCTGAAATTCAAAGATGTGAAGATAGTAGGCAAGACGCTGGGTGACATACGCTTCATCAATTCATGGTGCGAAGTAGCTGATAAGACCAGTCCCTATGTCCATCAGTTATATTGGTCACTGTTCCCGCTAGAACCTGAGTTGCACAATCTGTGACGATCAATTAGCCCACTCGAGACCAAGTACTCATTACATGTGAATGTCTAAAGACTGACCCTCTCCGTACGAACTAAATTCCTGAGTATTTGCCCAACCTGAATTAAACGTAGTTCCTCGCCTCATCCTCGCATTTTGAATTTGGATTAATCCCGATATGTTACTTACAACTGGAATTAGTAAGGTGTGGGCATTCGGTTTACTGACGCGAAGTGAAGCCTTGGATGATGAATAAAAGCACGTGATTCGAAGCATCCGGGAAATGAAGCACAAAGTGTATCGTGTTTTTCTGTTTTGTTGTAAGGGATATACATGTATGTGGTTTCGCTACATGCCAAAAAATACATTAAGTTTGGTCCAGAGAAAGACGGATGCTAAGATAGTGAGGCAGTAACTGATGGCAATAGAATATCGCAGCTTTTGTTAAGACTAGTGGCTGGGTATTTGTTATCGTTAATCACTGGTTGACAAAGTTGATTGTTTTCTGGTGAAATAATAAACCGTGGTCACCGTCCCTGCACACCGAACTAACCTAGACTTAGCAGTCTTATTCAATTAAATTCAGCAAACCCCCCACCTCATTCCAGCCCCAGTACGGCTTGTCTTCACCATTGGCATTTTCCAGATGCACACAGTACCCGGACTATACAGCAACCCTCCCTTCGAATAGCGACCTCCCCACTAAAGAGGCTCTCTCATCCGCGTGTCACAAACTTTACAACCGGCTCGATGAACGAAGCGTCAGTTCCTTCCAAGAGTGTCGGCAACTTTCGACAATATTTGCTCTCATACTCCTCGAAAAAAGCACCTTCGGAAACTGAACAATACGATTCCTTTTTAGCATGCCAGTTGATTTTTGTTTGGCTATGGTGATCCAGAATATTCAAGTCCTATACATTCTTCAAGTAATGATATGAACACTCACAAGTATTATAAAGTCAGTCGACCGATGGAAAATCAGTCGAGTGACCAGTAATACAGCGAAATATTCCAGGTCATTAGAAAAACGTCTCATGGAAAATTTGACATCCCTGTTACTCGAAGGTAAGATCGGCTGGTTCAGCCTAAAATATACCAGGCCTCTGCTGAGTTAGCCTACCCAGCGCAATTTCTTGGATTGATGTAGAGGCTCAAATGACTGTTCAGAGATGATCGAAGCTTGTTTGACGTAACTGGTGAAGCCACTGCCATAAACTCTGCGAAATGGATCTTTGTTTCAAGGGATCTCCCAACCCAAGATTACCGAGGTACAGAACCTGGAAGTGGAGGCTGGGTCAACGGGAAGAAAAAACTTCCAACTGCCCGACGTAGTCTAGCAAATTCTATAGTTTTGTACAAACTTTGCGTTGTAAGTGATTCTTTCAATGAATATGCTCAACTACTGCGTTCGGTGGTCGATAACAACATGAAAATCCAGATTTGTTTAGGTAGCACTGTTTGTGTACGAAGGCCATTTCAGCTTTTTTCTGCAAATACCGCACACTGTCTACGTGTGCGTTTTCAAGGTCAGTTTTACGTAAGTTGTGACATCGAGCCACTCAGTTGTCCGTCTGCCCATCCCTCCGTTCGAAGTCAAACTGATGATGATGTTTTTGCGTTGCAGGTCTTCGCCCCTATCAGTGTAGCAGTTGCTTGAAAGAATTCGCCCGAAAATGTGATTTACTACGACACTCCAATTCAGTGCATCGAGGTGAGCATATTGTTATTGACCCAAGTCTTATCTAGTGAATGGTTGGTGCTTTTACCGGTTGAACATTTATTAGCCTAAATGGATTCGTTGATACAGCCTGCAATTATTAATGATGGATTTTTTGGTTCAATTTTGTGAGTCGGTGTGTAAGGGACTCCTTATTGCAATTTATAGATAACTTTAGGATTCCAGTCTAGTTTGTCGAGCCAGGACAGTGACCGTTGAACAACATATCGAACATCAGAAAATCCCGATTTCGGTTGCGTAAATGGAGTAATAGTTGACTGACACGACACGGGAATTCCATTCTAGTCTCGACTCTTGGGCGTAGTATGTGTCGCATGGATTCCCGTGCCTTTGGAGTGGAACGGTTGTTCTAGTGCCCAGTTAATTTAATGATGTGAGATTTGCTGTCATGAATTGGACCAACCTGAATATCCATGGCTGTTCTTGGAAAGGTGCCTGTTAATAGCTCTTAAATTGTAGTCGTTTTTCAGCTTTATTCCCGAAATGACCCTTCGCTATCATTTCGTTTTGTAGAGTCCAAACCGTACATGTGTCCCATATGTAACAAAGGATTCCCACAAAAGTGGTACTTTGAGAGACATGTTGCTTCTGTGCATAAAAGTAAGTGTGAAATTTAAGTGCGAGTTTTTTCACGACTGGTTTTCTGTCTACAGTAAGTGAAGTAAGCGACAACAATACTGATGACTACTTATGTACTTTCCTTGTTTGTGACGCTGGTTTGCTTTCTGCCCAAACCACTGCAACTGGATTTGGCAGACCGAACAACTCGTCAGTGTAGTAATAAAGTGAGGACCGTTCAAAAAGATCGCAGCACATAATTGGTGTGTGGATTTACGGTCATCCCGGCTTGTTGGCACATCAAGCTGCGGTCGCCAAGTACCAATTTCGTAATTTCGTCGGCTACTGATGAACCATATAGTAGTCTAGAGTTGTGCGATTTTTACCATCGCCAGCTTAGCCGTCATCGTACCGCTGCTAGTCTCTCCTTGTCTTCGCCGGGGTACACGCGCGTCCATACTCTGCCTACCACAACGAAAAAAATCGAACAGCTCGGCAAGAAAGTGAAGTGGGATTTAGTTTGAAAGTGAGGATGGATCGGTAGTGCACCCGGTTTGTCTGCCGAATTCATAGGCTACCCATTCAGATAGTAGTCGGAGTGGTGGTAGTGATCGCTTTCTGAATTTGCTGAACCAGACTGTGCTCGTAACCTCAGGCCACCGAAGTTGGTAATTTACCTGACTGGGAGTAGAAGCTCACTCCAATCGATTCATGTTATTGGGTTTGGTTGGAGTCGACTGAATCTGTGTACAGTGGAGGTGAAAATGAGCTAATGCGAACGAATCCAGTTAACAATCATCCTGGGTGATGAACGAATTAGTGGCATTTGTTAAGTGCGCCGGGGGTTCTAAAACTCCAGACTTTCTACGAATAACCACTATTAAAAATTCCGTCCAAAATTGTTTATAGTGAGTTTCAACCGGACCAACACGTGAGTGCCCATAGAATCACTACTTGTTGTATCGTGGGTGGCCGTCTATTGGTTACGCCTGCAGTGAGCCTGCAAGACTATGCGATAAGGAGAAGACAGAGAACTAGGGACACGACTGTATTGTCAGAACGTATATACAGAGTGTATACAGAGCTTATGCGTAAATATATGGGATGACCAAATGGTTACTTATGGTCGTCCACTTGCTCGTTCTGTTCAATGATGGTGTTCCAGTCGTGAACAAGACTATGCGTAAGGAGAAGACAGAGAACTAGGGACACGACTGTATTGTCAGAACGTATATACAGAGTGTATACAGAGCTTATGCGTAAATATATGGGATGACCAAATGGTTACTTATGGTCGTCCACTTGCTCGTTCTGTTCAATGATGGTGTTCCAGTCGTGAACAGTTTCAGCCCCACTCCGCTGGTCGTATGTTGCTAAGCCGTGTTTGGTGAGCTCCGCCAACGCACCTGCTATCCGGACTGTATGGTACCGTTGATGACCTTGGGGATGCGTCATTCCCTGCATATGTGATTTTTCATGTCTGGGCGCGTCCTGACACTACTCCAGTTCAAATATGAAAGTATCCGCATGCATCTAGTTTGAGGCGAAACTTGATGTCGTGAATCTAACGTTCAATCCACGTCTTCCGCCTTATGTCGCTCACGGTTTGCTCCACCTCACTTACTTTTTGGTAAGTCAAATTGAATGTCGGGTGTATGTGACATACTGGACTCGATTAGACATGGAAGATAAATTTTAGTTGTCGCCCCTTGGGGAGGGGGAAGCATTGTTAACGATACCGCTCCTCAAAAATAAGCATTCTGACTCGCCCTTTGATATTTCTGTTCAGTTTTGGAACCCTGGCCCATGGACCTGAAGTAAAACTTCTGGTCGAAATTAATCTCAGAATTCATTTCGGCGAATAGTGCGCCTTGATTTCAATCGGGTTTAGCTAGTTGCACCGGCCTTAAAAATAATCTATAATTTTTCGTCGCCAAATGCGTGTCTTATGTGCGAAAAAACGTCCTGTTTATCCGATGCGGTCCGGAGGTGCAGCCACACCACACAAAGTCCCTTCTCCATCCAATTTTCTTCGCAATAGGGTTTTCAAAGTAATTTTTGTTGTACATCAGCAAATCATCAGTGCCGAACACTGGGGTGCGAGATGGCTCAGTGGTTAGAGTGCGAATTTACTGACATGAAGGTCCGTGGTTCGAACCCGACCTCCGCCTCTCGACTTTTCCTGTCTAGGTTGGGCAACCTGCAATTATCCCAGCCCTAATGTTTCTGGTGACATTGCAGCTGGGCACCGAAAGGGTGATACAACTGAACGAAGAAAGAAAAAAGAATAATCGGACACTGATGTGCTGTTTCTGACTGCAACACGATGATGCACTGAAAATCGACAGTACCAATACGATTGACTGTGGTCAACGCTGAACATACATAGACTCACCTACCCAATGGATCTAACGGAAACCAACTCCTTTTTCCGGCCAATCTGCCTCACACACATTAGAGTACATGGATGTAAGCCGTAAAATGACTACGAATCCCACCAATCGCCATTTGTCGTACACCGGATATGGACCCTGTAACACATCAGTTTTGTGCGTCATGATCGTGCATTCGCGCAACTCCCCAGTTCGTTCTGATCAACCCGAATAGGTTAGGAATCCCCAACGCCACACAGAATTACTCTCCTAGTTTTTTCCACCGAACTACAGGTTTGTGCAATGCACTTCTTCCCAAATTGTCCCAAACCCTTCCCACTTGTTCAAGGCTCGGGCAAATGCTCACCTGTCTAGTTCTTCTTGACGATGTTATTTCTGCGACCTCTAGTTTCCTGTCTCTAAATATCCAAACGTGTTTTTGCGCAGTTCTCTACATCTGGTCGTTCTGCGACACCCAGCTCGTCTTAATACAGCCCAGTTCGTCCTACACGGCCGAAGTGCACCTTGTCCAGAGGCTCTTATGGTTTCTAAGACGGCAATGCATTATCATTCGACTGTTGAATATTTAATTCACCCTCCCCATCGGTATGTCGGAGTTGTTCTCACCCATATGTACTCTTGTTTCTCATCACCCGATTCAGGCTATCTGTGGAAGCAGCCATCACACTGACATAGTTACTGTGATCCACAGGGCATAGCCAAATACCATGCGGAAAATGGTGTTCACTGAATGTTCGTACAAAAGCAAGAGAGACCTTCCCGGTCGAGTTCTCACTTAGCTATGCCTTCTTATGGTTTTTCTTTCTTTCTCTTCATGCACAGCTATCCTCTCCTCGCGCCCTCAGTCTCAACCGCAATCAAATCCGCTCCAGATGCAACAAATGCAGTCACCACCACCGACTCCACAACAACAACAGCAACAACAGCAGCAGCAACAGCAACAGCAACACCAGCAACAACAACAGCAACAGCAGCAGCAACAACAGACCCATCCAAACCTCATGGCTCCGCAGCAACATTTTGCGTTTTTCCAGCCCCACGCCCAAGGGCAGACGATGAATTTACGTAAGTTGTACGCCCGTTAGCGCCCGTTGGTCGCAAGGTTTTCCAATAGAATTTCCTTAACAGGATCACTAAATCCCACATTTATGTAGCATTTCGCGGTACGGCAAGCGCAAGTCTGCCTGCCTAGCTTCACACGTGTGGCGGTATGACAAACGGAACCTGCATCCCTGTTGTACTCACATGTCGTTCGCATCGGCTCTTACACGTGTAACTGGCATTACTTTCTCTCTCGGCACTGTTAGTGACCGACTGCTTGTGTGTGGCGCGTAATGGTGTACAATCGACTTAATCGTTCTACTGACCAGGTGGCCAGCAACTCGTCGCGCTGTTGCGTTTATCATTTTGCTATTCGTTTTTTTCAGCGATGGGCACAATCATTGCCGCTCCTGGAACAGGTGCAACTGCAATGCCCGCTGGAGCCCAAGTTATGATGGTGGCACCAGGCGTGAATATGCCCATGTCCACCTTTTTCTTTCAACCACACCAGGCTTCTCCGTTTGGGAACCAACAGAATGCAGTCATGCACCCCACTGCAGTCCTTCCAGCTGTCCCCACATCACTTATACCTCAGAACACTATTGCAGCCCAGACAAGCCTCATCCAATCTCCGTTCGGATTTACTCCCGTAACTATGACCCAAACCAACTTAGGACACGTACAACCTGGTGCTTCACGTAAGTTCAACGAACCTATTTTCTATTTTTGCTCTTTATGTGTTCATCAGCCACGAATAAGTTGTCGTTACCCCACTAAGCCGTTCCTTTGTTCTTCTTGGGGAGCATCTTTCATATCTTCCAAGTCTGTTTAGTTTTATAACATCACCAACAGTCTGACATCTTCGATGTGACCCTCAGCGATCGCCGGGTGCTCTTATTCATTATGGTTCTTCACCGTTGTGCCTATTTCCACACCTTCCCATTTTTGTTGTTCGTGGCTGATAAAGTCACCTGAAAATGGGTGGTTTTGCTACCGTTTTAGATAGACGGTTTCCTGTCGGTCTATTGGTCACGCTTTTTATCTTTTTCAGCAAATCGACCCCATAAGGAGTACCAGTGCGCCACATGTCACAAGGTCTATCCACGGAGACAGAGTCTTCAAGCTCATATCATACAAGTCCATACGGGTAGGTTTAGCCTATATTTGTTTTGAGTGTCGTTTCAGATTATGAGACCTTGGGATGTATGAAGTCAAATAATCGGAAGAATATTCGAGATCAAACGAAGTTTCTAGCAAAAAAGCATTGCTTTATCTTATGATGGTCTGACCCATTCATCCACCCAACTATCGGAGAGAGAGAGAGAGAGCAGGTGTACGTTCTACCCACAGTGCGTCCCGGCCGACCCAGATAATAGACCATCTAATTTCATACCATCCAGTCTAGTGAAATTCCACTGGTATCTTTATGATTTCCTACTTGTTGACTCGGGATACCGTTTGTTAATTGTAGGTCAGCTGTAAGTGAATTCTCGGCGCGCTGACCAGTACACAACGATTATCTATTGGCTGCCTAGAACTCCTTTTTTCGTTCGATGTATGCTTCTCGGTCGAGCTTCATGACGGTTGTTTTGTCCTGTGATTTACATTCGACCCAACTAAAACTACACTTAATGTAGTTGCAGCGTAACAGCTCTTCCTAACTTTTTTTCGCCCCTGACATATGCCAAGTCTGGTAAAGTTATTTCTTGGCACAGCGGTTTTGTTTCGTACCCTCGACCTTTTTTAATATCACTTGAGGTAACTATGCGAGTCGTTCCAAAGCTGATTCAACTTCACATTCGCGGTGTAAGTAGAGAACGAAAGTGTACACATACTCCCGAAAATTCATCCATTTTGAAACAGATGTCTTCTGTTTCGTTCGTTTCGGAGCTTTATGTCCTCAAGCGACTCATTGAGCTTGCAATAGTTCAGCTGTTAAGACGGAAGATCCGTAGTTCGAACCCAACCTCAGTATCTCAGCTCTCTTGCTATACCCTCTGGTGGTGAGGCACCTAGACACCGACGGGGTGAACGATCAGCTATGCAGCCATTGTCATTGACTGTCAGTCATTGACTGAAGAGTTTCAATTTGTATTCATTTGCCGAATTCTGTTGTGACTTGTAAAAGTATCCGGCTGATACACCCCGTCAGACAGTCAATTCACTCATCATCATCATCCTCTCCGACCTGTTGTGTGAACATGAATGTATTGAACAACAGACAGTGTGATTGTCCAGTGCTAGAGATTCCTCAATCATCCAGTTGGTCACTGGTGAACAGTAAAGGCTAACTGATACCACCGTAGATTATGGACAGAGTAGTCCCTGATTCACGCCCTTAGGAAATAATGATAATAATAGTAATAGTAATAATGCCAACAATGGTCCAGCTGTAACACCTTTTCGGCACCTGGTTGCCATGCCACCAGAGGGAGGCACAAGGTCCCTAATATTGCCAGGTTGCCCAAGCCTAGACAAGAGCAGTCAAGAATCAGAGATTGGATTCGAACTGCGGACCTTCCGGTCAGCAATTTCGCACTCTAAGATTGGATTCGAACTGCGGACCCTCCGGTCAGCAATTTCGCACTCTAACCACTGAACCCTTAGGAAACATACAGATGGCACACTCTTATTGCACCAGACACTTGGCCACCTGGACTCTCACATGCAGATGGAATTCCCCGGACCGTGCTTGTCCGGCTTACTAGGCATGTGGCCGGTGCGCGAACACCACTTTTTTCAAAGGTAGAATTTTTTCCTGAATACCTATGGGAAATGCAGGTCTGAAGGTCTGCCAGGCGGTTAATAGTACACTCTCATCTGTCGTCAAGCCCACATGCATTCACTGAGATTTCAAGTGCATTCATTCATTTCCCACAACTGTCTGGTCTGACCTGATTGTGAAGTTCGACGGGCGTCGATTGTCTAAACAACCCTGTCGAAAAAAGCATCCGGCTTGGGACTCGTGTATCATCCATTTAATTCCATGGTCGATAACACGACTGATTTATCGGAATGCCGTAGATCACAAACGGGAATGATCCGCTCCGTAATTCTGGGCATGATTGGTTGTCCCCCAGCGTCCTCAGTGAAAGGATCGACTGGTTCGATTACCAGACGACAGTGATTGGTTAACCATGCCAGACGCAGCATTGAGGGGATATATTTTACTGGATTAGGCAAAGTAGTGAGGTTTCTCCGGTTCAACCATGCTTTTGGTTCACCGAGAATCGACTTCAAATTTTGCATCATTAAGTTAGGTATGTCAAATTATGAAGCAGAGACTTTTAAGTAAGACGGTTTCCGGACTGCTAGTGCTAACGACGTTTTCTTACGTTACACCAAAGATTGTGTGCAAAATATCGACTTCCAGAAAATCCTTAGAATTCCTACCATTACCTTTGACCCAACCAATATTTGCCCTACAGAGGCGCTTTGCAGCAGAATGTGTGTACTATCAGAAGGCACTGAACGGTTCCAGCATCTACTGTCAATTTCATTTTGCGTTCCTCCCTATTGTCATCGAAACAGAAACATCTCATCAGTTGGGAAAGTACTCATCCAATAATTGTCCTTGCGCAGAAAAGTGTATTTGGTTTCGGCGAAATGCGATCGTTTGCAAATTATATTAACTCAACCGAATCTCTTGATTGTGATATTCTTCACAGCATGAACGAGCGGTTTCAGCAGCCTCTGAACTGATATGTTACAAGTAGTCATAAGTAGTGTGTATTCTGTATTCGGTTTCTAACTGCTTCTCTTAGGATTAGGTGCTTCCTGATTTCCTCTGACACCCACTTGCCGGTCAGTTTCATTCAGAGTTTTCGGATATGAGAGCTGTGGGAAATCAAAAGTGCCTGTAAAAGGCTACGTGTTACTTAAGACAGTTTTCAGTCGAGTTCAGAATAGAACTAGAGACTTTCCGAGCAACGAGTTCCGTTAATCATCAAGAAGTTACCCATGCAGTAACACGCACATTATTCCCAAGTTGCTTGACTATTGCAATAATTTCCGCTTAATCTTGCGTCCAACGACTATGCCGCAGTGTGTGGGCTCATACAGATAGGATGTCGGGCGATTCTGCTTTTTGCCACGAGGTTAGTATCTGATAAAATATATCGAGAATGGGACAGAGCTGTAAACGTAGACCATTGTTACAGCACATTTCATTTCCTATAACCAAGCACTCACCGTCTTTCTGTGTCTCTGCTAATTGATCCTGTTGTTTTCCGTTGGCAGATAAAAAACCCTACGAGTGTCACTTGTGTCACAAGGGGTTTGTGAGGCGTTGGGATTTCTACCGACACGTGAATTCTGTACATCAAGGTGGGTTACCCGCACCACTGTTTCCCGTTCGGTGATCCGCCGAGTAGAACAACAAAGCTAATTTTCCTCATTGGGTTGCGCAGATTCCACTATTTCCTTCTCTTCTTGTAACGTTGTCGAGGAGCCGTCGTACACATGACCGAGTTACTCTCAACACCGGTTGAGAGCAATCCAGTAACCAAGCATTCTGTTTATTCTACTTCTTTATTAATATTATCCCCGCAGTATTGATAGTGTAATCTAGATTTAGCTGCAATACTCGATGTGTCCGTTTTCAGTTTGCAACAAACCATTAGCTTGTTTTAGGCCAATTTCTTCCCAGTTTAAGCTGTTAGCCTGTTGCTGTGATTCGCCCCGATGTACTGTAATGCATGACCGAGTACTCTCAACCCCGGTTGAGAGCAATCCAGTAACCAAGCATTCTGTTTATTCTACTTCTTTATTAATATTATCCCCGCAGTATTGATAGTGTAATCTAGATTTAGCTGCAATACTCGATGTGTCCGTTTTCAGTTTGCAACAAACCATTAGCTTGTTTTAGGCCAATTTCTTCCCAGTTTAAGCTGTTAGCCTGTTGCTGTGATTCGCCCCGATGTACTGTAATGCACGTACCTGATGCCCAACCAAAGACCAAACAAAATCACTGGGGAGATGGTCGGTCATTTGCAAATTATATTGATGTTTACGAAAGACTTGACTTTCATTCAATCGAATCTTCCGTTAATAATCTCTTCAACTATGAAGATGACCTCGTGTTTTAGTTGGAGCGATATTCAGAATATCAAACCACTTTCTTTCACGTGACACTACTTCTAAGGTCGATCAAACCTCTGGACGATCAACCACCTGTTTCGCCCTTCTTGGGACTCATGAACCTCTGGACGATCAATCACCTGTTTCGTTCTTCTTGGGACTCATCGAATAGGCCTGCACTTTAGATTTCAATCATCGTGCACGATCGATTCAACTGAATCCCAGTTGAGTCTCCCGTTACACCAGATTAATTTACAAACGAGTGTTTATCGACACATACGAACAGTTTATTGTTCATGGAAATTTGAGGACCAGGCCTAAAGGTCGTCGAAACTGATAAGAGGTTGTCCAGTATTTTCATCAACCTTATGATTAATGTCATGTGAAGAAAAAAAGTTTAGTAATAGTGTCGTTCAACGTGTTGACTTATAAAGTTGAATCACTGAGATGTTTTCTCTTCGAGTCGTCTTAGTTTCTTCAAAGTACTTCGTGTACGGTTCTCAGATGTGGGTTTCCTCTAAAGTAAAATAATTGGTAAGGTTTTCTCCACAGAGAATACTGTCTCTGTCTGCCATCGTTCACGCTGTTCCACGCATTTCCCATCTTCCGCGGTCAAAACTGCCTCACAGCCAATTTTCCGTAGTGAAAATAGACCTCTTAGCCTTCAGGTACATTCATCATATGAAATTACCCTGAAACACGGCTAAACGCGCCACACGACTTTCCCAGAAGGCTTTGGTAAAAGTTAATGAGTTTACCAGACCCTTCAATCGGTTCTAAACTTCCGAATTGATGGAAGACGATGTACAACTGTTTCCTTAGATCAGAGACGGTGACTGAGCGCTCCTCACCTCAAGGTTTCAATTTCTGTTGGATGATGTAAACATTTCATGGAAGCGGCAAATACAAGACGGTGTATAATTTAGATGGATTCTAACTCCCCTTGTTTTCAACCACAAGTATTAATGAGAAAACACCTTGCTCTCCACATTCTGCTTTAGATAATGCCACAAGTGCGATCGATCCTGACAAAACCGAAGAATACCTGGCTTGGATGCGTGGTCGACGCTCTTCGTTGGATATTAGCTGGGAATGTCTGAACGCCGTACGTCCTGAACTGACTCGCATCAAGCCCGAAGAGCCTCTGCATTCTCATCAGACTCTAATTCATCAGGTGCAGCAACAAACCCACTCCCAGCAACAACCTACATCCCAGCAGCAGCAACAACAACAACAACAACAAGCCCAGCCAGCCCCGTCCGATCCGATGACAGATCAGTTTCAAGCCCAGAACGACCTGAATAATATGGTGACTCCAGATCTCAACAATCTTTAAGATGGTTTAGCCTGTTTCTGTCCATCCTCCTAATACTGGACTTTACTCACGACTGTATGTGTATATATTATGACACTTCTGACGCGTTGTATATAGAACTTAACCCTACATTTCCACACGAGTCCTCCTTCATGCACTCGCTATGCACGTGTTCTCTCCATCAATTTCTTCGGCATTCCTCGGATATTGATGAATGATAGATCTTCTGTGATGTTGCTGTTCAGTCCGGCCGTCCTCTTGACGCACCTGGCTGGAGTTGGTTTGATGTCCCGTTTTCTCCCTTGCATTTTACGGAAATTCGTTGCTTCTTCGCCCTTCTGTTCTTTGAAACACCCTCTCTCCCTCTCTATACATATCCATAAAAAGAACTTGTAAAGATTTATATCCTACACTCCTCATGTTGTGTAAACACTGTTTTGCAAAGATCAGCTTGTTTATCGGTGTGTGAGATAGACCCCGTTTCTCCCTATCGTTCTGGTTTATTTCGACCCTGAGGTGACTAACACGCATTTCGCAATGTGATTATCTATGTCGATAAAACTAGTTTCTTATGTCAGAAATTATGGGATTTCTTCTCCTGACCTAGTTCGGGCGGTCTTCTTGAAATTAACTAAATGGGATAACTGACCTTCCCACGCAGTCTTGTTAAAAGTAGGTGAACATTTACTTCGTTCCACCTAGTTAGCCACTGTGACCAACTGTATGCTACATGAACCAAGCAGTCAGCGATCCTTGAAAACGCTGTCTCAATCTGGTTGCCGCGGAACAGTGGTACAACTCACCGTGAAAAGGAACCTTGATTTCCACTGCACTACGCAGATGTTCCGCGTATTTGGAACAGACTGCAAGCACAACCTCTCTGTGCTGACCGGTATTTGTCGCTATCTCCAAATTTGCTCTGAGATTATCAAAATGAGTATTAGGGTTTCGCTGATCTCCCTGAAATCAAGGGATGTGAACAAATTTTTGAGTAGCATACGGTTTTCTTTATAAACAAATGGACTGTGGCACTATCTAGCGCTTAATTGTCCACTTTCTATATTGCTTCACACCGGCCATCTCCCGCTCAGGGATTATCTGGTTTCGTGGATATCCTAACCTTTAACCGACAGAGCACGATGGTCGATGATTAGACTAGTAAGTCTCGGTCTCTAGTCTTGGTTTCGTGTGGGTGTGGACCGTGGACAGCTTGCAATTTCAGGCATCCAACATTCGGACTAACATTCTAGATGCAGGTCTTCAGACGATGGCGCTAATCTTGATAAGCTTTTGAGGCGAGAATAGCTTCAGGGAAATGTTTACAACCGACCGAGAAATTGTTGTTTCCAGAGTTGTTTGGTAAGTAATCGGTGAATTTACTGCCAGACAGCATTTCTCTCGACACAGACCAAACGGATGAGCCTCCAGGTCGCCCATGCACTACCTTCTGTGCCACTTAAAATTAGCAAGGCGGGTGTCCTCAAAAGACCAATGGTGGGTGGCATAGATTCGCCACGAGCCAGCCAGATTCTGTGCTGGTGTTCCAAAACCAATTATTGGCAGGTCATGCAAACGCAAAATTTGTATGGGTTTTTAAAAAAAGGAACTAGATTTCATTCAGAGCTGGACGAGTTTCTCGTTAGCTTTGATGTCAACTCCATGTGTACTAATGTCCCTAAAGCGGACGCTCTGGAAGTAGCGAGGTGGTTTTTACTGGCAAACGACGTTGCAAGAATGAACGGAACTCCGCCTAGACGAGATAGTTGAAGGTATAAAAATCTTTAAACATCAGTCACTTTGTTCTTGACTCAGTCAAGAACAAGGTCTAGCAATCGGATCCCCAATATCTCCGTGTTCGGCCGGTGTGTACGTGGAAGACTTCGGCCGATGGCTTCAGCCAGATTGGTTTTTCTTCCAGGACTTTTCCCACGTTACGCAGGTAACAAGTTTGACGTGATTGGGTGCTCTAAATTTAACGGATTTTGCCAGTATCTTGACACTTTGGATCCTCACCTCAAGTCTAGCCTGGGACTATAGTTTAATCCAGGCGCGCTGTCCTTCGACTGCGTGGCACACAAGATCGATGGAAAATTAAAAGCTGCCGTGTGAAAGAAATCCTGGTTAACATTTGGCACTGGTTGGAAGGGACCTCACTGACTGATTCATCGTCTATCTTAGAACGAACCTGGCAGCTAGTTCACTTGACCTGATGAAAGTCGTGTCAATAGTGGAACGTTGCCCAGGCATGTATTGACCGACTGTCTAGCAAACCTTTCTGAAACGGGGACAGTTGTGGTTGGGAATGTCCGTCCCGCCGGAGTCAGCGCCAGAGCATTGATGGCAGGCCTGATCCTTTGGTACATAATTTTGAGGTATTGTGACGCATGCTCCTTCACGCAGTTGTTTGTTTACTTTTCCCGTGAACGGTATCCTTAGGAATATTTTACTGAGAGATAATTTGGAGCTGAATCAAATACCGCTCTTTCTGTCTCCTCAGCTTTCACACATGAACCAGCCAGTCCAAACAGGCTTATCGAAGGGAACATGAGTCTTATGGGTTATCACAATTTTCCGAGAGAGAATGACGAGATAAAACACTAATGGATATGGGCGAATAGTGCAGTCCATCCTACCAATTTCAGCAGACGATTATCTCCAGCGAAAGGGAGTTCCGGTGAGTCAGCCAGCACGGGCTTAGAACTGAACGCAAAATCATTATCCCAAGAAAGTTCTGAAGGCAGTCGGTTTATAAAGTCAATAGACGTTAAGCACAAGTAGGTGTCAGATTTACTAGTTTCATTGTAACTGGCTAATCTGGAGTTTAATGCGTGAAAACTAGAGCACAATGGATGGTCCGATGGATCTATGTCATCCCGAATTCCCTACGCATTAATGGACGGAATATTCAATTACCGCTGATAGAGCAGGGTGCAATACTTACGTAAGTTTGCATTCGTGGATTCCCAGTGGTTTGAACAAGTATAAGAAGTTTTTACCGGTGTCTTTCCACCAAACATCGTTGCCCACTGGGTACGGGGTTCACGTGGGCGTGCTTGGGGTTATAAGCGAGCTGCATGCGGATCGGATCGGATGTGTACACCGAGAGTGAGCACTAGCCTCGCACACTCATCGATGGTTCGTGGAAATTGAAAAAAACGTCCATTTGCAAGACGTAAAGTGCAACTGACCAGGTGATTCAGCCTAAATACCCAGTAGCTCGACGTAATGAGGTTTTTCGATTTAAAACGAGCGTGACAAACTGTTGCTTGCTTCCTTCTAAGGATTGAACTTTCTAAGAAAAGGTGTGATTTTGGAGACAGGTCTGTGCTAAAATTAAAGGATAACCGAAACGTTTCACCTTGTCTACTTCTCGTAATGCGCAGTATTTCTAAATGATCCCATGTCTGTACATCTGGTATTTCGGCTTTCTCAATTCCCCATGCCATTCCAAGCCATTGTTCTTCTAATGAGGCTCGGCGATATATTGACAACTGATACAAATCAGGAAATAAAAGTGTGAAAAAATAAAGCAGCTTAATAAAAGAATCTCGGTGGAAGATGACGGAGACGGAACTTGTGTTGCTGTGATCCAGGTCAAATCACTGACAGTTGCTTTCCCATTCTGTTAGGTCGAATGTTGATAAGATATTTTCTGTCCCCTTCAGTTCGATGTGCCGAACAAGAGCCCGACGAATCCGACAGATTTCATTATCAGTTACTTGAATTCTTTGATCCGGCGCTACCTATAAAGAGGAAGGAAAGGAGAAAAGGGTATAAAGTGTTTGCTTGGAATATCCGTCTGTCGACATATGCGCTCACAATGAATACTTGAACGCTTCAGGATAATGGCATCGCACCCTGCCTCTTCTGGGATAGAATAGGAACCTGGTCATGTGAAGACATTCGCATATCACGTATTATTTCTTAAATATGTCAAAAATGGCGACCCATGATCCAAATCTTACGTCCTCGTGAAACACAAGACGTCTGTGGTATTGAAACAGGAAGCCAGTAAATCATAACAGGCTGTGTATGTACAGCGGACGAGTATTATGAAAGTACTTGCATCTCGAAATAGATCAAAATGGCCCAATATGCTATCCAGTTATCGACACGCTACCCATGTCCTTTCCGTGAATTTTACTGCCAGTCCGAACCCTATCACGTGTAAGTCACTTGTGGCTTGTGACCGCGCACATGTCGCACCATGTGAGGGCTTCACACCTGACATTGGGACTGAGCTGCCAAGTCACGTGCGGTCTATCGTGCTGGTTACACCTTTGGATGATGGAGCAGGCCGGACGAAAAAAACAGTCCAATGGTGTTAGCGAACGATGTCATGTGAATAGCCCCGGAGTCAACACAGCACCTTTTTGTGTTAACGTGCGATGTGGAGGAGAACCCAGAAAGAAGTAATTCAACAGACCAGCGAACAGAAACTAAGAAAATCAGAGGGCAGAAATGTGAAGTCGAGAGTCAGAAAGCTAAAACAGTAAATTATGCCACGTTGCAACGATGATGTTCGGTCTTGACTGGTCGATGTCCAGGTTAGTCTTATTGACTGTTTTCTTCGCCTCCGTATATGCATGCTAGGACTTAGGAGCCCAACGGCGATGTCATTCACAATGTTGTTTAAGGTAAGGCTTGAAATGCTGTAGTCATGCGTTTAGGTTGTTCCGGTGAACGCGTCCAAAAGACTAGCCTCTGCATTTTATGTAACCATTCGAGGCGTTTCTTCTGTGTCCGGTCATCTTTGTTGGTGCATTCCACAAACTGATCAAAAGCGATACGCTCATGGCTTGTTAGCTGGTCCAGTACAGGTCACTGCTCAATGGTAATCCGTTCTGGATCACACTTCATAGATTTCAACATGTCCATTTAGGTTCGCGCGTTTCGTTTGAGTGAATGTGTTAGTCACTGAGGAATTTCGGGAAACACGTAACAGCGGTTTGGGTGACGTGTTCACTGGTGCATACCTTAAAATTTTGTTTCCTGTGTCTGACTGCTACAAGAGACTGTTGTGGAAGACGGACTAACCGCAATCACAAAACGGTAGCATCTTTGACAGGTTGACCCATGTAGGAGGATTTTTTCTCCCGGACCCCTTATTGCTTCGTTCTTCGTTTTTTTCGTCCGTCACATTTTGTATTGCAATAGCTAAACCACGTTCCTGGAGAACACTCTATTCGGTCATTACTCTGTTATTCTATGGAGAAAGCTTTCATTGTCGCTCTAAAGAGAATGGGTTTTCGTGAAAGCGTTCGCTGTAACGGATATGGACTGTGAGGAATTCCCCGAGTGATTTTAACAACAACCGTGGCTCAGATAACAATCGGTTGTAAAAGGACTTTTGCTGTGTTGAGAGCAACGGTGGTTCAGTTTATGATAAGTACCACTAAGTACCACCTAAGTACCACCTGTCTTGTTTCACAACCGGCCTTTTCACAATCCATTTCCAAACCCTGTCTTGTTCTGACGCACGCATCCGCTTCAGTAGGTTTCCTTTCAGGGGTTCCCTATCAGCGTGCGGAAACTACTTGCACCACTTTTTGCAGGGTCCAATTCTTCCACCTATGTGTCAGTTCACCCTGTTTTTTAAACACCCAGAGCACAAACATGTACCCAGTTACTTTCTTGGTGAGTTGGATATGATGTATGTGGGCTGGTGTTAATTTGCCGTTGCCCCCGAAGCTCTGTCAAGACCAACACCGGGAATAAAACAATCAACGGTGTTGTGGTAAAATAGGATTGGGCCTTGATGAGGAACATTTGAGCAAGGGTAAATCACCATCAAAGTGCCGCAACACATACTGCGTCTGATATGATGTTTTTTTACAATCGGCACCATGTGAAAAAGCCTGTGAAATGTTTCACTGTATCAAGCAGACCCCCGACTTGATGAATAATAAAATGTCACCAAAGTGAAACGGTTTTCTCGTTGGAATGACCCAGTACGAAACACGAGGAGCCTTAAGAGACCCTGTTGCCTACAAGTGCACAAAAAGAAACTATGGAACGTGGTCGTGGGGCCTACATTTTCATAAGGTGGAAAAAATTCCATCTAGATGAGATTAACTTGGCCAGCAAGACAGGTTTTTTTGATTGGCCCCTTACAACGTTGCTTGTTTTGTTGTCCATCATATTGCCATTATCACCCATCCTCAATGAAAATACCTACACCTGAAGGCACGCGCTAGAACCTCTGCTGCCAGTATAGTACTGTGGTAACTGACGCCCGACGAGTGTGTTTAGACTTTTGCCCCCAATTTGACAGCACCATTGTGTGCGCAAATGTTTGGACTCGAGTAGTTGCCACCATCCAGTCTCCCACTGCGTCTTGATGGGGATGTGTGAGTTTGGTGACGAATAGCGTACTTTATTTCACCAGGTCTAGTGCCGGTAAGCGCGTGCCCTATACAGTCATGCTGTCGCCTGCCCAAGCGAAACTAGTTGTAACAAGAAAAGCCTTGGCGTTGAAGTGCGAAATTCGGGCGATCGAATGCTACAAAAGGTGATATTTTAAGTATCCCTCAATGCCAGTAATAACAGATGAAGCTAAGTTGAGGAAGTTAGTCATCGAATAACAGCGAAGCAATATGGAAGCGAGTGCCATTAGTAACTGGCAATAACACCTCAGCTAGTGTAGCAATTCTGCCACAATTATTCGTTAACAGAGCAACTTCTTGGTGTTTGGTCGAAGAAGTGGAGTTACGTTCGGAAAAGATATGATTCAATCATACATTAATTCCGTTTGTCTTCGTTGGGCGAACCTAATCTAAGGTACTGCGGGCGTTCTTCCTTTAACTGGGGTTTCCCTTACTTCAACGCTCCGGCGATGTCCGCTTCTTCTCAGACTAAGTTCACGAGTGACTACTGGTGGTAGGCAAGTAACCGGTATTAACTTTCAATACTGAATTTCTCGTGGACGCACCAACACATCCTTCCTCTTTAGACATTTTACGTAGAAAGTGCGATACTGCCACAGACGTTGACCACGGGTATTTTTCGGCCGTTCATCTGTTGGAATGCTGACTAATGAAATCCATTTCTGAACACACCACATCCGAAGGACAAAACGTTCGTTTTCTAGCTAGTCATAGGCAGTTCAAGCTGTACGCCAAAATGCACAGGATGGGGCTTTTTAGGTTTATTTACTTTTTTAAGCAATTCAAGAAACTGAGTACAACACCTGGAGAATCGGGGAACAGTATCAATCTAATGAGAAGAGAGCACATTTACTTTTGCGAGACTAGAGTATTTCTACCCATCTATAAATCCAACTAGAAAGAAATTTTTTGCTCACCAGGTACTTCACAATTATCCTGTCTATTATTGAATAGCCACGGTGGACAGGATCGGTATTGATCGGAGGCGAGATCTTTTGGGAGGGAAGCTGAGTGTTTGCTTTACTACGCACCATGTTGTACTTACTTGGATGCTTTGGTTACTTGTTCTGTGGGCAGATGAATCTAGTTGGAGAAAGGTAGCACATAATCATATGACTGGGGATTATGACCAACCACCGAAAACAATTACTTTACCAGAATGTCAAATTATCCGTAGAAAAAACAAAACGCCGAAAGATTTTCGACACTTTCAGACTTTTAGACCTTTGCCCTAAATGTCGGTTCTTGTTCTGAAAAGGCTTGCCAGGTTTCTCTGACCAGCATCTGTAAAGCTGGCTGAACTTTGTACGGATGGCGTAAACTTAGTCATTGAAGACTGACTAAGCAGGTTGCCTCTAACCAGCAGCTTTCGATGGTCAAGTCCCAGTGGACCAACCAGAGCACGTGTGCACGATATCAGTTTTCATCTCTACTTTTTCCCCATACGAAGCTTTATCAGAATGTTAGAGACGCAAGCGGTGAGTCTAAATCTCTTTAAATAATGCGACCAGTTTAGTTGTTCAGTTGTTTAGCTTGGGTTGCTACCTTTGGATTACTTCCACACTTAGCTTTTTTCTGAATGCGTCAAGAAAGAACGCAACAAAAGTGGGCTTATCTACTCATTCCTGGTCCATATCCTGTAAGAAATTCTATGAAAACTGAGTAAGCGCATCTCAATATAATGCCTGGTAAAATCAACTTCATTTATTCTTGATTATCTGGATTTTATATCCTAAATTAATATGATCTCGCCGAGGACTTGATAAGTATGTTTACTTCTGAGATAACGCGCTCGTAACTGATAGAAAGATTCATGTGACTAAATCCCTGTTGGTAAATAGGGATTAGAAGTCGTCTCTCTATATTTGTTGTTTGCGGTTGCTGCAGTTTATTACCGTTATTCATTCTGGTTTTAAGTATTTCATCAGTTGTGAACTGGTTTCTGAGCAAGACAGCTCACAGAAGCCGGGTTACAACACTCAACCAGTCATTCAGAAATATATTCAATGTTAACCGTATTCTTCCAATCACTTCAGCTGTGGAAACCGGTCAGAGGATGAACTTCCTTGGTTCACAGCGTCCTTCAGTCAGTTGTCTTTCTGGCACATACGGTTGAAAATCCATATGCGCTTAGAATCCACTGTGCGATAGCTTCAGTAAGAAGTCACAAAACTAAGTGGATCCGTTTGAGTTTGGGAATGTGTTCGTACTAAAGAGGGACGAACATCCTGACACTTGTGTGCGTCGTGCACAGCCACATGACAGCGCTAGAAAAAGGGTTGTTACAGGGAGGTCATTACTTATTTCTAACTAGTTTAGCGATTAGGGAGTGAAACTATTGGCCGGAACGCCCATGGTAACAACCCACCTATGACTTTTTGATTGCTCCTGTCTAGGGTTGGGCAACCTGCAATAGCTCAGCCGTCATGCTCCACTCACGTTTCACGCAGCTTCGACTAAAAAACTGTATAACAACCCAGACTGGCGCAATTAAGGGGTGAGAAGATAGCCAACCGTAGGTAATTTGTTCCACGGGCATGCACAAGGTTTTTTGGTAGTCTAACTGATGACACACAACACTCCAGTCCACTATGACCTCCAAAACGCCCAATGAGCTCGGTCACATAAGACAGCCAATCAGAATAACTTGTTACGGGTAGCTTTAGGTTTGAACTTGTTGAATTACAAAGGGACTTGTTACAAGACCGTGTTTGACAGAGTAACCTCCTGGTCTGCCTACATGTAGATCAAGAGCGGTTCGAGTATTTTGATCGAACTGATAACATGTTTTAATAAATAATGTCAATTCACAATAATCATCATACCAACTACAAACGAGCCAGATCTCTTTAACACGTAGTGAGGTTAGCAATATTCACAAAAACAAACGTCGGCAAGCGATTTATAGCCGGTAGAAGTGCAAACGAGTTGATAAGGTTTAACTGCCTGCCTACATTTTTGAACTACTGGTCGGTTAGATCCCGAAAATCACATCAAGCGGAATGACTCTTTTTACTGGAAACCATAGTATGTAAACGAAGAATATTTTCGATTGGGTTATCTGAGGCGCAGATAGTTAATTGTGGCTCTTGATTACACACGTAAATAGACAGAATCACAGGCAGATAAGAAAAACTAATTTCAGGTTCGTCAGTCCACTTCCCCCCTTTTCTTTATAGCAGGGGTGATATAAAAGTTGTCCTACCCCAATCTGTTTGAGCAGTGCGGGAGTGACAGACTAGGCTAAACGAAATCAACTTTAGTTGAATATGGATCGAATCAAATAAACTACATGTAGATCATTGGTTGAATATCTCCATGTTCAGAAGCTCTTGCATGATTTACCTTCAGTTTCTTCCACTTCGTTCTCCATGGGTGTTTTGTCCATAAATTCCCTTAAATGAATTAGGAATTGTTCGTCTGCTTGTTTGACAAGTCGTTCCCGTTTGACCAGTATGCTTGCTTTATCTGGTTCTTTGTCAGGTTCATTGCCCTTAGATTGTCCTTTCAACTACAAGAATGAAGGCACAATGTTTGGAATTTATTAGGAATAATAACACTAGAGGCTTGTTAAATATCCGCCCTTGATCTTCATTATCCTCTAGGGAGGTCTGATTACTGGATAATTCAGGAGTGACACGCATAGAAGGATACTGATACCTTTTTTGTAGAAGATAACTAAATAAAAAATTGTTGACCACTTTGGATAAACACTAGTAATTAGTAGTGGTAGTATATGGTACGAATATGGTAGATAAGATAGCCTTAGAAAATTCACTGGGCCACTCCTATTTTTTGGCATCTGGCTTTTCTCTCTGCTTTTCAATTGAGATTTCATCTAACAACAAGGGTCAGTCGACGCAGAAAAAAACGAGAATCACTGTATAACTGTTTCACCTTGTAGTGCGCACCTTGTGAATATAGCAGGAGATATGAACCTGACATCTTTCGGCAAGCAGTTGAAGACTTTCGTCGACGAGTGCTATTAGCTCACACTTGGACAGCAATCAGTAGCACTCCTCCATCAATCAGGCAAGCTGAACCGTGTGTCAACTGACTCTTCGAGTGGCGAATTTTCAGACGGAACGTTTATGTACCTTGCCAATTATTCTGCTTTAGCTACTTATAGTTTTTCCTGGACTGAGACAGGCGGGCCAATAATAGCACTTGCGTTTTTCGGTGCGATGGTTCGAAAATATCAAGAAGTATCCTCCAGCGCTCCACAGCTTCATTAATTTGTGGAAGACTACCCTGTATCTTTTATTGACGGAATAATATTCGAACCGGAGTCGAAGTTGAAGACGCCTATTTATGGATTCGAACCCGGTAGCCGAAACGAAAATCTACTGTGTTAACCACTGGGCTACCCGAATGATACATAGGGGCTGTTCGAACGTTTAAGGTGACTAGCTTGAGTGAAAATGAAAAGGAAAGGAAGAGCATTGGGCTGATCGAGGCAGGCAACAGGAGAGAAGTTCAACTAGCGAGAAAACCGTCACGGGGTGGTTGCCAGGCTAGTCGCTAGGACAACAACAACACCCAAGTAACTAAGATAACCAAAGGGAGAACACGGCTCTAGGATAAGAGCTCTGTGGCATTATTTCTGTCATGGCATGCCTAAACCATCTAATCATGGGAAAAAGTTGTGAAGAATGATTCACAATACCGAATCCGGAACAAACCCATTAGTACTTCCGTAGGATCTAACTGAATAACAACATGTGTCCCGTAAAAAACCTATTGTGCGTTCAACTTGGGCACAGATGGCGATAATGAATGAGAGAAAAATCGACAGAACTGCCGTCCATCAAGACCAAAACAGCTGTCGACAACCCGAACCTACGATGTCAATTTCGGCAGAGCAACTCCAATTAATTTTACAGCAACAACAGAAGCAGTTCGCAGAAGCTCAAGTGAGGCTTGTTGAATCTCTGATGCGCA
>NW_008751751.1:655637-707082 GCF_000715545.1 Opisthorchis viverrini | reverse complement strand
TTGGTGTGGTCAACAGAGAATGCGAGCTCTTTCAGCTCAGCTCCATGACCGAGGATCAATTCAAGTGTCTCATCTTTGTGGCTGGTCTTCAATCGCCACACGATGCAGATATTCGGACCCGGCTACTGAATCGAATTGAACAGGATCCAGAGTTGACGCACCGGTGAACCCTGCCAGCAGCCCGCAAAGTTTCACTCGCGGTCTGAACCCTTCAGTTTACAGTCGCACGTTCAAGCGGATCGTTCTACTGCTATCCGGAAAGTTAAGGAAGGGGGGACGGCAGGAGGAACGCCATAACAGTCACACAGAGACCAGCCACTGATTCAAAGATATGGGCACTGCTCTCCACGGTGGACACAGGGCCGATTATGTCAAACACGAGGCACACGTAAGATCATCAGCACAGCCGCGTCGAGTGAAACCAACTTCAGGTAGCAGACTGCGGTTCGGTGAAGGGACCACGTCGCATTGGAAACCGGACAGCCATGACTTACCTCCCAAGTGGAGGGTACCTGATTCCAGATCAGCATGTTGGCAGCTTTAGGGACGGACCGACATGCAACAGAACCTCCATGAGTCGTCACAGTGGAGTCCAAAGCAGCAGTCGGTTGAACAGCCTTCTCAAGGGGGAGGTGTTCGGATGCCAGCCATCCCTAATAACCGAACATTACATCATTTGGACGGATGTGTCACGTGCAGGACACGGGCCAAACGAAGGCATGCTCTGAGTGGTCAGAATGCCAGCCAATCCGGACCGAGCATCCTTGACTGGACGCTTCTCGCCCCTCACGGTGCTTCTAGCATGACCTTGTGGAACACTTTGTGACTACCCTATAAATACAGTTGTAATGATTTTTTTGTTTTCATAAAGAGCTGTGTAGAGCTACCGTGCCTTTTGATATGTCATAGTGGGCGGAGCAGGAAGCCAAGGGACTGATACAGAGTTGCACTACCGTTCAGCAAGTCATAACACGTTCACTGCTCTGGACGCTCCACTGAAAAAGTAGTGAACTTCGCGTTTGCCAGTTCCCCAAAATTTTTTAGTGATTTCAAACTCTCCGGCGAACTCGACCTTTCTAAAATTTCTAGCGCATTGTGTAAACAAGCGACTTGTCGCTGTTACTAATGGGTTTTGCCGGTTGAATCCCGAAGTTTCTTACCTCTTCTTGAGATTGAAAGATATCAGTTTTGCAGTGGTTCGCGTGCCCCATAGCTAAGAAGCAAATCAGTTTTCGGAAACATGTTCGTGCAAAGAAATTTTTAAATGAAATAGAACTCTATATTGGCCATAATTCTTTCTGTGCTCATCAGTGAGGCGTGAATTCGTTTTGCCTGCGAGCAAAAGCTTTTCGTCGAGTTTTTGACTGGAAAGATATCATCAGCATTGCTGGATTCATGACCATCAAAGTGCCCCAATTAACTAGGCTTCCGGCAGAGTGAATTGGCTTGCGGGCATACTTATTTTATCAGTTTTACGTGCTTGCTCAACGGACCCAACTAATTACAATCTTGAGCTGTCTCGTCCAGATTCCTCAGCTGCATAAAAATATCCACGATTTAGCCTCATCTGCCTGCATGTCTATCATCTCACCCGTTTTCTGGAGGCTTCTGACCCGTTAGAAGACCACTACCTAAACTGGGTTTCAGTTAGAACACCACAACATATTGGTTACTGCCGATGGTCGGAGCTACGAAATGAGTGGCGAGGTTGGAGCGGCCAATTGTGATAGCTTTAAGCACAAAACATCAGCAATGGATGTTGTACGGTAAAAATCAATGACACATGTGGTCGGTGTGACCAGTCAAATCAGATTTGACTGACGACTGATGGACAGTGGAAGGCGATTTGACGAGACAGCAAGACAAAACCTGCTTGGGCCAGCCCATAAGTGACAAGAATCGGAAGTGGCTGTATAGTTGGGTTCGAATGTAGACACAGGGCGAAGCGCTTTAAAGTCCCCTTGAATAAACTATAAGCTACCGGGATAAGTTACTGTGACATCCAGCTTGCTCAAACCCACCTCTAAACTCTTAGTGTTGGTGACAGAAGCATTTAAGATCTCGTCACTTTGATGACTGTGGTGAATGTGATATACCGAAGCAGCGTATTTCGTTCGTCGCATCAGGTACCGTGTTATGAACAGGAAAAAGGGGACGGGAGTTGGGCGTAAGGTTAACCTGCTACAAATATCAGGACGCCTACACTTTCGAATGTATACATTGGCCTTTTGGATAGAAAATGGCAGTATAATGTCGATCGGCATATGTTAGTGACCATATCTTGCAACTTCTTCAGTCAAGCATAAAGGGGAACATGTATCCTGTCCTGATAAAAGAACTGTACTGGCAGCGCCCAGACTCTTGGTCGTTTCCTTTAGTTGACTCATCCACGCGTCACGCACTGTTCATCATTCTGAATGACGGTAGGAGATAACTCGAAATACGCAGCAGATCACTTGGCCATCGCAGCTAAGTGATGGCTGAGTTACAGAGGACTGCACGGGATTTTACCAGAATAAGGAAGAAATATCATCTTCTACCTGTTTAATGCTTCATAAGTTGTACAGTTCAGCGATGAAAGACGATTAGGTGAATTTCGTCCCACGCTGGGAGTAAGGTTGAATTCGGGTGGCCCGTCCCCTGAACTTGGCCATACTTTTGGTGATTTTACCGAAATTATTGTGAGCAATTGGCTCCGTGAACTCTCCTTTTACACTTCCAAGCTAGTTTCACTAAACCGTATTCAAGGTCACACGCTTCCACAAAATCCACAAGAATAAAATGTTTTCATTCTCTTGAACATCAAACACACTTACTGGGTTTTAGATTTTGAGAGAGAATCAGTTTGAGCGCTGAGTCAGGAAATGCCCCGGGCAACGAAAAACGCAACATGCGAATGTGTAGGTCACTCTCAGACGGCTGAATATCACGAACTACCCATTCCATTTCATTGCATAACGCTTCCTCGCCACTGGGAAAATCACCTATCAGCCAAACCTGTTCTGCCGATCAAGAGAATTACGTAACCTTGTTGTAGGTAAATTTAGGTGCAGTTGAACATACGATTTATAGACAACGGGCAAAGCTCTTTTAATTTGAAATAACCGCGGAGATTTTGTTTTAAAAAGTGCTATTTCTGTTCACTCGTTTGGATTTGCTGGGTGGCTCAAGTCAATCGCAGCCTAATCCCTCATTTATCGTAGTCTTCGACTCTCATACATCACTTCGAACGGTATTCGAAATAACCCAGACGGTTTTCCGCGACATTCCGAATACATTTCATTTCAACACCTGCCTGCCGACAGAAGTGGTCTGTGTTCTTGAAGGGGGATTTTTTCTGTTCTGCTTCAGAGTGTAATGAAAAGAGCACACATTACTCATCAAAGTGAAGAGCTGAACCGTATTCTGTGCCGGATAAAAAAGATCAACTATTTCAGTCGTCAAAACTTTGCTAGAAACGCCGGGAGTTGGAGCGTTGGAGTAACTATTTTGTATTTGATATGCGGATGACCCTGAATCGGATGGACCTAACAATGAGTCTGCCATTTGGTTGAAGATAACTCTTTTTCAAACCTCTATCAACTTTTGACTGGCTTTGGTTCATTCTAATGAGATTTGTAAAACACTGTAAATATTGAGACCCAATAAGACATGTTATCTCGGTTCTCGGGTTTTCATCAATCCAAAGGAATGTAAGGTGGAGTTTATGAACCCATCGGCCGAATTTCGCCACTTGTGTTCAAAAAGCTATCTCATTTTCGAGGTCATTCTCCATAACGCAAGTACACACGTACAGATGACCTGTTTTTTCCTTCTCAAGTTTTCAACAAGGTTGTGTCTGAGGAGCTAACCACAAGTATGGACAGTCTGGACGAATTCCAGTAGGCATGCAAACAATGATGTGATTCTCACTTTACAGTACATTGCTCAGCACTTGACAGGAAAGGAGGGACAATCTAGAACGTTGGAATGTCTCGACTAGAAAACTGTGTTACAAATTCTTTCTGACGTGGCAAAAGCCATGGTGCCTGATCTGGGTGATCATTCGGATGACCGGATACAACTTTGCCTTTCTGTTACCACAAATCTACTGCCTGACAACAAATATAGACTCACTTAAAAGTGCAGTGTTTTCTCCATTCCTCGTGTACGCATATATAAAAATATTCTGATGACTATGTGCCCTATCGATCCCAATAGTGTTGTCTGCGTGGCCCTTGATTGTTTGACCTCCGCTGTTTCAGAGTTGAACCTCTTACTCTCTTGCCTTTTCCCTATACACTTCTCTGAAAGTTATGACTCTGTTAGAAACATACTAGTTGGCTGTTTTGTTAACATGCATTTTGATGCATGTAACAGGTCATATGAAGGCATTTTATCTGGTGATACTGATCAGTTACGTGGTGGATATTCTGATACTGTTTTGAAATTTTGTACAGCTTCACAATTTGTGTTACTACATCAGTCTGAGATTACTCACAGAATTTATGGAAAATCTTGAACTGACTTCTACCTGTTTTACCCGTTCTGGGGTTCATCAGGTTATCTTAGTTAAGCGATTCAGTTCTCAAGCCCCTCAACATTATCTCAGTTGGCTAATAAGTGTTCAGCTCCACGCTATCGTCCCCTGTTTCGCTTACCAGTTGGTAGACTGTTCGCTAGATGCAGAAAGCTTTCTGAGGTTAAGTGACTGGCCGTAACTCGGACTTGAGCCTCGAGGAACACACAATGACCCTTGACGTGACTAAACTGTTTAAGCAGGTATTCCTTGCACACGAAATCGCCTATAGGATTACATTAGCCATAAGAAAGAATTAACAACTACAAGGTTTTTCAATGTACTAAGGTTTCACTTGGCTAGCCAGGGCAAAACTGGGCTGATACTTAATCTGCGCTTTCATGATAATGGTTGCCGCCGTAACTTTTTTCAGGTGGCTTATCTACTTGGTCCTTAGTATGAGTGCTTTATGACCTGGTGAGGACAGACATAGCTGTCTTCTACATTCATATCATTTCCGTGATTTAAGAGTTAGGAGAGCGGAATCTGGTTTAAATAAATCGTTTCACTGTCGTGGGATCCACTGCACTCGTCTGAACAGCCGTCTTCCTATTTGGCACTTCAGTCGGCTGTAATCAGACAGTAAGCACGGATCAGGAGTGCTGGTTTAAATAGATGGCCCAGCTCAGCTCGTTGACCCAAAAAGCCGGGACGGTTCTTATGGAGGAGGTCAAAGAACCATGTTCAAACAAGTTAGCTAGCCCACTGTGGATAATTCAAGACCGTTAGTGTAGCCATCAAGCGCGCTTGCTTCGAATACTAAGTTCTAATGCAGACAGGTCTTTTTTCAAGAGGCAGGACTGCTTAAGCACATGTGCAACCTCAAGAAATTCTGAAACTACTCACAATGTGTAGATTTCATTCACTGACCAGCAAGAATATAAACAATTGTCGGATTAAAGTAGAAATTTCGCGATCATCATAACTTACCGTTTTTAGTTCATTTTCAATGTGAGTTTTAACCAAAGCGTCGATGTAACGCAGTTCCGGAGGTAAATCTGAAGTTATGACTTGCTGCTGATTTAGCAAATATTTTTATACGATATGGTTATAATACCCACTTCTGCGTATCCATACTGTGTGCCAATGTTTCTAGCAACGGAATTAGGTCGATAACCTGGAATTTAGTAAAAAGTTGATGACAAGGAAAACGGATAGCTGTTCTTCTGAAATGAATGCTCAAAACCTAAAAACTTAAACAGATTCAGACTAGAAAGCCACAATATCCTTTAACTAGAATGTGATGAATTCGGCCGAGTATGTAACAAGATCTGTCTCCAAACACTCGTCGAGTAGAAGACCAGTTTGCTGTGCTCAGAAATCCACGTTAAGGTGAACTGGATTTCCATTTACCCTTCAGCCTGGTTGTATTCAAACGCACTCTCTCACTCAACAGCATGCAATCGCTCTTGGGCCAGGTGTACCGAGAATTTTAAAAAAGAAACAAGCGAATGGAACGGCCATAGTAAGGAATTTTGGTACTGTCCAATGTTGGAAATGTTATACCTAAAGCTTTCATTAAGTGTGTGACTCTGTTGCAACTTACATCCTTAGGAGTGTTACAACTGAGCGTAAACTGCCTCTACACGATATCTGAATAACAGAGTCCCAGATAAGTAGTTGCCAGTAGATTCGTCTGTCCTGAAAGGTGCAAAACTAAGCAGATGTCTTGATAGAGGGTTTCTGAAAACTCTTCTATTATCAACCTTATGTTTTATTTGCACACCAAATTGTACGCAGTTGACAAAGTGCATTCGTTTGCAAATTAAGTTGGTCTTTACTGAAGGCTAGGCTGAATCTCGGCCGAATCTCTATTGGCTTAGGTGCTGGAAAGTCTTGTTTCTGATTAGTGGTGGCATGGCTCGCTGTAACTGGATGGTACACTTAGGAAAACGAATCCATTGGTTACAGGGACTTGCACTCGATCGGTCTTCACCTAACGCTCAATTTGGCTATATGCATTAGTTCTCATTGTCTGAGTATGAAAAGTAAAAATTTACTCACTTTGCAAGGGTGTGAAATCTTGTTGTACCACAGAATACAATAAGAAGTTCCTTTGGAGTTGTATACAAAGCGTTTCAAAGTGCTATTAAACGAAAGGAGATAACAGGGCAACTTGCGATATTTATCCTCCGCAAGTAGAGATGCCATTTTTGGGCGACGAAAAAGTTTGAATCTATAAACGGTACAGCAATCAATTCTCTAGTACAATGGGTGGAAATAGATAGAGCACAATACGCCAGAAGGCCATGAACTCTGCAACCATATCGGAAGTGCCACGCTTCAAAGCATCGAATGGTTGATTTTGCCGTCTGGAAAAGAGATGCCGTATGAAAGCCAACACAGAGACGGATGATGATATTCTGGGCGATCTTATCGGAACCTCCACATTAAATCAGTTCAAAAGGTCTCCAGTGTTTAATATAACGAACAAGTCATCAACTGGTGATCGAGATGGGCCATATCAATGGTTAGAGACATTATCAGACATGGCCCAGTCGCGCCCTCAATGGCGCTCATGAATCCAAGCTATTGCCTTCAATGCATAGCTCCCTTTTCCACCCCCCACTTAACAGTCCGCCTACACTGCTGTAGTTACGCACTAATTTATCAGCTCCCGCCTCCAATGCGCAGTTACCTCCCCTACCTCCCCGAATCATCAGTGAACGAAATTGTGGCAGCTACAACCACTGTACGACAAGTACGCGGTTATTACAGCTGACAATGACTGAATGAATGAATAAACAGATAAATTCAACGTGCATATTGTCCAGTTTTTCAGGTTTAGACAGATTCCTTACCTGCTTCCATAGATCAAACTGTCCAACTCATTCAAACAGATCTGTCACTCTGAGCACTCCCTTTATTATCACCCGTACGGTCTACCCAGTGTCTTCCTCAAACGCGGAAGCACACTTCTACATAAGTAGGAAAAGTGTCTGCGAAAGTAATCGTGCTTACATCTGATTGTTTCAACGATGGTCACCAATCGGTTCGATTTCAGTTAACGAAAATCTCAGTCGTGAAAGTGGTAATCACTGACCGCGACTTGATCTACTGCTCAAATGGAATTCAGGGTCAAGGGGGTTGCAATGTCAATCCAGTTAGACATTTAGCTTTGCTAGCAAGTTGACTGTGAGACTTAGGCTGTTGGAGCAGCAGAAATGAGACATCCTCAGGTGTTCGATCATCATTATCACCATCATTGTTGGCTGTAATAACCGCGTACTTGTCGTACAGTGGTTGTAGCTGTCACAATTTCGTTCACCGATGATTCGGAGAAGTGGGGTAGGCAGCTGCACATTGGAGGCGGGAGCTGATAAATTAGTGCATAAATACAGCACTGTAGGTGGACTGTTAAGTGNTAAATCACGGGCAAATTTATCCAACATTTGTAAATCTAATCACGATATATCAGCACCTCTTGAACTTGGTACAGTGATGTCTTGTATGCTTGGCTGTGAGACTTGGCCTATTCGAGCAGCGGACCTGAGACGTCTTCAGGTGTTCGACAATCGTTGTCTCAGAAAGACAGTTAGTGTGGGTTGGTTTCAGCGAATCCGTAACGAAGCAATTAGAAACTGAATGTTTGGTTGTGCAATCGGGAATTCCACTGAAGAATGTGTCCGGGACCAGAAGCTTCGTTGGTTAGGACATGTACTGCGTAAATCGGACCATCATTTGCCAAAGAGACCGCTGTTTTCTGTGTCCAGTTCAGAGTGGCCGAAGGAAAGAGGTAGCCGACCCTTGACCCGTCAGAGTGATATGAAAGAGATTACGAAACGTTTGGGTGCTGCCGATGCTACCCACATTCCGGGACGGGAACCGCGTGATCCTCAGTGCGCCTGGTTGGAGAAGCTGCAAGATATTACTGCTAATATAAGTCATTAATGTTCTTGTTATCGGTTTCTATCCAGGTTGATCGGATGAGTGTCCGGAGGTGTAGGCACCTCCAAATGGTTGTAGTAAGTTAGCACTAAATCCCCTCTCCCTCCACTTTCATTCTTTCAAAATGAGGTCTTCAAATAAATCACGAGTGTACTGCAACGAAGCATCAGTGTTGAACACTGATAACATGTTGTCGATGGTGATGATGATGATGATGATGATGATTTAGAAGCCAACAACTCCTAACACAAACAAACGACGCAATAAAGAATGATCCTAGTGATACTCGGGTAGGACTGCATGCAGAAGAAAGTAGTTTTGATAACGGTACAACCTCAAGATTGTTGAAACTGACGGGTTTTATCTAGAAGCACCGAATCTTGCAGTCCAAATCTGCTCGATTAGCTGCCATACCAACAACCCTGTCTTCGTGAAGTTTCTACACTTCATCAGTCAGTGAAATATGGATATTAGACTACCAACGCCTTTCCATGGAAGTGCGTTTTGGGACGCCATCCTCTACGGTAGTGAAGTATGTCTACCCATCCGTATGCTGACGAGACACACTGTTCAGAAAATGACTTTGCTGTTAGCATGAAACTCAACCAACGATGTCCACACTACAAACCAGAGATTCATTCGAGTTTCCTGTAAAGACAATCCACTTTACATGCGTAGTAAATGCAGCTGGCGTACTCAGTGAGTTCATCGAATTTTCATAACCGGTTCAGTCAGTTTAGAAGACTGGTATTTGACTACACATATTTGGATGGATATCCAACGCGCTCAGTTAACTCAAAGAAAGTGGGACAAAAATTAAAAGTGTTCAGAAGTAGCAGTTTTTCGTTAAGCTTAAAATCGCAGCATTTTAAGGACTGTACTGTAATCATTAACTCATTCACTTTACTGCAATTACATTAATGCATTTACTAATGTATTGAATCGTGGCAGGCTCTATTCACGTTAAGCTAAGTTATCCTAATGTTCACTGAGTCGACGACTGGTACTAGCGACGTCGAAAGGGCTTTTTCAAACCACCAGACAAAAATCAACGACGTGATCTGACTTTACTCAGTTTTTACTCGTCTGCTTAACTTGATAGTAGCCATCACAGTTTATCCAAGTATGCCAGACAAGTTACTGGTAAAACTAACACATCTTCGTGAACGCTTGAACGCCCCTTGAATTTATGGAGATATTATTCAACCAGAAAATACCTGATATTATATCCAACTTTTCAATAGACAGTACAATAGACAGTATAATTCCTGGTTCGGAAGCATTGCGTACTCGATAGTGAGGGATACCGATAAACAACCCTCAGTCTGCAGTGGCAGTGGGGTTTGAGTTGAGAAGTTCCATGACGTTTGTTATTTCAAAAGAACTTACAGCGCTTTGACTTCCTTCCAGAGAGCATTCAATAATTTACACACTTGTTTTGTTTATTGTTGATGCAACTGTCCTAGATTGGTATCTGCATGAAGTACGCCCAGCCTTTGGGCACTGAACATTCTTATCGGGGGAATGATTCAATATATGAACCGATTAAACTGGTACTCATATACCAGAGTGATGGTTTGGTTTTTGCCGAGTGTATCAAGTCGCCCACATGCTGAAATATTCAGTTCTGGGGTAGATGTAGCAGCAAAGAACCCTCAAGTCTAATAACTTCCTTCTGTTTGTTGTTGATTCCCACTGTAAAAAGCGGTGTCTTCACCTATTGAGTAGTTTCATCAGGATTATATGCGTCAACCCATTTACACAAACCAAGATGAACCTATTCCCGATTCCACGCCAGTCAGTGTACTGTTTCGTCACTCTCAGCTCTCTGTGGATGTAAATTATATATATATATATATATATATAATAGGGCTATCTCATTTTTGTGCCTTTGAGTTGCATTAGTGCCGTCTAACGAACGGTCTTCGTTTTAGGGGATCGGTAGGACTGCGCGTTCATTGATAGCCGACAAACTTTTGACAGTTATTCTGAACAGAAATAGGGTGCCACGAATCAGCAGACGTCACCTGAAAGGTTTCCTTAGGGGTATCTTTGTAATGTGCTACTCATAAGGTTGCTGAAAATCCACCGACAGCCCACGACCGGTTTCGCCCTTCTTGGGGCTCATCAGGTAGGCGCAGTCCCCGGATTTCCGTCAACCTTATGTTCTACTTGAAACCAAATTGCACGAAATTAGCNTGGAAGTGCGAAACCGGTCGTGGGCTGTCGGTGGATTTTCAGCAACCTTATGAGTAGTACATTACAAAGATATACGTCTATTGCTATATTTCAAATATCGTAGCGACTGAAACATGAGGCCGCCTGGTGCAGCACATTCAGTTGCCTGAGAACATCATAAACGAGAGATTCAGCAGGGTTCCAGGTGAGTCTCTCGAAAGAACCAAATTAGTTTGCAAATGAGTGTATATTCGCTAGTCTCCTTATGGGCTTTTGTTTTGGGTTACTAGTGTGACCAAACCACAGTTCTTTAGTTATTATCGACAGTCAGAGGCACCAAAATTCGAGACTTACTCACCACCTTGGAATATATTTCTTTTTATTTCATTATTCTCGGTCATATTGTACCGGTCCAGATTGTGATCTGTGCACACCATTCTTATTCCATCCTTTATATTGTCCTCTAGTTCGGATTAGGAGGAAATAGCTGCCAGATGACGATCGAACTAGCACGTGATCTACTGTGTCATGTTTAAAGAAGACCACCACGTGCTACTCCCAAGGTCAAGCAAACTCATTGACCCAACACAGAGGAATGAACTCCCATTCCATCAATACTGATACTAACCATTTCTAGCAAATTCGATGGAGGAAGGTTCCATGAAGAAATCAATAAATTGTATGGTGATAGTATCATTCTTACTTTGTGTTGACTATAGACCAAAGTCTGGTGGGTCTTCCACATTTTTTCTGCTCTGAAGGTGTCCTCGATATTTAGGGTGACTCGAAGTCAAGTAGACGAAATTTGGGAGTAGAACTTGGAATGAAGCCGGTCCCAATGGCGAGCACGCTGGTGCTTCTTATTTGGACCGCTTAGCTCTAGTTGGTTGCTACAAGCAGAATTGACTTCGGGTGAGGCTCACAAAGAACCCTTATGCAACTGTCAGTGAGAGCCCTTTAGAGCTGTAAACAAAATTTCGCTCAGTAACTGGGGTGTCCTCTCTTGTATGGCCGAGAAGAGTCATCGTAATACAAAGGTATAGTCTATCATCGTACCGGACATGACTTCGAGGGTATTTCGCGTCATAGTGTGTGATATTTAATTTGATACATGCTGAGATGGCATGACCCCTACTACTCACTAAAACACTTACTCGTTGAACGTCAACGATGTGTTGCAGGGGTGCTTTGTAGGAAGGGGAGGGGGTTTTACGAGTGAGAATTACCCTAAAGGAGGGTAGTTGGTCGTAGGTTCTTGCGGAAATTACATTAGACTTATGAGACATGTCATATTAAGGAACATACTTCAGTATGTTTAATGTCATTCCAAATGAAACATTATGCAGCATTAGTGCGGCATAATCAGTCGAAGAATAGCATAGATCAGATTTACTAGATTCTCCCAACAACACCAAATTGCCTTGCAGATGCGTGTTTGTCAGCATTTATTCCATATTTGATGTTCAAGTGAAAAATAAGATTGATGAAATTTTGAAGAATAGACTTGTTTTAAAAAAGGGCAAAATCAGCAATAGGTAGCCCAAGACTTCAAATCAACCTTATAAATGGCGTCATTCCAGGAAGTCGTCAGATAACTCAACATCGAAAAAGTGAACTTCTGTCGTCATGAGTGATTCAGTTGAGTCCCACGTTAACACCACCACATTTGCGACTGAGCTTTTAACTATATACTTTCTAAATCTGATTTTGTCCCGTATCTTATGTATGTCATCCAAGAAACCGTATGCTAGGTTGCGCTCGCCGACCCTGGCCATCTGTTCTGTTGTAACATTGGTGAAACTGCAGGTACTGATTTCGCATACATGAGCCCTGGTTGTATTTACCGGGAAGTCTTTGATCACTTGCGCCTGCGGAAAGCGCAATTTTTTTCATCCTATAACGCTTTCTTAGGTTAGCCATAATAGGGATCCCTTGGACGGTTGGAAAACTCCTTTTAGAATAGGAGCTACTGGGTTTGGAACTGATTACGGTTACCAACCGACTTCATGTTCATCACTTAATCACAGAGGCCTGGTGTTGGCTATTTTAATAGTTGAACTTCTCAGTTTGTGTTTTGATGACCTTTCTATTTGTGTCAACGTCCCAAGAAACTGATTCTATATGCTCCCTTCAAATTAGAATTTATTAACCCAATTCACTTTTCATGAGAGTCTCAAATGAATCCAGCCACATCCCTCGTCCACAGTGGTCTCTTTTAGGTGAGTGTGCTGAACCAGTCCAGCTCATGCTTCAAATGGTGCGATATTCGAGTAATGCAATACATTGTTTGGATGTAAGGTACTACTCATAATTCTAACGAAAGCTCTTCGACGGCCCACGACTGGTTTCGCCCTTTTTTTGGACTCATCAGGTAGGCAAAGGTCCCGAGTTTCCTCAAAACTTATGTTTAACTTGAATCCAAGTTGGAGTTAATACGGCAAATATCTTAATTCGCATGCTTATGTGGTCTGAGAATTTTGTGCCATTCGGGTTCAATAAGAACACAATGCTGACGGAAACTCGGCGACCGCATTCACCTGATGAGCCCGAAGGACAACGAAGCCAGTGGTGGGCTACCGAATTTTTCAGCGATTTTGTGAACTGTGCCCTATATCTTGAATGTGTCACGTCTTCAAGCTGGCATCCTCAAGTTTACAGAGTTTTCCCAACCAAGTTGAGACATGATGCAGGTGCCTGTAGCCAATCGAACGAGGATGGCGGTGACCACTCAATCGCGAGAGCCTTTAATCCCGCCCACAGCTCGGGCATGTGGAATGTGCTATAGACAGGAACTCATTCTTACTGTTTAACGTTCACGACGATGCACCGGAACAGTCGAGTCAGGTAATCAAAGATGCACATCGCCTTGTCTCAGGAGTGCGACATAGACAGAGGTGAGCTGGATGAAGCAGTAAGCTGACCTTGAGCTGAAAATGAACTGACAGCCAGACTTGACGAGCCTGGACCCGCTTGCCGAACGGCCGATAGCTTTCAATGGGTTACACGCGAGGCCAGGGTGAGACGGTCTGTTGCGTTGGCATTGGAAGGACGAAAGGAAGCACAAAACGCAAAAGGCCTTGGTACTGTATAACACCAGGATCAGTGGAACAAATTATTGGCGGCTGGACTTCTTGAGAATGGTAAAGTGATTTAAATGTTTGAGACAATCACCCGTGTCACCTGTTCATCACCAAGCAAAGCTTAGGGAATATGATTAGGTATCGAGTGGAACTGGGGTGCTACTTCCAGAGCAACTGGTCGAAGACACCCGAGTGCGCTCAAGTTTCGATTGTCACCCACTTCTCAAAATGATGTTTTACGTGTCCTAACCTACACTGACGAGGATAGTTTCCTTTTTACCTAAGCAGACACTAACGATCGAGGCTTAGTGTTGTATTCCTAAACAGAATTGCAGGCGATGACCACATCGTTCGGTCTAACGGCACTTCACTTTGACATAAATATAAGTATATATATATATATATATATATACGATGTACGTGGGTACACGTTTTTGTGTTACCCACAGTGCCAGTACATTGAAATTTTAGCGCGACTTCCTGAAAGTGCCTTTCTGTGCCTTTCGGGTATTGTATTGAGACATTCTCACTCCCATTGCTATTGTAACGGCACTACGCAAACAACTTCACTATCTGTACTCGGTCACCTACTACACATAGAACCCACTCATCTTGGGTGTTCCCTAGGGTTCCAGGAGCTTCTTCCGTTTCCACTTTCATCAAGTACACCTCGGCTGTGACCGAATCAACTGCGATTTCTAACGCTCACAAACGCACTGGTCACAATACATTTGTCTAGCCAGTTGTCTAACGAAAACAGTGGAGGGATTGCTAGCCTTCTATCAACTTTCCAAGCTTACCTGCACCCAACATGCTATCTAAATAACACACACGCGGTAGGTCAAGCTCCAGTGCAGGATCTCGTTTATAGGCTCGTGAGAATTCATGTACAAATCCGCATTCTTGCGTAAGCACTGAAGTAGTTTTCCACCGGGTAATTTATTAGTGTTCAAGTCTTCCAGAGCTGAACACAGTGAAGCGTTTCTGCCCTGCACATCGATAATCTTCCAGGAATTAATAGTGGTTTCCCTGAGTAACGGCACATGTAGTCACCTACGCACTTTTGTTCTCGTCTAGCAATAAATTCCAACATCAGTGACACGCAATTTAAATTCACATTATCAAAAGATCGTTAGAAACTTAATTTGCGAGCATCTATTTTTTTCTCTGGGTGCATCGCATGAACCAGACATTCGGGAAGATGGAGTGAATGGAAACCCTTGTGTCGGTTCTATATCATATTGTCCCTCTGGCTCATTCCCGGTAGTTGATAGATGCGACATCCCTATATGGTCGCATGCCGTTTTCTTTCACGTAATCATTAGCTCTACTGACAAGGAATTCCAACTAAAATATCAACTTCACTTTGGTTACGGTTTTCTGAACACACAATCGCTGATTCTCTTGGGACAGTCTGATCTGAATGCGATTTCATATTTTGTGACGGTTTTTTCTGATAGCTGACCACAAGCTGCTGTTGTCTCAAATGCCTTGAGCCTCAAGCTTACTGTTACACCATACTGCTCCGAAAACTTCTGTTATATATGACTACTTTTCCCGCTCCAGCGCCTAATGCCAGAAAAAAAGACTCGCCGATAAGGAGCGCAACAGCTTTATTGCGAACCAGCGACTGTGCGACAAGTATAACGGCCTCGCGCTATATTTTTGAGGGCACTGTTTGATCTTGATTCAAGGTTGTCTGACGCTATAGTCTTGAGGGCAGAGTCTGATCTCGATCCAAGGAAAAATTCATCGTTGACGTTCATTTTGTCTAGAATCAGCGCTCACCAAGGGGAGCTGAGAGCAATGGCTAACTCGATTTTCATCGGCGCTGAAGCTGTAACAAGGGATGAGAAATTTGTTGCAATAGGGAACTGCTGAACCAAAACTGTCTGAGAATAAATGGTCCCTGGGGGATATCCTGATTTAATCAAGTCAGCGACGTAACTAGAAGAATGCCTAATCAATACCAGCTGTCAACTGTCTTAAGCCCTATATTCTTTTGATCAATCACCGTAAGAATTCCTCTGTACTGGGTTTTTCATTCTCCTAATGTGAAAAAGTAGTACTTGTAGTGATGCCCTATCCCGTTGTCCATTATCTAATTGTAGCAGTATAAATTGTATCGCTCCCAAGGATACAACTAACATACACTTTATTAAATCGAATAGGAACGTCAAAACTCTCGCTTTCGACAACTCAACTTGCGTAAAGGACACGCTTGGAACCAAGTAAAATTTTCTTCTCAGCAAAGTGGTTTTCTAGTGGGAAGTCTCCAGCATTTTCATCCGGAATAACTCCAAAACGACTTTTTTCCAAATCACGTTTCGTGTCAGAATGGAAGGATTTAAGGTTCAGTAACTGTCCATTGTTCTGGTTCATTTTGGATTGCCTCAGCAACATCTGCCGAAGTGAACCATGTTTGAACATTTACTCCTATTACATGGAAACCAAAATCACCCGTCTAATTGAGCAGGGCTCTTTGCAGACTAATGTAAAGCAGAACAGTTCACTTTGAGACAGCTCTTGCCGCACCGATTTATCGTAGAAACATGTTTCCTGACAGTTTCGTATGCCATGACTATATTATTTTATTGGGAGATACCCGTACCGTGCATTCCACCCGCCTTTAATGTACCATTCGGAAATTGCGCTGAAAATTTACGTGTAGGTGAATGTGTGTAGGTGAATTGTCTAAGCCAACTGTCGCCTTTCAGTGAACGAAAAACACCATATGTTTTCATCCGAGGATCGCCTGACGCAACAGCTTCAATGGTGTTTCTGCCAGAACGAGAAATACCACCCGATCTCACCATGCAGTTACTCAGTGAATCAATAAACATCACTTGTTCATCGAGGGTATGGGTGAACTCGAGCAATTCGAGCACTTGAATTCATTCGTGAGGTGCAAAAGAGCTGAGTTCAGTGTTGAGGTCTCCCATTGACTTCATGGGATAAATGCTATTTTTGAAATCATCGATGGCTGTGCTCAAACCAGTCGCTATCCCGCACTTTAGTGGAAGATCCCAGGACATAATCGGAGGTGTTCTAGCTGTAAAATATTTTAACCATCAAACACAGAGAGTTATTCCCAAATTATTTTGTAACGTCTCACAACTTTTGAAACACTACACCTAAAAAAAAGACTTTTTGATCACGTCAAACTTATCTGTTGCCGTCTATCCAAAGATAAGTTAGAGCCTCTTAAACACCCTTCGAGTCCACTTGGGTCATGGGCTTTCTTTTGCGTCAACCTGCACGGTACATCATCAATTTTTCCGAAGATCAGCATATAGCAAAATTTATAACTAAGGAACAAATTTTCTTATCCTAAGTGATAATCAACTTGAAACTGAGTAACAACCTGAGATCCGTGTTCATCTGACAAGTGGGTAAGTCCCAAATTCTCCCGAAGATCCTGAACGTTTCATAGCCACTGTCGTCAAATCCAGCTACCATTACCGAATGTATCACACAGGACTGACTACATGTGAGCTGGTGGACGATCTGGGCATATTCATAAGCAGACCAGACAAAGGTATGGGACTTGTGGTTATTTGATTGTAGTTGGTTAGATAGTAAGTTAGTTATTTGTTCAGTTAGTTAGTTGTTAAGTAAGTTAGTTGATTAATCAGCCAGTCAAGTATTTATTTATTTAGCTAGTTAGCCAGTTATTTAGTAAAAGAGATCACTAAACAAAACCTCATTATCATCAACGTTAGCATACTAGTAATACATGCTGGCGCTCAGCTGTCATGCAATCATCAAGGAAAATAGCCCTGACAGAGAATGGAAGGAAAATACAGGGGTAGGGATTTAGTACAGTGAAGACTTGTGCCCTTAAGTAAACATACCAAGAATAAGATGCCTAGCCATTTGTACAACATTAAAATAAAACTCATCTGAGCATCGTGTTCGATTAGAGCAACATAAGCAGGACTGGCCCAGCGTCCTTTGCGAACTTCAACTTACATCAGCCCAGGACACAAGATCAGGTGAACTTGAACAATGTGGTTAGGAAATGATAGCATTCGGGTCACTAGAATCGGTCTTGCCATTTCCCGCTGAGTTTCCGACCCAGCACAAACAGGATCACATAGGCTCAAGCCAGGAGGGAGCGATGATCCCGTTGAACTCGGTTTGACTGCAGCTGATTCCATTTAACGTTGTCGTTTCATGGCTTACCCGGTGCGAATCTTTCTCTACTAGTCTCCTGGAACGGAAAACAGCGCTTGCTTGGGAAGATGATGTTTAGGCATACGCACTGCATGTCCCAACCATCCCAACCAATATGCTACTCTATCAATTTGGATTCGTCACCACGTCCCCATTTATGCACCACCCCATCGTGTACTCGTTGCAGCCAGCCAACTCCTGCTTTACTAGGGAGACACCGATTATCAAAAGTTTGGAGATAACTGAGGCCCTTGAATCGTTGGAGAGCATTTTCTTGACAAATGGATAAGGCAACTCCTGAAGTTGCCTCGTATACATGACACCTTAGCCTCAGTGAAAGTCCTCTGTGAAGCCATAAATGACGAAAGTTGGAGAATGCTAATTGCAAATCTGTCGTACGAGCATCAGCTTCATATACTGTGGTAAAATTACGGCTTATAAAGCCTCCAAGACACACAAAGTTTTAGGGCAGCACAAGACGATAAAAATCCTAAAGTAATACATTTAGATCCAAAGGTTCAAAACGCTTGCTGATACATGGGATAATCTCTTATATTCTGTTTGCAGTATTTGTGCGGTTGAATAGTCGCCAAACAGCGAAGCGGTGTCGTCTGCATAATTCAACTCTATTATTTCCTCTCCAGATGTGAATCTGATACAGAGGTTCATAGTCCCTTGGAGTGTGCGCTCTCTGATAACGTCGATGAAGAAGTTGAAAAAGGAGAGAGGGAACAGCCTTGAAGAACCCATTGTTTAATAAGCATAGGTTAATAAGCATAATAAGACAGCCGGAAGTATGGAAATTCAGGAAACGAAAAACCTCTACGAACTTTGAGGAAATCCATCTCTGGACGAGATTATTTAGGAGAACCAATCTATCCAAACAGCCAAGGAAGCTTCTAAAGCCGAGTAAAACCGCGATTTCTTGTTATCAGTATGGATGGCAGTGTGCAAGCATTTGACAATGTGAAGATGTGGTCAGTGCGCCCTCTGTCACGTCGAAATCCTGCTTGATGATTTCAGACTTGTCTCAAGTGCAGAAAATATGTATCGCAGCACAAGGGAAGTCCTCATAACCGCGTTAGAACAGGCGGGAGGTGTGTACCCAAGTCGATAGAACAGTCGAAATCTGTTCCTTGTTAAGCACACGCAAGTCAAACCACTGCCCCCGTTCTACGGAACACGTTTTGTTTTTGAAGTACCCACAAACAAATCTCTTCAAAGCGTAATGAAAATATTCTCCTCCATCTTTGATCGATTATTGAAGAATCTCATCCAGCCCATCAGCCCGATGGGACTTAAAGGTAGAAAGACATATTGGTACTTCAGGAACTGATGAGAAATCAGCGCGCACATATCATGGCTGAAAATGATGGGGTCGAGTGAACTACTTAGGCACAGGGGCAGAGAAGCAAATAAACCATTGCTGAAAATATTCTGCCTAGTGACCTAGACGCTGGTCTCTACCATACCCTGGGTCATCAACATATCTTTGAGTAATTCATTTAAATGTGAGCACGGGATAGCTGTGGTTAAGGCGCTAGCTTACTGATTGAAAGTCCATAACTAACCCAGACTCTGTATCTCGACTGTTCCTGTCTAGGTTTTGGCAAACTGTCCCTCGTACTTCCTTCGGGCGGCACGGCAGCCATGCTTCGAAAGGGTGTTACAGTTGATCACTTTTTATATTTTGCTTTCATTAACTCACTTGAAGGTTTTAAGGTTCTGTCCCGCTCTAACAGCTTTCGCGCATTCACAGCCTCCATTTCTTGAACATTCTGGTTCCACTGTACCTCTCTGTTCACGAACAAGCTACTTTTGGTTTTTCGTTCATTTGAATATCTAGCCGAATTTCACTCTGCGCCCCAGGCGACAGGGTGCCTTGCATCAAGGAGTGACAGCGAACTTTCTGGGACCCAGTGATTTCCTCCTAATATTCCGAAATAATACAAGTAGGGTTCCCAGCGCCTCATATAACCCTAGTTATCCAAGGTACGTTAAATACCTTTCGAGGACACCACTTGTAACGCATTGCGAGGTGGACTTTGATATGTTTCCCTTACCCACAAAGTTTTCCACTGATGTTGGGGTTTACCAGAAGAAATTAATGTAGGTCTGCACCAAACCAAGGTGTGATTTGAATCAGCCTGTATACCACAAAACGACTGAAAGTCAATAAGTGAACCGCGTCAACGGTATCAAGTGTCGAAAGCTACTCGGCGGTGGGAGATGCCAGATTTCATAATGGTGCACACTGCAACTAAACCCAGTACTGCTGAGAGACAACTGATGATCAACAAAAAATTTTTAGAAGACGTTAACTTTCTTCATGGCTTTTTGCTTTTGTCATACCAGTGTATTGAGATGGCTCACTGTCATAACTGGATTCTTCGTGTTGTACAAGAGGCAGGTTAGTTTTTGATAGAGGATGTCTTTTAGCGAACCGAAGCTAGAGTTCGTTGGTGCATAAGTAGACAAGACAAAAAACCGTTTTCTGTATTTCAACCAGTGCGACTTCTTATGAAAAAGGGATAACAGACATCAGAAAGTCAGCTGTTTACATGTATCCAGCCGTTTAATGAAGTCGCAGCTTGCGAAATAGGACCATAGCAACACCGGCGCAACCGGCTACAGTAGCTGTAGGATTAATCGAAGATCGTAGCTTGTGGCGTCTAGATAGAGGGGACGTAATGAGCTCAACAACCGTACTTGTATCCTGCTTTCGGATTTCACGGATGCCTCAGATGTTAATTGATAGAATTATAGAGAACGGAGAAGAGCAGCTTGTTCGTCGAGTTATCCAAGAGTTCTGACGTTAAAGGCTGCAACAGAAAAAAGAGAATGAGACCTGCATTGGGACTTGAGGCGATAGGTATGAGTGGTGGCGTGTGATGTGTCAATTTTCAAGGTGTCTCACGGGCGTATCGACAGGTAGAGTCTAAATAATAGTGATTATCCAATGCAGTAGGAAGGGTTTAAGATATAACAGTGGATAAAGATAGTGGTCAGCAGTCTCATGCTTTCTCTTATCCGTCGCGATGTGTGTCTCGAATAAGGCAACTTGGCTGAGGTCACCAGGCGACGGCTGATATAGCATGAAGACATCTGCATCTGTAGTGTTCATGGTTTCATGTGGGCTGTCTAACAGAGAAGACAATTAGGGCCCACAACAAAAGCCTCTGCCTCAAAAGTCTGACCGCAAGTTGGTAGTGGATGGCATGAAATTATTCAAGTAGCCTAACTCTTTGGGGACAATTTGTGCCACTTGTTTCAATCCATAACCTAGAGGGTCAGGAGACTGTTTTTGCCACACTTTTATCCATTGACTAACCTGGTAGGAGGAACTCTGTGGATGCTGAATTGTCGTCTTTCTGTAAAGCTCGCTTGGTTACTGATGTATCACAGCTAAATAAGTTTTAGTGTCATCGCGATTATACTATTTGCACTGAAAATAATAGCCATTACTTGTTGGAGAGTACTAAGGGAGATCAAACCGATTTTATTAAATAACTCGGGGATCAACCTAATACCTCCACACACATTTTCAGCAGCTTCAAACACAACGGTTCAATCGTGCCACGTTTGTGTGGATTGCCGGATATTGACACAGCAGGACTTAAGATGCACCTTATCGGTAGTTTGACAAGTTTTCCCTAACACGTTTCAGCGCACTTTGCCTGGCTAATTTTCTTGAGCCTATATGAAAACGAATACCGGGTCACATCCCGCATGGTGCGTTTTAATTCATAGACCCCAAAAGACAGAGTAGTTCTAATCACCGGACCATCGTTTCACTCACATTTTTTCCCTAATCATAAGTATACCTCTTCTGGGGACCAGTCCTACGCAAACACATCTATTGAAACCTCGGACCGATATGCAGACCAACAGATAAGCTGATGTCATTCTTCTTACGTTGTATCCCAATATACTGTTCCGTTTGGATGACACACTCTCTAAAAGGCCGGAGTGGCCATATCGCCACTGAGCCCACTACTCGGTGGCTAAACTAGAAACCCAGGAGCTGTTGGAATATGTGTGAGACTTCGTCCACAACTGTATTGGCGTCACGTTGCTTAGTGTCAACAAGGACCATAGTACCACAATCAAGGAAACAGAAAGGAGTGATTTTCACAGTTTTGTGAGACTTGCATTGCTGATGGCATCCAATAAAGTTGCTTAAGACTTCTCAGGATACATTGGCTTCTTTTACCGGAAGAAATTTCCATTGCAGCTCCTCAAAGTAGTCCGCATCACAAGACGGAGTGGAGGGTACACAATTTTTGGTAGTTTTACGACTCTACAACAGGTAAGCCTCGTTCAACCGTTGGCTTTTCTAGCCTTTAACACTATGTTCTGTTGCTATTTCGGAATCACTCTAAATGAACACTGTAATTCCACTTGGTTTATCTCACACAGTCTATAGAATCGAGCCAAAACACGATTGAAAACGGCAAAATGAAACAGTCGAACACAAAAGTTTTCCTAATCTCCACTTAGCTAAAGCATTGCTTTACGTTTTTAGCTGACAAAACAAAGAACATAAACTCGTAAGGTTGCTGAAAATTCCTTGACCTTGTGAATAGTGCATTACGAATACACATGTATCGCGATAACTCGAATATTGTAGCTGCTGAAACATGAGGCGGCCTGGTACAGCACATTTAGTTGCCTGGAGACATCACAAAAGAGAAATTCAGCCGGCTCTCAGGCGAGTCTCTCGCAAAACCCAATTTGTTTGCAAATGAGTGTATTTCGCTAAAAGAATGTACATATTTTTCAAAATGGAGGCAGGCGGCCAGCTTGAAGGCTTCCGTGCTGGTGGTGAAAACCGGATCGGCGAAACAGAAGTCTTTGGTATGGGCCACCATTTTTAAGGTATTTCAATGGAAGAAATCTCAACCAGAAGTCCATGGACACCTGTAAAAATCACTTCGAAGGGCAGGGACTCTTGAATCCTTTTCTCAAATTCATCTCTTTTACATCTGCATACTGAAGAAAAGGTGTCAGCTCTAACCTTCTCAGTGGTTGTTCATCAGTTCAACTGCCATCTAATTTGACCGTGCGGTTAGGCACTTGTTTAAATAGATCGGAGAATGTTGACCGAAGTATCCCATCTGCGAGATACAGTCTAAGTTCAGACTTCTGTTTCGTCCCACCTGGTAATTAGTCGAGACAGCATTTCACATCGTGTCACAAGTACCACAAAACCGACACAAAGGTATCTCGGAGTCTATCGTCACCCAAATCCTCAGACCCAAACTTTGTGCGCAAAATAAATTTACATCCATATCACCCCAATGTGGACAGTCCTCAACCTATCCTGGCATAACTATCAATCACTTGTGAAACTTCGGTGGTAACACCCTACGAGAAAGTCCTGTCAGGTTTGTTTAATCGACCGACACAGCCAAAACGATTATTGGATCGTCGTTCGAAAACTTGAGCGAAAGGATCAAATCGCTCGAGTGTGATTACGTTAACCCGTTCAGATGTGATAAATTAGGCTTATCCAGCGCTCGCATAAAAATTGGTAGTAAGGTCACTTTACATGTCAGATGTCCGGGGTTCGAATCTCGTCGCAACAAATGATGCGCACTGCTAAGGAGCGGAACTCGAGTCTGATACCTTCTGTCTTTGGCGTGGACCCACAAGACTGTGTGTCAGGATGAGAGCTGGACTTTTTAAACGATAAAATTCTGGATGGTAATTCCGCAGCCAGCTGCCACTAAAAGAACTTTGGCCAGCGTGTCCACCAGTCCCAGTGTTCACTTTCAGTGAAGATCGGGTCGTATCTCCCAAATGCCTCTCTGCAATAGGTTCACTTTTATTGAGCTTGTTCCAACATGTGATATGTACCGATCAGCCGAGAACTCACCGAGACAACATTTTCTTCTAGGATTTCCAAGTGTGAGCTGGTTTATGAAACCAACCTGTGCGAAGGAAGGAAGTAACTAATCGGGCTACTTGCATGCATGAGTGTCCAGAAAATTTGAAGTTTAGCATTATTCATACCTCCGAAAAATGTGTGCACGATAGGTTTGCCTTCAGAAAAACCACCTACTGACAACTGGCATCAACTTCTGGTCTTCTTTAGGCGGACAGACAAACCCAATTTCAGATAAACTTGGTGACCTACTTCTTTTAGCAAAACAGTTGACTTCATCGAGATAAGTTGCCGCTGGGATAAGAAACCTGTGAATCCAGTTGTTGTTGCTGTGCCGGGCTGAATCACTTTAAAAGCCATTCTATTGGTTCAGATGTGTTCCTTTTTGAATGAGCTCTGACAAAAACGAGCGTGGTGGTGAAGAAATATGTATGGAAAGTAGGTTTGGACCGGGTGAATTCAAAAACATGGAGATATTCAATTGGTAAGCAGGTGGTGTCACGACAGAGACAAGAACATCTAAGTTGATTAGGTCAGTGCATCAAAGGTTATGAAGGCTGCACTGATTGGAGACACGTTGATGAGCGCACTAGAGGAGAGCTGTATTGAGTCAGAACAAATGCTGACGGCACCCAATGTAACAAAAGAGAAGATAGGCTAGTTTTTACACTATATTTGATTTTGTGCTCGATATGTCAACTACTTTAAAGGTAAACAACAGTGGCACTCTGGTTTACTTACTAGTGAATTAGTAGTGGTGGTTGAAAATGATGCATCAGGAGGCGCGATAATGTATCAGTGAAAAAGTCGTTCTTGTGAGAAATGATCCAAGGACAGATTAGCTTGGGAGGAACTGATCTGGATGATTCAGTCGATCGCTGCTCGTTTGTTAGCTGACCAACGTTTAGCATGCTTAGATCTGCTAGCACGTTTCAATGAGGTTCCAAACGTCAGCAGTCAAACTCTATACATAAATTATATTCAGTTCTATAACTATTGCCCCCGACAAATCCATTGGAAGTACTGATTAGAGACCTTCCCCTAGGGTGAAAATTACTGACGTGACCAAACTGGCTAGCAGAACGATACCATCTTCTTTGCAAATGAGTGTTTATCGCCGCAGATGTACGGTTAACTGTTTAAGTACGGCATAAAATTGATGGAAATATGCAACCAGGTTTATTCAGTAATCTCTGAAAATACACAACCGGCAGTGGAGTGTTCACAGTTGCCATTCACCTTATGAATAGTTTCATGAGAATGACAGGCGGCTTTAAAATATGGCGAATTCTGCGCTCGCCGTCATATTTGCTGGTCTTATTGATTCTCCACTACAGATTGTTACCTCCATAGAGAAACTGAGCTGTAGCCCGTGAATATCATCCATTTGTACGCGAATTTCGCCAAAAATATCTACCTTTCTGATGTAATTATTCAATTCTATTATTCCTGTATCACTTCTTATATTGTAACTATTTGAACTTCACTGATTTTAGATGTCTACGACTTGACTTCACTGGTCATAAAAGACAGCATTCCACTCAGTTTGACCTGCTTACGGTGATTTTGTAAAGTAAGATACAAAAAATGTTTAGCGCAGTGAATATGATGAAATTCGCTGACAGGAATGCAGACCATGTTGGGGTCACCTTCAGCCATTCCAGAAGGCTGACACAACCACAGAGGTGTTTTTCAGAAAAGAACCGTATCCAAAACAACAAAGACTTAGAAATCAAATTCTAAACATCTAAATAACCGTTAGATATCGCGTCGTGCATAAAAGAATCCTCACAACTGATGACCAGGTTAGACAAGTATTCCGAATTGTTTTCAAAATGGATTCGCGGCTTTTCCATTCACTACATTCTCACACAGTTACCGGTAATTGTAATTTTGGATCTGTTATAAACACACGAATCCGTGAGAATTGCATCTCGATTGCGACACAGTCATTCTGGTGAGCAAAATTGTCAGTAGCATTTAGCCCACTGATGTGGAATTGTCTTGTATCATCCCCGAACACAGCAGCGGAATAAGACGAGAAATCGCGTTTTAAAATCCCATTTGGGGATGACAATCCAGTATGCTAATCAGGCAAGTAGGAAGAACACAAAATTGGCAAATCAATATTTCATCGCCCCAGACGATTGGTTTCCCGTTCATGGTACTGTAGGTGTATCATTCAAAATGTTTGCTTAATTACTTGAGAAAAAATATCAGTTTCTGAGCCAGTAAAAAGATGTAAGATTATTTTTGAGTTAACTTGGATAAGTGAGCCATAGACAAGGAAGAAACATGAATTACATGAAAGAACAGGTATAATTTTCAGCCGATAATTAAAACGAAGAAAGAATCTCACGGTCCAGAAAGTGATGGTTCCTGACAGCACGTGAACCATTTTCAGCAAAGCTCGCCACACCCGTGCAGACTCCCGTTGGTTCGCTCTATCTATCCACCAGACTTATTTGATTCGCGGTTGATCACAATCCGTATACTTTCCGTGACGCTTGCAGATCACGCAACTTCCAGCCGAACACATCTGTTTTAATAACTCAGCTATTATTGGCCCGTCAGCACTGCGGTTGTTCTTTTGAACTACATATTGACCGTAGCCGTGTCGCCCCAATCAGGTTTCTGCTCAAGGCTGTTCTGATGTTATTATGTAGTGTGAATTCCATGTTCGTCAGGTTCTTTCTTGACCCGTAACTAATTTTACACCGAGCGTTCTTGTTGCAAATTCACTCCTGATGGAATTCCGTCGTGGTGCGTCGACTGCTGCGAAGGTGCTACAACTTAGTGTCACCAGTCTTCTATCACCAAACCTTCTGCAACCAATCCGAGCCCGAAAATCCCGCATTGTTGTTAGTAAAGCACCTAATCGGAACGAGCCAGACTGTTGATTCCATCGATCGATGAGAAAGTTCATCCAATGAGTGAAACTCCCATCTGAGAAATTGTCACTCGAGGAGCTAGTCAATCGACATGTGACCACGTGATGTGGGTACCGTGAATGAAGAAGGAGTGACTCTGCATCCTACTTAAGTGCGACCTATTCGCACTGCTTATCAGCCGCTCGAGACCGAAAGGTCCAGCTGGGATGATGCGGATTCGAGACTTCCATAGAATTTCGTGAAGTGCGTACTGCCGAATATTCTGATGAATCAGATATAAAGTGCTTCTCCGCTTTTCAGTATAGTAGTAGGTTTCAGGAATAAACCTTCGTTTTATGATCGTATTTTGATGATGTTAGCACTCATTGGATGCTAAGATGCATCTAGAGACATTGCGTACATAGCAGATTTTGATTCAATGGATTTAGTTACCGTGGTCATATTTCATGATCTATTTGACCACTGTGTGCCAACTGCTTTTATCTGCTTCCATAAACACTAAGCTCCCAGCCTAAGTGATACCCAGCTGGTCACAACTTGCTTAATTTCCATGATCTTGAACCAATACGATTCGTTCCAGACAACATATCCCGTAGCCAGTCAAACCTGTTGGTCTAGTAACTCAGAGTTTTTTGCTGTCTTCGTATTATTGGTTCTCTGCTGAACTATATACTACACAGATGTTTATCGTCCCAACCATGGACCAGCCCATGAACCCTTTTCTTGATGTTCTTCAATGCTATTAACTCCGTGTTTGTTCGTCCACTTATTGAATTCAGGCTACCTTTGGGCCGATTATTCACCGTGTGAACCTGTAAGAGTTTGGTCGAGATGCACTCAACACTCCGAGCCAGATTAAGAGTCCATATTTCTACCCTACAACTTTTCAGGAGCGACTGTTGGTGGGATGCTCTGGCGAGTATTGTATTTTGGGCTTTTAAGGGAGACAGAATTTACCTCAATCCAAATATACCGCTTATTGTCAAAACTTGAATAGGTACAGGAGAAGGACATAATGCGAAACCAAATTATCATTAGCGGTCACCTCTAGGAAGACTAGAATTTCTTTTAGGGGCATTACAACAAGAATTTGAAGGTATCGGCAAAAATCGGTCAATTTGAAAGAGTGGCTGTCGTGGGGGGTTACACAGAACGATTGTCCCAGCGTTTGTGCGGTCCGTAAAATCCCATCGAAATAGAGCTCGAACCATTTGGATATCCTTAGAACAGAGAATAACGAAAAAGGACTAGGATGGTAGCGCAGTGAAAGCCTTGACTCAGCCCCACTAGAATATTAGGTGTAGTGCCAACATAAAGTATTGTTCGTTGAAATCAGAACTATTTTGTTTGAAACTATGAACCAGCGTGATGAGTCGTTAGTGTATCAACTTCGGCCTAAACTGACTCTGGTGCTTATTAAATTTGTTCTTGCAGACTTTGTAGAGACTCGTCTAATCTTTTACAGTGTTGTTTAGTTTGATGGGTGATAAAAGTGACCGAGACAAAATGCGCATTCTTAGTATGGCATTTTAGTTAGAACGAACTACTGTTCGGTGAATTTATCTGCAGCAGGCACTGTTATAAAGTGCACAGAATTTTCCACATCTGGTCCGGACAAACGACCGGTGTGCACCATCCCATTGGGACGATTTCTATAACGGAATCTTTGCACTATCGATTTTCGGCTGTTACTGGTCGAATCGCACACGTCTGCCATCACCAGGCACATGGATCCATTTAGCTATACATGTGAATACAACCTAAACTAAACAAGACATATGGTAAATTCTGCATACGATGAAATCGAAATCTGCAGAACTGGAATTTGGTTAGCAGATCTCATAAACAAAATCAGCATGGTAACATCACTACCAGCTCTATATCCTCCATGTCACATCTTCATCCTGTAAATCTAAATGAAAGCCTAAAATGCAAACTTTTCGCTGGAAACAATGTCACCTAGTTCCGCTGATATGAGCACAGGCTTCATCAGTTCAACAGATGGTGTAGAAAGATACCCCTATCTTCGATACGAATATTACGTAAGTGAGTTTTATGACGATAGTCACGAAACTTAGACCACAAAGTCCTGAGCACTGAATGCCAAATGAAACTCGTGTTGATCGAATGTGAATATTTTGTAATCACACAAGTATTTGTCGAGATTCTACGTGGTGGGCAACACACGAAAATAATAATTTTAGCTGACACCGCACATAGTACAGTTAAAGGTGGAAACACGATTAGGTTGAATTGAAACTCTGAGGCCCAAGACTGCTACAACACCAGTAGGATTTCTGGCTGCATTTCGGAACTCGACATTGGAAGTCGTTGGTGAAAGAAATTGTTACTGCTTTGTTGGTACAACTTTGAGAATAAACTCCCTTTATGGCATGCTTTTGCTGGTTCATTTTACAACGATTTACGCTTGTGCCGATCAATTACGCCACTGTCCCACCTAATTTAATCATGATGCAGTGAGTCAGCTAATTTCAATGTGTTCTCGACGCCGAACCTGCATCAGGAGCGATGATAGATCACCGGCAATCCCACCCTAACTTCCGAATAATATGGTACAGCGGCTCCGTTCACACATACATCGTAGAAAGTCGAGTTGAGCGATACCATTCTAAGCATGGGTGCAGTCAGCGTATGCCAGAAAACGCAAATCATGAAGCTTGTTTATGTCATGGTAGTTGGACAGTGATTTGATTCTCGGGTCGGTTGTAGCAGAACAAAAAAAGGGTCTTGTGAAAAATGGCGAAAGGCCAACGTTTCTAGACGTAATTGCCACACTTTCGTATGGTCAAAGTGGACTGCGATTCCAGACAGAGTATGAATAGCGTGAAAGACAATAAGTACATCAGGCTACGTCGACCATTACGTAGTTGTTATGGCTGTCATGGGATGGCACTGAAACCTTTGGATCGAAGTGTTTATATGAGGCTGGATAACACAAATAACCGTAACCGTAATTTGATGTGAACTGATGCTACTGCAGTTGTTATAAGCAGAGTGGCGATCGGACCGGAAAAATTTGTGATTCGAAGATCGAAAAAAAAACAGGAACTCTCGATGAGGCTCACAGTATGTTTCAGTTTCTAGATCACAGGTAGTTCACAGGTAAATGTCCGTTTACCTTGCCAAAGTATTTGGAAAAGGAGTCGTAGTCAGTCAGCCGACATACGTGATCGTATTGACAGGCACATATCTTATCCCAAAATTTTTAGAAGCTACGAGTTCATTCTGAACCCCCTAACGAAAGAGTTAATTGATTAACTGTAACGAAAGGTTTTCTACGAAATGCCCTTATCTGATTGGATGAACAAGCGCAAGATAAGCTCAGTCCTCCATCATAATCCCTTCATCTGTAGCATACAGTGAGCCAAAAGATGAAATTTGATGGTATCAAGTAATGCATCAAGATATATTCCGCTTGTCACCAAAATTCGTAAGATTGACGTCTCAGTGGACAAAAATATTTCAGCTGGACTCCTTCATTTATTAATAAAGGGTCGAATCACGTAACTTTACGAATCTAACATCTATGTGATCAGAATTCACTTCTTGTGTTTTAGTCCAATATTCAAGGCGTTTTGAATATCTGAATACAACAGATGCAGACCACTATAGGAACTCAAATCAATGTAAATAAACTTCACATAACCTTAGTTTCGGCGTAAAACCGTCCTTGAAGATAGAATGTAAAGCCGCCTCGGATAGGCAGGTGCCTTTCAAAGAACGAAGTGTCGAACATTTTAGCTGGTATCTTATTCGTGTCCTGTAAGCATTGTCACTAGACAAGCGACGCTGCACATCATGTACGTTGAAATGTAGTACTAAATCGATCACCAAAATACCGGGACCGACGGAAACCACGGTAATCTCGATGAAATTTAACTAACATCAGATTTTCGCCGAACTCGGTTTATGCATAGTGGGAAATCAAATTTGGGATGCTTAGCCTAACCCTTTGATAAGTCAAGCTCCACAACCGTCCTAACAGTCACGGGTTTATGAAATTGGGCGTGGGCCAAGATTAGACCAAACACGAACTCGAGGTAAGAAGTTTACTTGGTTATCTGGTTACCTTCTAACTTATTTCTTTTCATCCATTACCACTAAAATTAACCAATCTGCTTCACAACTCAGTAGCTACTACGTATGCTATTGATCTGAATCCAAACGGGTTCTACAGAACTGAGGCAAATTCAACCGGAAAGTTCAGTGGCGCAGTGGCCAAAATTTGGTTTAGGGCGAGAAGCTGGATCATCAAATTCAACGGTCCGTTTGGCAGGGCATAGAAAGCAAATGAAGAAGTTTGGCGCAAAGTAGTTCCCCACAATCATAAGTTGGAAGCCTAAAATGTCCTAGAAAAGTGCAGTGCGTCACCTGCAAGATCTGCAACAACATAATCTCTCGAAGAGTTTTTCACTGCCAGCTGACCAGTAACGGAAGCTTAGAGAGTCAATTTATTGAAAAAACGCTCACCCCCCGAGTGTAAGAGTAAACATTTTACGGAATATTGGAAGGAATTCTACTTATAGGTTAACGGTGTACTATATTGGACAGATACTGTAGAAACAGGGCCGCAAAACACTGCAAGTGAAACAACTGATTTGTGCTCCAAACATTGCAATCGTAGGCTACCGTATTCTACGGAGGAAAAGCCCCTAATTTTTTTCAGCGGTTGCCTCGGATATGATAACTACCATGCTCATCTTGACGAGGAAGAACTAGATAATCTTTATCCCTCTCTGACTTTTGCATATCATTCTATTAGGCGCCGGTTTTTTGGTAGATTCGGTGAGTCGGTTTAAACAGTAACCATGTTTAAATCATCAGAGGGTACATTCAGCAATGACGCGATATGCAAACAAATTTGTTTAGGTACTTCCGTCAATACAGTAGGCTCCCCAAGAGGCTCCCTCCAAATAACGCCTTGTCACTCATATTCAGTGAGATTTCGAACGTTTTGAAAGACCAGCCCTCACTCCCCAGCAGAGACCGCTCTCAGTGCCTTCAAGTAGCAACCTCCTGTCGACATTGAGACACCAAGTAGTCACAAGACTTCTAAGGTACAGAGAAGTTTGTTTTAATCATGGCTGATAATTCCACCAATGAAGATCAGCTACAGTGAGATTGTATGTATTTTTTACGGACCAGACTCACGAACAGTGGCATAAATACATAATCATTTTCTCTCAGCGATTGGAGATGTCACAACGTGGTTTTTGTCCGTAGGGTACACAGCCACTACATTTGTGCCTCCATACTAGCCACGTTTCTGATGAAACCAAGTGTGTTTGATGCTTTGTGAGTTTTTCAAACGGTTAGACAATACATAAGGGTGAACAAGTATCGACTGAGATCAACGTCGTGCAGTTCCGGCGGGCCACCTTTGGAATTAGGACAACTTGACTGCAGACGATAGAAAATTCTTTGCCTGTAGCACCCTTTCGGTACCTAGATGCCATGCCACCCGAAGGAAGCACGAGGGCTGGGATACTACCAGTTTGCCCAAGCCTAGACAGGGGAAGTCGAGAGGCAGTGGTCGGGTTCGAACCACAGACTTTCCGGGCAGTAAATTCGCACTCTAATCACTGAGCCATCTCGCCCTAAGACAACAACCGGTATTCATGGGCATTCAAAAAGTTATATCAGTGCTTGAACGAGAGACTTACTGCAGTGTAGAAGGCCGACGAAACTGCTAGTGTGTTGCGCACAGGTTGCCTCGTCCCAATACAACAGAAATTGCAGTATTATTCCTCATATGCTATAAGGGGAGAATTGAAATTTTTCGCTGACAACCGGCATTCCATCTCTCTTGAAAAGGGAATCGTGCATACATTAAGTAAAGCGCCATACACCTTTGGTACCGTTAGACTCAAAGGACCTGTCAGTTAGTCGCACACTGAGTCGACTATGCATGTTTCACGCCAGTCGGAATATTATTCCCCTTCGCTAGCATAGTCTGCCATTAGATTAGTCAGTGAATATAATCCATTTTGCCAGTTCTTGGATGGAAAACCTCCAATCTAATCTGCTGCATAGATGTAGGCGGAGCGTTTATAAGATTGCCGACTCATTTAAAAAATTTGGTTCATTTTCTACGCTTTACTTATTTCACCATGGTGGTTGCGGTCTTCCAGTCTTTAGAATCTGCTCGAAATTGTACCACTATTGCCTACTTCAAGTTATAGCTACTCGTCTGTATTATTTTAGAAACTCGCTCTCTGTAACGGACTCACTGAAAGTGATTTGTATTGGCATATAAACTGTGTGGTTCGAATCCGATCTCTGCCTCTCGCCTTCCCCTGTCTAGGCTTGGACAACCTGGTAGTATCCCAGCCCTCGTGCTTCCTTCTGGTGCTTCTTGCTTCTGTGAGCTTTGGCGCACATGACGTCTTGCGTCACCTACGACGCTGCTGTTGGCTGAATAGTTGACTATCCGTCCTCACCTGAACAATTTGCTCTTTTAAACTTGGTTTGCGTGTATGCGAGTTTTTTTATGAGTAGTTCTCAATTTTCGGCTCAATCAGTGCACGAAGGGCACATGCATCCACGAAATTAGACTTTTCCACGCATCGGCTGCCGAGACAGTAAACCATCACGCCATCAACGGTATAAGGGGCGCGTCTTCAAAACCCAGAGTATCCAATATACAGGAGAGCATTGACCCATCGACAGGGAGATTAAAACATGCAGGATAAGGTGGCTTTGAGGCACATACTGGATATGATGCGAAGTTATGCCTTCGTTGTTTGTAGCAAAACGAACTACGGCACTTCAACTACAACTGAAAGAATTATAGCTCCAAGAGCACGAGTTGCCATTTCAAGAACAATGCTGCGGGATTGGTTGTCATCACAAAAAATGAACCGCTGGATCAGGCTCCAATGTTTTTTCTCAGGCGTTGTACACACAGGAAACTCCTCGCACGAGAGTGAGGCAGTCAGTGGGACCAGAAACCAAACCACACCTACCAGTCGACCTACATTGTTTCACTGCGGCTGAGTAATACCCAAACGTCGGCACTGCGGACTAGATACGTGCTCTTTGTGTCGTCGTGAAAGTAGTTCTATCAATCCTTATTGTAATAATAAAATAGCCGCGCCAGGTTCTTGAATAATGATCTGGGCATTCAGACACGTCGCTTAATTGAGTCTATCGTTCTTCATCATAGTCGTTGTAACAAGTGCCAGACACCGTTTGTTGACCTATTTTGAGGCCTTGTTGAGCACACAATAAAAACCGGACTTACGCTCACTATAAGAACTGAGTCAGAATTTACATCCGTCTTGCTACACATGACCTGGTGGTACACTGCTTGTCCTTGAGGTAGATTCTGAATTTCTAATATTGACTAGTCATTTGTGTGACATGTACTGCAGTTCACATGAGCGCTCAAAATGGTACCAACTCCAGCAAACCGTATTTGTCTTCTATCTTTATTCGGATATTTATGAGGACTTTTCTAACTGATCAAACCTTAAGTAACAGGGTTAAAACCAATTGTTAATTGTGACACAAGATTGGTACACCCACACCATAACGCCTTAGATGCTGACTGTCTGAAGACCCATAGTCATGCTGGTTCAAATACGCCTTTCCTGTACTCATGTATGATAGCCACACAATCAACTGTCCTTCTAGTTGTACTCAAAGTTTTTTTAATATGTGCTTCTGTGTCTCAAGACCAGGCTGGCGGACTTAATTGAGCAACCTATCCAAGTGTCCCGATCGTCATTCTAGGGGCTGGTGTGGTCACGCGGCTTTATAATGCAGGTTATCAGCTGCCACATATACTTCACAAAAGAAAGAAATCATTAGTCGGCGTAGTACACTCAATTCGGACTTCTGTAAGATGCGTTTCCCCTTGCATTGAGCTGTTCTAACTGACTGGAATCTCCGCTCCGATATTTATGTATAGAAAAAAGCTCACCAGCAAGGAACACCCTAACCTTATTGCGAACAAGCGAGTGAAATATCACAAGAGGTTTCGCGTTATTTGGAATGCACTTCTAATCTTGAGTCCAGGCTACCTGATCAGCTTTGGGTGATTGGTTGGTGTTAGTTCCATTACTTCTGAACACTCGTCGGCATTTACTAAACCGATTCACTGCCTGGGCATCCATCTTGGATTATTTCAGTCTGACCTTCCTGACATGAACATTCACATATCGTCTCCGATTGGAGTGAAAAAGTTGTCATGTGAAATCAGGCAAAAAAGCAGAGCATTTCACTCGTTTTCCGAAAGTTATCTACGGCGACCGAAATCTGCGAGCCTCAGGTAGAATGAAACCGGCTGTCGATCTTTTTCGTGTAAGGAGCACATAGGTGAAGAGATTGCGAACTCACCAAAGAAATACTGTTGGTCACCGTGAAGCAGCTCAGTCAGATCTCACAAGTAGCATGTCATGGAAAGGTTTAGAGGACTTTTGTTGCCAGAGGGAGATTTCTGCAGCTGAAGCTGAATTGCTTCTTCCTAGACAAATTGAGTGATCAGGTTGATTAAATACACAGGAAGTGATGTGCAGAGCAACCGCTATGTACAATGTTTTCCGGTATGTATGCGCCACTAAACGGGCCGCGACCGTAAAGTCTGTATGGCAGTCACTTGATTAACCTTTAGAAATTATACCTCATGTTTCACAACATCCTATTTCAATTGATAGTTTCTGGTACCTGTGTTTATCTACGCTGGGTCATCCTGCCTCCTGACAAATGGGCTAAAGGCGTTCTCCGCCATGTCACCCGAGTATGTCATGTTTCTTAAGTTACTTTAAGCTGTTTATTGCTACTGGCATCTGCTTTATGCAGTATACAGTAATACTCACAAATAACCCTTCGAAGAAGGATTACCCTAGAGGAGGGGCCATAGCAACTAATTCCAACCAGCTTTTCCTATCTCTAGACGGACATCCACCCAGTTCTGTAATGACCTCACGAATTTTTGCATCAGGTAGTTATTTGGCTCCCAAAGAAAAGACCGAGGCCTTTTGAAAAAAACATGCGCTGAAGACCATATGGTGACCCCGAACGAGTTGGAAATCGGTTGCTGATTTATCAGTTGCCAAAAAACTATTTGCACTGTGTGAACACAAAGTTGATTAACCCATTCACCGGAGGAACATCTGTTGCACCATAATTGTGAAAGTTTAGTTTCCTTAGATGTGTCTCCTTTCCTAGCATGTGGGATCGAATCGAGCGTTTGCAATTTTTTTAAAATCCTCCTTATGTCGAACGTAGCCCGCCGATACGTGAACTCGGAAGCAAATACAGTACCCATGAGCACGTATCCATCTCGATTTCGTACTCACGGTTCATATCCAAGCGGCTTTTCAGGGCATGGTCCACTTGCCTACCAGACTAACCAACAGTGCACCGATTTCAACTATACTATGCGCACTCATGAAGAGTATAGAAAAACGTTCATGCTAAGGGTGAATCATTCGCAATAACCAATCGATCGGTCATGATAATCGAAGACTGATAGCTCAAGGAAGCAAAGCTAAGATGTAAGTGCTCTCAAAAAATAAACCACGCTGCTACTGCCTTAATTTTTCGGAATTTGGGCTTATTTAAACTGATTCTCTGCCCACATTCAATCGGTCCGTAAATAACGATCTGAAGTCGATATTAAGTTCATTTAAATGGCCCACGAAAGACCTAACATCGCGTCAAAGGTTAAACATTAAACACAAGATCCGCCTTGTAATTGTTCGGTACGTTGGAGGTGTTCTTGATTCTAGCTGACAGTTCATGGTTAGATTGGTTAAAGTTATCCACGTCGTCCACATTCAATGGTCAGACGCATTCAGCGTACTCGAATTGGGAATACCCCCGCAATAAAGTGGAATCAACTTGCATATGACTGGTTTCAAGTCCAGTTATTGATGGACACCCAGTTCGGAAAAAAAAATTGCTTCTTGCCACAGGACTCGTGGGGACAATGGTGAACCATGGTTGAACAATACCAGTAGACAAAGTATGGTAACGGATTGCCGTCATTTTGTATTCTGAAGTGTTTGGGGTTGTTACTGAAGTCCGACGCACAGGAGCTGCAGCTGAGCGTGATACAAGGCAAATTAAGCGGTCAGTTCCGGTGATAGGGGAGAAAATATTTAAATCGGAGTGGGCTAGTGTAGAAGATGGAATACGTGGAAGTGTAGGAAGGGGAGTCAGCAGTAGAGTGTTTTCGCACAGTTGTACCCAGCACATATTTGCTTAATACATCAGAGGAGAATTCTAATGTGGACAATCAGTGGGGTTGCATTTTGAATTGTCAGTTGAAAACACGATCCCCTACAACTGCAAATAATTTGACTGAATATCAAATCCCACTTTCTTTGGCGGGCCAAAGGTTTTCGATTGTTATGCTTACCTTCTTTGCACAAACACGGAGTATCAACAATAGCAAAACAGTAGTGGTGTGAAACGAACAGTGGATTGTTAGCGGGATTCTTCTTAGGTTTCTCTGAAGAAATATTCCAACAAAATGACTACATTTGTTCATCCATCTTTTAGGTGCAATTTGGCGAGTCAAAACCAATGCGGATAGCGCCTTGGATCTTGCAGTACAGGTTGTTTCGAGCGTAATAGAATGGCTATGGCATCACAAGGTTTTGTTGGTTGTATGGTAGGTCCCTGAAGATTAAATGAGTCACTGAACAGCTGACGACCTTCCGTTGTTCATTGATGCATTTGGTTGCTTTGGGTTCTTAGGCCACACCTGGTAGAAGACCCGGGCGATGTCGTAGGAGTGAACTGCTAATACGGGACCATCTGTGGCTGGGCAAGGGATGGACATCCACTGTAGGTAGCTGTACGGATTGTCCAGTTATAGTTTGGATGGCCATATAGTAAATTTTTAATGAATTCCACTCCAGGTCACCAGAAAGAGACTAGACGGCATCGTGATGTCATAGTACCTCCATGGTCCATTGGGCTACACCATGAGATTTCATGTTGACGCAACGCTTTTCATGTTAGATGGGTCAGTGGATGAGGGCCCGAAGAATGCAGTATCATGGTCCTCCAGGTTAGGAGTTGGATCATGCATGGTGACTTAAAAACTTGTACGCCTATAGTGGTCTGCTGGCATTATTGTACTGCTTTTCGGTCAGGCTTTTGAGTCAAAAGCTTTGGTTGCGTGATCTAATCGCCATCCCCTATAGGTCCGAGCTTCCGACAGCAGCCCAACTCATGCAAACTGCAAAACTAAAATTACTGTGACGCCACATCAGCCGTCACGTGCCACCATCAATCGGGTCACCTTACTTGCTTCACAGAGCTAGGGTAGTAAACGAAAACATGTCACTACTGACGTTTCCCTTCTTATTCATGCGTTTCTTCTCCCACCCACATTTCAATAGGTTTCCGCAGCACTAGGACCGACAGTTTTATTCGTTCCGCATCAGTCTTGAAGCCCGTCTTCAGTAACAGCCTCAGACACAGAAACAAAACTCAGCACCTCATCATCATCCTTCCAGTTCTAGTTGCACAACTCTGGCGATACAGAAGCCCCGGTAGACTGGGCACGGACTTGTTTAGCCAATGAGCGGAAGCATCGCTAATGCGTACCCGTTGATGGTCATTTCCGCGGGCTTCGACTAACAATGTCTGGAATAACAACCTCAAGGAAGAGGGCCATCGCTCTGTTTAACGTAACTATTCATGTCCCAATTTAAAGTAGCTCTGGATCATCCGATAACGGTTACCATGACGCTCCAGGTGATCTTTCACAAATGACAGCTGGTGCCATGGGCGGACGGGCCCAAAAGCTTACCACAGCCGCAGTTCGGTCGGGTGGTTGCTTTGACTGAACATGAGATGCATGGACAAAAAGGTGCGTCTGTTGCAGACGTGTGCTCACCACAGACAGTGTCCTTGCAGTTATTGACGTCGGAGGTTGATCGCTCACAGTCTACTCTGCAATATCTATTTGGGATCTGATGACGTGGCTACACTTTCCAAGTCCACATAAAATACAAAAATTTTCGTTCCGCCATTTAGAAGCTCAGTTATCAAAAACTCAAATAGACCTATTAGGGGCGATTTCTCTAACGCGTGGCTGCTTGTTACAATTCCGAGGGAGAGTATTCAAGATTGCGTTGGATTGCACAACTTCTAAATGTGGTACAAACCAACTAGTCTGTTTCCAGTACTGGATGGCTGATAATACTAGGGTTTGGTGGAGGCCAAGAGACAGAATCCTAACCGACACATCATTTAGCGCCATTTAAAACTGAGTAGCATCACGAGTAGCCCAGATGACCCAGAGCATCGAAGAAAAGGAATGAGAGAAATGCTAGAAATTTCTGCAGTTCGTTCCACTCGGTTCTTGAGACAGCCATCCGAAAGCCTCTTGTCAGTGGAAACACCAAGAACCACAGTGGCTCTCTGATATCCGTCAAAGAAGTACGTTTGGAACGTTGAGTGGACTACTTCGCATAACACTTCAGTTGGTTACCTGCTTCATCCCACTCGGGCTACCACCCTATAGCAGCAACATGAACTGTGAATATGGAACTCACTTGAGCATCAGAAGTATGAGTACACGTCCTTACTCAAGCGACAACTTCTCATCTGTAGGATCGGCTGTAAGATCTTCCGTCAATGTCTGTATAACTCATTTGGGTCTATCTGAGAGGAAGGCCACCACAGGTAACTGGAAACGGTCGATAATAGTGCCCATTTTCAAGTAGAGTAGACGAGGTGAATATGGTAACCACATAAATGTAAGGCTGACACCCATTGTAACAAGGCTTCTAGCGTCCCTGATTCTTCTTCACCTTAAGGTGGCACGCGAAACTTCCAACGCGGCTCGCTCAACAGCTGAATCCACACAAGTTCGAGAATACATTTAAATTCCTATATTCTCATCGTTGAAGGCGCGCAGAAGTGCAGTAGGACTTTCCTAAAGCTTCCAGTTAAATAGTCATGGTCGGCAAGCGGGCCCCTTCTGGTCAATCCGGTATCAATAAACTAATGGGTCAAGCCATACAGGATTATCAAACACACCGGTGGTCAAGTCGTTGCTGGTTAAAAACTTGAAAAAAAAACTGGGGTAAGCAAACGACATCTGTCAATCTTTGACGATAACCAGAAGACACAAGCACCATATAGTGAACTAAACAAAATCAAGTCGTATATTGCTATGTGCCTTGGACCAACAAACTGCTCAATTATGATTCAGAACGTGCGGTCGCCGAACACGTCCACTTGACGCTTTGAAGAGTTCCACATAACTCCGGGAAACTCGTTCTCAACTTAAACATGACGCGGTCTTTATGCAGCACACATTGTTGAAGAGAGATTCAGCTGGGTTTCAGGTGAGCCTCCCGTGAAAACCAAATCGATATGTACTTGTTATTCTGGCTGGCTGCAGGGCACGAAATCGATAATCCCAGCGCTCAGCGTCCGGAACGTGGGCACTATACACAGTGAAGGCCTTCACCATCTCGTGTATCAGTTCATATCTGATATCAAAAATAAAATCGATTGGTCCAGAGTAACGTTACTTACCAGTTCACCTGCAGCTGCACTAAAATCCATTAGGCAGAACAGGACGGTGATTGGCTCAACCGGCTTCTCAACACATTCCATAGCGGTTAGCTCATTCTGTTCGGTTTGCAAGTGCTCACCTTGTGCAAAATGTGACGTTCATCATCGTTTCATAAAAGCCTGCTTTCTTGCATGAAACTGGCAACCCAGTAGAATACAAACAGCTCTGAACAGCTGTCTTTGCTTCGCTTTGATGAATAGGGGAAGAAGGGTGTTCCGAGATACACCTAAAAAACAGAGCAGTAGTGTTGGCAAAGAAAATGGCGAGCGATAGCCATCAGTGAACTGAACGATTTAGCCGTACTAGATACCAACCGAAGCTTGGACTCGTATACTTGGGCAGCGCCCGTGGTCGTTATGTATCTTCAGCAGTCATGAGTGCTGGCAAGAAAACGCTTCCGTTCATACATTCAGCCGTATGTACGAGCAGCTCGTTTCGCAGTGTATCAATGGAAAACTGTTACAAACCAATGCGATAGAAGCTCAGCGGGATATAATGGCATGCGAAATGTACAAAGGGGTGATTTGGTCCTTCTGAGAGGCAGACGTGTTGTACTGATTCATCGAAAGTACGCTCAAAAGATGACTTGGGTGTGCAGACGAACTAGAGGTAAGCTCCTGAATGACAACGGTCGCAGATGGCTTGGTATCGGTATCAGAAACCTATTACAGTACGACTCTTGCATTCATCCGGAGACGACCGCCTCAACCTGTGGGAGCCTTGTATGGTTCGACATTCAAAGTCCTGTCCGTCTCTTTCTCATCTGCATTGTGCTTCCACCATTTTTTGCATGTCGTTATAGCATACTGGATTGTAACATGTTATGTTCTGTTGTATATTATTGGCCTTTCGTGTACGGGGATGCAAATGACCAACTTGTTCCGGAGTACTTGGTTCACAGCATTCCTAGAGGTGACATTGTGAATATAGGTGCACAAATCAAGTTACTTGCTGACCGTCACTAGCCAGGTGCATGTCACGGGTAGGCCCTAGAATCGGTAAAGACCAATTTCTGCGCACACTGGGGGTTTGAAGTGTTCGGGCTTTTTCTACATGAGTTGACTATTAGAGTCCATCAGTTCGGCATATTGATGGACCGCACCAGTCTCACACAAACTCATCGTTATCTCTTTCACACTCCATTGCTAATTCACATGTTGTCCATCTAGCAGTTTGCGCCATTCTTAAACAGGCATAGTGAACACTTGTTTCGGTTGACAATGATTCGGCATGTGCAACATACGGTCGGGTCACTGCAGCTGGGGACGCTTGATGCCTTACGCCACCGAAACACCTGTCGCGCAATCAGACATCCACTTCCTAATTAACTCGTTGGTATCATCCGATACGAGCAACGAAACTGTAATGTCAGTGTTCCGAACCTAAATACGCCTCAGAACGTACGCCGGCAGAGGTCGAGTCTTGCAACACTAGAACACAACACCCGGTGATACATCTTTTTGACGCAACAAGTGACGTATGTAACCAAGCGAACATGATTCGGGCCTTTAGAATTACTGCGCTAACTTCCTCACATTTTTGCAAAGCCGAGCAGAATTACGGTGTTATTTGAAACTCTCCAGAATGTGCAATGTCTTTTTGTGGGCATGTTCAGCGACTGCACGCCCTGAAGCGTGATTAAACCGTATGTGGCTTCGAGGTGCACGCCGAAAATGTGACATTGAAATCTGCAAACTGAAAGCCTGCTATATCGCAATGTGCAAGGAACGGCGCGTGGCAAAATATGCGCACCCAGTTTTTATAATGAGGGCCCAGAACCACCATCTGAAAAAACACTAACCGCTTAGTCCCATTGTGTGGTTACGCGGAACCGTTGAAATTATGAACAATTTCGAACAGGAAAAAGTGAAACCGGAAGAACAAGAGAAAACTTGATAACACTGTCAGGTAGGGAAAAGGAACCGGGTAGAAAATCAGTCCATTGATGGGAAACATACGAGTTACGCTCGGACACAGCCAGGCATATTATTTAGTCTGACAGTGAAGCGCGAAAGACAATTGGGCGTTTCATTTAGTGCAGAGTAGAGCGTGAACCATTCGAAATGCCCGATAAATCCGCATTTTTTGCAGGGGACTTTGGTGCGCTAATTGGCTGGGATGGATGGTCGAGTGAATCAGATCGATTGGGTTGCTTTTTGGACCACCGGCTAGTTACGGTGTGTGGCGACATGATTTTGACGTTGAACTGTCTCAAAGTGAGATCCAGTTTGTCGACGTCTCCGGAAAAATAGGCACTCATTGCATTGTTTAGCAGCGACAGATTGTGTTGCATCACGCGTACCTGTGAAAGTACAATCAAACATAGAGGATGATCAGTTGAGACTCGACAAATTGGAAAGGATACGAGCCCAAGTTTGTCTGCAATTGAACAAAGCAAACGTGTCGCACAGTAACGCTTAAAACAGTGAATATGTTGAAAAGTAAAGCCCTTGGTCTATTGAGCCGACTTCATCTCACTTGTAACCGACTCCATGGGCGATGTATACTAAAGACAGCATCTCGGCAGTCAGTTGTTTTGTTGACAGGTCCCAGATAACAAACGTATCTGAGTTCTCAAATGCGACTCATGTGATAAGCAATTACCTGAGAATTTTTGAGTTGCATCAGAAACGGTAGAGTTGTAGCATGGTTCGCTACACGAAGAGTAAGGTGTCGAATACCATGTATGCCAGACAACTATTAAAAGGGTGCTGCAGTTTTTAACTCTCTTTCGAAAATATATGACGCACTTCAGCCACAAAATTACTGATAAACGTCACGAAACAAATGAAGCTGACCAACCTGCGTTATGTAAGGCGTCCGAGGAAATAGCAAGAGCGGTCCTACTCTATGGTTGAGAATCGTACCTCCCGCGGTCCGACGTCAAATAGTTGGTCAGTGGTCTCTCTGGAGACTAGGAGTTAGTTTGCTGTGGCGTGCACACTACGAAATGGCGCCCAAGCGGGTACTTGGTTAGGAACCAGAGTCACCAGGTTGACAAATAAAACGTTGGGAGCTTGGGGTCCGAAGCGCTTTTCCCCATTCCAAACCATTGTTCTCGACGGGTCACCACATGAGTTGAAAGTTGTTAACAGTTCAGCTGAGTACTGTGGGATCATCGCGCCTTCCTAGCTAGGGTTCCTACAAACCGGATTGCGGAGGGCTAGAAAACATGGCGTACATGCTACCATATCCTAGCCGGAGCGTCAGTGTGCGCCTGTCCTTGCGTGCCTGGCTTGTGTTGGCTGGATTTCGCAGAAGATGAAGAGTTGATCCTGTTAATGATGCTTTACCCCGACATAATGCTCAAATGCATTTATTTTCCCAAGGAAATGTTTTTTTACTTTTCTTGCTTTTGTAAAGCGATCAGGTGCCAACACGTATTATTGATGTTTTGCTTCCAGATATGACGACGCGAGTCTCACGATGCAGAAAGCTGCGTTTGTATGATAGAAAAGTTGCATTGTAGAATAAAAACTGCAAGGCCCAGAAGAGTTAGGGCCGCGTAACGGGAACTAATGGTAATTTGGTCGGCATGTGGCTTTCGGATAACACCACGGGAATGTTGCTAAAGCAACAGGGGCTAATAAAAAAGCCGCATTGTAACCAAACAAGGAGCTAGTAGTCACTAATTTCCAAGGGTGAATAAAGGAAAGGTGGAGATATACGCTCAAATGTAAGTTAAATTGGTGTTGGAAGACTCAAGTCTCAAATGAATCTCTCGCTTATAATATTGCTCAACTGAATAAGTAGTGCAAAGGCCACCTCGTGTTTCGGTTGGAACGAGATTCAGGGAATCAAAGAATTTTTATTGACATAACATCGTACATAAAGTTGTTTGAAACTCTTCTACTTGTTTCGTCTTCCATGGGGTAGACGTAGTCCCTGAGTTCCCATCAATCAATTTTTGCCGCTGGAACACCGAACTCTACGTAAACAGAATTATTCGCTCATCCCATAATTCATGTTAGCGTTAATGGGAAACTCAAGTGAATATCAGTTAAATCCTCCGTACATAATTTTATTATTGTTGGGCTGTTGAAAGGCTTCCAGAAATGTTGCACGTAGTGTTGAGCCAACAAAGCAGCGCATGCTTGAATAGCTAAACCAAGTCGTTGAGTAGGGGCTCACTGTTGACTTGGCAATTCAGAAAGCTGCAAGCTTGACTAGACCTTCAGAAACTCAGCCATTTGGTTCCCTAAGGCAATCACACTAGTTTTTTCGAAGCAAGATGCAATCCACCCATGTCACATGATAAATGACAACAGCACACAACACATGAGTGAGCAGGTCATGGTGACAGGTGTTTCCACAACTAAAGTAATTATGCTTTCGGGATTTTTTAACAACACCCGTGTCAAGACAATGCGTAACATATTGACTGAATATAGTGGAACCGCTTTCTTGAAAAAAAGCACCCGGATAATTACCTAATGTGACCTCGTACTGTGACATCTCAGTTTGGGGGAATAGCCCCATCTGCAAAGGAGCTCGCAGACAACTTAGGGCTGAACGCTGTTCACCGTTGGTATTTTCTTTTGATGCAGAGTGCACATAATCTATAATCCATAAACTCACTAAACCTTCACTTGTCTCCTGTGCGGCAGTCAAGGTTATAGCTTTGCGCCGAAAATGAGGAAATCCCAAGTAATGTTAATCTTACTTGTCCGTGTTTGGTTGGTTACCTCAGAACCGTTATTCGGTGAGAACACTAAAACACAATCTAAAGAGTTCAGAAGAACAGTGCCTGGCTTTGAGCTTTGATGCGTTCAGCGGCACAGTACAGATGATCCCATAAAATTCGTTTCTAATGACACACTTGACCTCTTATTTACGAATGGGCGCTCCAAGACATGATAAAAAACCTGACGGCAATTGTGACAGTAGGCTGAATTTGTCCCTGACTTTTTGGTGATCATCTACAAGCGGCCGAGTACATGTGAACTTGATTGTCCAGCGAAAAAAAAAATGTGAACTTGATTGTCCAGCGAAAAAAAAACTAGACGAACAAAAAGCTCCCAAAGCCCTATAGGTAGGGGGGGAGACAGTTGCTTCCATGCGTTTCGCAGCAGAGGGACCGGCCGTCAGTGGCATGACAACAAGAGGTTCACACCGTAAAGTATGTGCAAACTCGGTGGCCTTGGCATGGGTCCAATACCTGGATTAGTAATGGTAAACGGTCTGGTGTTCTACGATTTGAACGCAAGTGCATGCAGCGCTGATGATCCCCCACAAAGCCAATATAGGCACCTCTGCTAAAGGGTTGGTAAGATTACTTGAGATAAAAAACAACAGCGATACGGGAAGGAATGCTCCCGATCGAAAACAAAACTATCGGACTGCTCTGAGAAGGGTGACTAGTTTGTACAACGTCTGAAAAACTTGGACTCACGCGGTTTTCATGCAGCAAACGGATTTTTACGTCAACTGCTGCCTTCATATCTAAAAAATTTTCTTCCGAGATTTGGAATCGAGTTACGGCTTCATCCAAGCGTCGCTGAATGACAGCATCACTTTGGTTCGATTTCTTCGACGTTACTCGTATGGACTCTGCTTCCTTACGGTAGGCATCGAACTCAACACGTGCAACGTTCATGTTGCGAATAGTTAGCATGGTATCTTCAAAAGTTTGATTGACCAAGGTATTTAAACCGCCGCAGAAAGCTTCGAATACGCCTGAAAATGATGCAACCACAAACCGGAAAAAATTCGTTGAGACCGTTTGAGAGGGATAAATAATTTCCTTACCCCATCCAATAACTACAGCATCTCCTTTTCAAGCTAGGCAACATCACGACCGATCAAATGCATACGTTTTGGGAACATATTTATACTAGGGTGTGGGAGATAAATAGATCCCTCTGGTCTACTTGTCGTATGGTCTGCATAAAATACACAGACCAGATAAACTAATGTTGATGGCATCCAAGAAATTTCAACAAACGGGGGAAAACATAGAACTGGCCGATAAGCGACTGCTTGAGAAGTCTGGTAGACAATAAATCCAACAAGTTACTAGCCAAATTTTTCTGAGGTTATCCACGGTTGTTGGTAGTTGCGGGCTTCGTAGAGCTCACATTCACATCACTCTCGTTTGAACAGTCGCCCCGCTACTCTAGCGCAATTATTCTAGTAAGTCCACATCAGAGCGGGGTGGGGTGGGGGTGGAGAAAGCACTGGACTCCAGTCTCGCCCTTATTGGAGCTCATCAGTAGTACACATCCTTGGCCATATAGGGATTTGAAATCCGAATGTCTGACGTGCGAGGCAAGCATGATAGGCGAGCGTGATATAACTAGTCCAATGCGCGCCATACATCTGGATTGTCACTTCTGAACAGGTGAACGTGTTCACGTGATTCGATTGCTGTTACATATGTCACCATCGGGCAACGACTTCTGTGAGCCATAGCCAACATTTTGTGACATCCATCCGCAAACTAGGGTATGTTTTTCGAATGTTTGTTCGCGTCGGGACATCATATTTTCTTCGTATCCTCGTCAGCACTGACTGTTCCACAGTGATCACTTTTGCTCACTCCTGATTTATTTCGTTGCATCTTGTCAGACGCGTACTGTAGTAAATAAACTTCAAGAGGAAAATTACAATGTTCTGCAGTGCCATAAGGCAACAGAAGACGTGGAACAAAGCGGAGACATTCCGAGAAAACAAATTTTTAAGCTACTGCTCCAAGATGCAAAATGAAAGTTTCAATAAACCGGGTGGGGACAACGGGTGGCGTAGGTTGTAACGTATTAAAAAAAATACCCCCAAAGTCAGGAGGACATAGGGCCCAGTGCACACAACAACGAGAATTATATCGTTCGTTGTAGCATTTAAACGCCCAAATAGAGAATCCATCGTCCTGAAACCTATCGAGTTATAGTCAAATGCACAAGTGATGCAAACCAATTAAACTGGATCAAAACTACGACAATATATTAGTTGCCAAGTCCAGTCAAAGCTAAGACTTTCTTAAGTATAATGAATTGTTATAGTAGCCAAAGAATATGAGAAGCGTGGGCTGACCATAAACTTATGTTAAAAAGAATTGGCCTCATTTGGAATGCGTTAGTTGATAGTGGATACTAGACAGGCTGATGAATTCACGCAATCAATCAGTAGTACCTGCCCAACAGTTTGCGATGAACTGCTGCGTGATACTTCTTAGATCGTAGTGGGTACAAGGGAATTCGGCTACGAGAAAGACGCAATAAAAAACAGACAGCTTACATAGAAGCTTTTCGCCATTGGTTGTGGCAGCCTTCTGAAGCTCCGCGTTACACGCGAATTCACCCGTCAGTTCTGGCTGCTGTTGTCCCACATGAGCTAAGTGGCCGGCAAATTCCCGTTGTATTTGAACAGTCTTGGCAATACTCAGAGAAAACCGTCGGGCATCGTCAAGCAAAGTCCGATACTGCCTCTGCATTTGTCTAGAACGGTCAAATAGAAAGGGAGTAATTGGAGTAACGTGGAAAACCTGAATGTGAAAAAAATGCAGTCTCATATCAGTATCCATATGAACAAAAAATTGTGTGGGTAGAGTGCCTCCCAAGGCAGACGTATCATATTCAGTCCTTCACTATCCTAGCATAACTGAGGAGCGGCAATCGTTATTTTGCAATTCCATCCATCCACCTTATAAGGCCACACCTAGTGGAGACAGCGCAGCCCCCGAACAATATTTTGCAGGTGTCAATTCCGCAGACCACTTACCAAAATGTATTAGCACCAGAATAACGGGAAACTTCGCCACTGCTAAGTGAACGTTAATTGAAATAAACCGATAGTAACGTCCGGAGTAGCAAATCAATAGGCCGTTTGAGGGGGAAATTTGGTCTCATTCAGAATATCCCAAAAACAACTTCCTAACATTCAGAACTGTTGAGACCCTCAGCTGGCAGTACCTGTTAATCGCGTTCTTGAACTTATAGTGGCAGTACCTGTTAATCAAGTTCTTGAACTTATAGTGGGCAACTCGGTCCATTTTGATATACTTACCAGAAGAATAACATTATGAGTACAGCACATCACGGCTTGTCAGCTATAAACCATTCCAGTTGCCGTTTGGTTCAGTAAGCAACAGAAAACCACATTAGAGTTGATGGCATAGGTTAGCACTGTCAAACTGCTCTATTTTTTTATGAAGTGGGGATCGGGGCACGCGCGTTTTAAGCATCTAGCTTTAACGCACTTGTTAGTTATCAGTGTCACTATCCATCGGTAAGCCTTGATGCGGTTTCCCCGTTTGGGGAGCTAAGAGTTGCCAAAAAGACTGCACGTATTGGTTACGGTTTTCGTACTTAAAGGCCAGGTCGTAAACTGGCCAGCCTAAACGCGCTCTCATCATTGACACGAACGGTCAGATAAACAGTTCCATGACTTGATAGGTATATGCGGTCAACTTATAAACATCGTGAACTCATATCAACAATCAACTTGAGGCAAAGGAAAAATAATTTCGCCCATTTTTTCTAATTGTTTTGGTTCTGAGACAACGGTTATCGAACACCTGCAGATGTGTCAGTTCCGCTGCTCGAACAAGCCAAGTCTGACAGCCATACAACAAAACAGCCCGCACTGTAGCTTGATACACACATCCTTTGAGATTCAGAGATACACCACTCTGACGCCATAAGTGTCTCCAATTAGCAAATGCGACCCGAGCCTTACAGATTCGTGTATTTACCTGATCTGTCACGCTACAATCAGAGCTAATACAACTTCCAAGATACTGAAAACTCCACAACTTCCAGTGCCCCTCCCTGGATTGTAAGTGGTGTGTTCAGTGACTGCATGTGTAGGAGCATGACCTTACACCTTGTGGGTGCAATGTGCATACTAAAGGATGGAGTGACTTTGATCAGGTCATCTAAAAACACCTGTGCCTTATCCTCTTCAAAGATGAGAACATCGTCGTTGCATATTACAAGGTTTTCGTCAAAGGCTATTTGAAGACTGAGGTTTTGAAGACCTTCCAGCGTTCGTCTCATTATTTCATCAATCACGAGGTTAAATGAAGGTGGAGTGCGGTACCCTGACGGACGCCACTCTGTGTACGGAGGATTTCGGAGAGCCCTGCGCATACTCTCACAAGTCCCGAAGTTTGAAAATACAAAAAACTAATTATGATCACAAAATTTCGGGGAAGTCCTTGATCGGCAAGCTTGTCAAGACCGGTAAACCGAGCTGAATGTGCCTTGGAATTTCAGGAATACTAACACTGCGGGTCATTTGTACGCGCATCGTTGTTTTAGCACGTGGCAGAGTGTGAAAACATGGTCAACGCAACCCCAAACAGACCGGAATTCCACTTGCTGCTATCGGGCCACCATAAGGCGACCACAAGTGACACCAACAGTCTCGTTACAACCGCGGTCAAGCTGATCCCCCTGTGATTACCACGCTTACTACGAGCCCTTTTTTCTGAAAAGGAGCACTATCATCAACTCTTCCCAGTTGTCTGGGACAACAAAGCAGGCAAACAGATCAGACAAGTGCTGACTGAGGACTTCACTCTTACCTCTGAACAATGCGAGTGGGAGGGCATCTGGATGAGGAGCTCGGTGGTGCTTGAGAACACAAATGCAGTCGTAAACTTCTGAGGCCGGGGGTTCAGGGGTCTACAGTTCTAATTTAGTTGTAGGATCCAAATGAGCAGCAGCAGGTTGCTATCAGAACCATCGTTCGAAATGCTCTTCCAAACGGTCAAGGCGTTCTTATTCATTCGAGATGGTCACACTACCCTGACCCTTCATGGTTTCGCTCACAGGAGGCTTCCGGGGACGGCCAGGCGGATCGATCTAAATAATCTTCTAGCATTACCGGCTCTATGGACCACCTCCAGTTCGTTTGTTTTCCGTGTCTACCAGACTTCACAGTCGACGTGCACGCTCACTGTCAATTGACGTGATCAATTTGAGTTCACAGCGGGCATGCTATTAGATGACACCATACGCCAGACGACTTCAGCTATTTCGGAGGTTAGTACTGCGTAAAAACAGCCTTCAGTCAGCACACGGCTGAAGCAATCGTTTACTAATGTCCGTACATACCGTATCCATGTCGACCACCAAACTGAGTCTCAAATGCGCTAAGTCTGTCCACTTGTGCTTCCATATATCCGGAAACCACAACGATATGAGCTTCTAGCTCACCGCAAAAGGACTACCAAGTCGTCATAATGCTTGTATTCGATGGTGCCCGAGCTACAATCAGTTGGGGCGTGAGCAGAAAAAACAAGCAGACATCGATCAACTTCCTCCAGACGCTGCCAGACGAACCGCACACAACTGACTATCAACGAGTATCCAGTCAAGCAAGGGTACTTCCGCCTGGTGAATTAGGGACGATGCCAGCCCCTGCACATTCTGCGGCAGCAGCCCCTGGATCGCCAGAGGTGCACAACCAGGAGCGAGTAGAGTGATAGGGCAGTTAACTCAATCAATGTGCTTGCATTCTAAATTCCTGTTTCTGATACACAGAATACATCAGTGCCAAGCGAGTCTAGTGTGAGAAAAAGACCAGTTTGTTATCCTGCTTGCTTCAGACTGCGGACATTGAAGGCAGCTAGATAGAGTGGGTGTCGAGACTTAATTTCAAGATGCTTGGGGATGTCGGTGCCAGATGATGCACAGATGTTGCTTACAAAACCGATGCAGCACGAACAGAGTCATCAGTCCTAACTGCTGATCTACAAGAAGAGAGTTATTAATGTGGTCGGGAAATGGGAAGAAAGGGAACGGACATCAGTAGCAGCCTGTTTCGCTGTCCGTTCCGTTCAGCTGTTCCCAGAAGGGTAACGCGGCTGACGACACCACGCGAAGGCCGATGTGGCATGGGTTTAGTTGTGTGTGCAATTCATGGTTGTACGTGAGCTGGGATAGTCAGGGTGCCCATACCTAGAGGGGAGGACAATCAAGGTCTCGAACCATAGCCTTCAGCTTAAAAGGCTGTGTTGGGGATATCAATATCCCCCCCATGGGTTTAGGTGTGCAATTCATGGTTGTACGTGAGCTGGGATAGTCAGGGTGCCCATACCTAGAGGGGAGGACAATCAAGGTCTCGAACGAACCATATCAGCTTAAAAGGCTGTGTTGGGGATATCAATATCCCCCCCAAAAACTTTGTATTTTTATGTGTGCTAGCGAACTTCCGGCATCTTCAAGGTCAACTATGAATATATATATATATATATATATATATGCATTGTCATTT
>NW_008751751.1:637610-651490 GCF_000715545.1 Opisthorchis viverrini | reverse complement strand
TTCGGAAGCTCCGGGCATCGCCTGTTGATCGTGTGTTGTTGGATTATTAAAGTTTGTGTCCGAGGTTCTCGTCTTCTTACTATTCGCCGTGCTAGGAGTCTGTATCAAGCAACATAGCTGGGGATAGAGTATTGCCACGATCCGCATATCCTATTGTTTTGCTCGCAGCGTGATCGAACCGTAACATATTTGGCGACGCAAGATGGAGGCAGAACAACTCAAAGTAATGTTTGAGCAACAACTGCAACTCATCAAAGTACTTACGGAGCGACTATCAACTACATCTTTGGCTTCCCCGGCTGCGGTGTTTGGTAGGAAATCCATGTGCATTTCAATTTTTACAGAACAAATGGACATACGTGTTCCAACCTAGAGGACAGTGGTATGTGCTTGTCAGGTCTCTAACCATTGGCCAACTTGGTATAGGAGACTGCGATTGTCGCACGGGCATCCCTAAGTACAGGTGAATGGGTCACACAGGACCAAGAACCAATCCAACGTCAAGATCCAATCGCTTCACGACGGTGTGATCTAAATGTATCTATATTCAACTTGTACTATTTGTCATGATCTCCGTCGGGTTCTTCGGCTTGGTGGACACCCGATAAGCCGATCCAATGCACCCAGTAAACACACGGCCACCAGTGGCTAAGTTTGCAGCGTTGTTAACACCGATTTCTTTTATGAACACAAGCCAAATTTACTGTTGCATAAAAGCCCTCTGAAAACAAGTAAAACATGATAAGTTTGATGTTGGAGCCCTATTTAAAAACTCATCTTCGAAACTGATTCATCATCATTATCAGCCGTAATACCCGCGTACTTATCGTACAGTGGTTGTAGTTGTCACAGTTTCGTTCACCGACGCTTTGGGGAGGCGGGGCAAGTAGCTCTGCATTGGAGGCGGGAGCTGATAAATTGGTAAATACAAAGTCAGTAAGGGGTTAAGTGGGGGGTTTGAATAGGGATGCATCAAAAGCAATAGATTGAATGCAAGAGCGCCATTGAGGGCGCTACTGAGTCATGCCTGACAATGTCTCTAATCATCGACGCGGCCCGTCTCGGGGTCCCCATCAGAGAAGACGGCAGTAATAGGCGCAGCTGAGCTTGCGGGTAATGGCTTTTAAACTTCGCTGTCAAGTCATTGTTTGACCTCCCCTAGCTCGTTCCCAGCCTTCACGTGGTTGTCCAGAAAGAACCCTTCGATGAAGTCGGTCGACTAGCAAACGGAGCACGTGGCCAAGCCAGTGCAACCTATGCAGTGTGATCAGTTCATCTATTAGGGGTAAATTATTTCTCCCGAATACCATTCAGCGTACTTCAGCATTGCTGATCCGGTGTTGCCACCTGATTCGGGCTCCGAAGACATCGGTGGTCAAACATTGAAAGTCTTTTGACATACTCAGCGTGCAGCGGCCAGGTGTCTGATCCGTACAGTAGTATGGAGTGCACCGCAGCATTGTAAGCTCGACTCATAACGGACAAACTGATATCACGCTCATGCCAGAGGTGACGCAGGTTCACAAAAGCTGCTCTGGCCTTCCCGATCCGGAAGGAAATAAATTTTGCGATACCACCGGAACTTATACAGCTACACGGGTAAACAAATTTGTCCACCATCTCAATCGGCTCGTCCGCAAGCATGAGGTTAGGTTCCGAGTTCACCCAGTCTTGCAGCAGCACTTTACACTTTGCCGGTGTGAAGCGCATGCCGAACCGTGAAGCAGAATTACTTAGATCATTTAATATTATTTGCATTACCACGGGGTCAGATCCAAGAGGAAGTATGTCGTTTGAGTACTCGATATCTGCGAACGGGCGCCCTGGGAGCACCAACTCAATACACGGTGTATTTTTTTGGCTTCCACCTTTGGCCGACCGTAGCAACCGGCGGCATGCGTAACGTACCACCCTATGCCACGGGTGGAGTGCTTAGTGGGCATCCATAGATCCTACCTAATTCCTTTGTCTATAGCAGTCCACTTTTTTAAACATCCCACATAATTTAGGTTTAATGTCTTTCACCCACAGTGGACGCATGTCCACTTAGTCCCTACGACATAACCAGAAGCCTCAATGCAAAAAAAATAAACGTTTCATGAGTAGCAATGATGTAGAACAGGAGTATACAAAGAGGCTAAGCTTACCTGAGGGTTTCAATACGTAAATCAAGCTTCTCGTCACAAGTGGGGGTTGCGGCACCAATTTTCTCCTCGATAATTTGTTTGGTACATTTGAATGTATTCACACTCCAGTTCTTTATGCTGTCCAATTTTCTGTACAACTGAGGACGTTCATTGTGTTCTCCTTGAGGTGGACTTGTATTCGGTATATCATAGGAGGCTAGTTTTAAGTGTCAGGCAACAGTAACCATACCTTTCTGATATGCTTCTTCGACCAATCCACCGTTAGGGACTGGGGGATGAGACTGATCAGGATAGAAATTTGTGTTTGAGGTCTCCGCAAACACGTCATTGGGACTGTGAAGGACAGATCGAGAGCCAGTAGTAGTTGGGGAGTAACTGCCATTCGACATATTTCGAGGTAAAGATCAGCAGCGAGAACTATGAGCTGGAATGGTTTGAATCCATTAGCCGATGGCTGCAAATGACAGACAAGACATCAACAAAGGACAAGTGATCACCACGCTGTGAAATGATTTGGCTAAGAGTTACACGAGACATGCTTCTCCATGATAATCCTCACGAGCAATTAACATCTCCGTCCAACAGTCAGTCACCCGCAGAGACCGCACAAATCTAACCAATTGTGCAGGTCAGTTTGTGTGCTTAAAGTATACAAGTCGAAAATAACGGGAGAAAACTTGTACGAATTTAAACATGACACACACTCTCACCTTCTGAACCACCGCCGTCTAGACTGTTTTTTTTTCAATTCATTTTCAAAGGCGGCAAAGCGACCGGTTTCCGCTTCTGTCGTTATCCCCTTAAAATCGCGCACCGTTGTTTTAAGGTCGCGCAGTACCAGCCCTAGCGGTCGGGTAAGTTCAGTTCAAACGTGAAAGTACGGTGATTTACGCACCTGAAAACCCGTCGGTAACAAGGTGTATCAGGTAAAGTAACTCATTGATGTGCACAGATCATCTGACGACATTAATATGCATGCAATAATCGAGAGTGAGCGTAATTCGAATGATCGAGTTATTGGAGAAACGACCAGTCTCTGAGGCGTGATTTTGTGTAAAATTTTTCATAATATTTCCTGCTCCTACATACCAAATGAGTAAACTCTCTGGAAAAATTCTTACAGGGTGTGGAGTCACTGCCATAAATGAAAGTCCATTGCAAGTCCCCACGACACTGAATTTGGCTAATTGTCCTTTTTGTAGAACACTGTTATGGGTGACTATTTTTCGTAAGTAGTTCCGTTCAAAATATACGGGGTTTTTCTCCGGTAGTACCACTGTGTCAGGCACGTGCCTCGATCAGTGATTGTAGCGGCTTCCCTTAAGAATAATTTCGACCGACTTTTGAATAATAAATAGGGGGCCCCTAGCTTGGCTAATGGCAGTCTGCTTGGCAGTGCAAAACGCCTTTTAGAAGTCTAAGTAGCATCGTTAAATTTCCGCCGCCCATCCGTTGTCTGGGTTATTTCGCCAAGAAAGTAGAGATGTGTGCACATATCATTAAAAATCCCTACAGCAGGACAACCCATATGCTGTAGGTAATCAGTTAGGTAACTGGTTAATTTCTGGTGATTACGCTCACTAACTTTGGGACCGCTGATGCCAAGCTGGAAAGCCTGGAGATTGAATCTTTTCAAGTTCCTCATTCCTGTTTATCACCTTCATGCAAGCGGATCTTAGTCTCTCGACCTTACCAGCGCAGACAACAGGGACAAATGTGGGACCTGTTAAATGCAGCTGTCAGGTTGACCCCAAGTATGGATTGTGGACAGCCAAACTTTTGCGTCTGAAGCCAAACCAAACGTCAAAGCCTAGCAGTGGTTTGGTTAATCTTAACTTGCTCCAGCGCACCATATGTTTCGCGGTCTATTTGGGCTGCCAATTCAGTACAATAGGCCTCTTCGTTCTAACAAAAATATTTATTCCCAGCAGGTGGGCGGCATACCATCAGGTGTAATCATACAGATACAGTCAGAATAAGAGATGACTAATGGGATTTGTAGGTGCTGAGGACTGTGAAGAAACAGAGAGATCACACAGATAGTGGGTCTTGTCTGACACAGATACGGTCAAGTCCAAACTGACATGGGCTAATTTGGGTGAAGCAGAGGTTGGAGTCGGGGAACAATTATTACAGCCACGTATGCTTCGTCGGATGATAATTGATGGCGATATTCCGACGCTTTCCGTATTTCCTAACTGTTCATCAATGCACGCGAGGAACCGATTTGGGTGAATTTTGGCAGAGCAACGTATATCTGGCTTGTGGATACAAGCCCTACACCTTTCCGATCCCGGATGCCATGGGTGCCGGGCGTCCAACTATGTACGCTATCATAAAAAACAAACGCTTTGCACCAATGCGTAAACTAATCGGCTTGTTCAGGGAAAGATTGGCAAACAGTATCCAGTGAAGAATTTCGTGAATAATGAACTGGAGGTATGGATGCGGGCAGAAAGAGTGGTGTTTGATTGCAATGTTATGCTGTGCTGCTCTCATATTCGGAAAGCTGTCTGGAAGAACGTCTGTATCGTATAACGCACATACATTTTGCTCACAGGCAATGCATACAGCCGGTACTAGCCTGGAAGATGCCCTACAGTGGGTTTTCGTTTATTGCAACACTGGCACAAAGAACTCGACAAGATCAGAAGCTGCCGTGCCACACGGACCCATGGTTTCTCTTTTATTGCACGGCCTCCTGGTTGTACATCACCAGCAAATGGACTATATACGCACCATCCGGGATTGCCCATTTTGGTAATATGGCCAACAAACGTCTGGGGAGCGCAACCCCCTCTGAAAAACCAAGTTCACTACTCAGGAACACTGGCACATGCCATACAGAAGGTATCCTGGTAGATCAAGTGGCTCATTCGGGAATATGAGTTTCATGCGCCATATCACTGCGACCGACAGAAAATCCTTAAAAGCTACTGCTATGTTCTAATCATTGTCAAGTGACCACGTACGTGGGCTCCCTGGTTTTGAGTCACTTGAGACTATGACCCACTAGTCTGCACCATCGTGGTGTTAGAGCAAACAGGGTAAAGTCAATCTGCGTCCAAGAGCTAATAAATTATGGTGCAAACACCCAAATGCTATCAGACGGTTGGCACCCGCGCTGGAAAGTGCACATGAATCTTCTACAAGGCATTAATTTGTTCTCCGCATTAAGAGACAGGTTAGTTGCATGAGGTAAGAAATATCATTCACGGGTGTTTTATCAGGATTTTTCCCATTCACCAACGCTGGCCGTTTGATTTAAACCTACTGAAATCAGGTATTCCTTTTACATATGTTCCCTAGCCAAGCCGTCAACTTTAGACGGCCTGCGTGAACAGCTAGTGTTGAATAAACTTCAGGGGCTAGAACACGGGAGCACCGTAGGCGTCATTGAGCAGTTGCTCGTTCAGAGGCGAAACCTACCGTGCCAAGGCTTGACGTCCGCAAATAACTACCTGCCGTTGGTGATCAAGACTACTTCACTTCAAATTAGATGGCGCTCTAAGGACGCATACGTCGGATTTTGCGTGCTTTGGGACAGGCCGAGTAGTAGCAGTAATCGCTGCCGTGCGGTGATGCTCTTCAGGCTTGTGCCAGACGTGGGTCCGCAGAGGAGTGCTTTATTTCTAGTGCCTAGCTTTCTGCCCGCCAGTAAACACGCAAGCGTGCTTGTTAAATTGCCTGCGGGCCACAGCAAGAATCCCAGCACACTATGTCCTGGAAGTCAATGTGCGTCCGTATTTTCCACTTCGATAATACAATATTAGTATGCCAATACTATAGTAATGCCATATTATGTGTTAATACTGCAGAGCGACAGCTAGAGAAAAATGATTATCTCGTGACTAATACGAGACAATCATTTCCGGACTGTTCGTCTGATAATGAAACATGACGGGATTCAGGGGTCTCGTATTTCTTGAGGGCTGATTGTCGGTGGGCATCAGGAGACAAGAAAAAACATTATACGAAACAGCCCCTAAAGATGGCAGTATGTGATCAAGCCTATTCGAGATCGTCATCGCTGATGTGCTCCTCTAATATCGATCGCTGCTCCCACCTCATCAACTACCTACTTCATACAAGTTAGACCTTTCACCTCTTCGATAGGATGGATTAGCGGGCATCGGACCGTTGATTATGAACCATGGACCCCCAGCCACCTGTTAGTCGTGTGAATCAGCCAGTCTTGCTCAGCTCTGCACCAGTTCCCATATAGCTAGTTGATCAGGCATCGTTGCCCCAGTTCATACACGTTAATATCACAGCAACCACAGCACCGAGAAACCTAACTTTCTGGATGGCCCCGTGACGGACGTCGTGAATAAGGTTGCTTGGCTGCGATGCGCAGTTCCGTGGGCAGCAGGATGTTGTGGGTTTTCCAGGGGTCTTTGCAAGTGGAGCAAAACCATTGTAATATCGCAGACAGTATTTGTTTTTTCAGTAGGGGGCCCATTCATGTGTAATGCACACATCGGATGGCGTGGATAATGGCCAAACAGGACGTTCGTAGCACGCACCACCGGCAAAGTTGTTTGGTGACAACAAGTGGTTAAACGGGACAGGATAAAGATGGTTCTGCACTCGGTAGTCTAGTCATCGGAATTAAACCAAGATAGTATACTATATACTATATACTATATACTATATCGGAATTAAAGATAGTATACTATATACTATATACTATATACTATACTGAGATGGAGGAGATTTCGATGAAAGTGAGCAGAGAAGCTGGACGGTAAAGGAAATCAAACACGCAAGAAATGGCGGGGGGGGGGCTTCTGAAATGGTGGGCTTTCCCGCACGTTATTACTGAGTTGGATAATCTAGGAGGGAAGATGAATGAAAGGGGGTGGTCACCAGTCCCCGAAGCGCTACTATCAGCTTTACTCTATAAGTAGTACAGGAAGACTTTTGACGCTTGCCTCACATGCTGGAGTCGTACTAAATGTATATATTTTACTTGTTCACTCATGAGAGCGGCAGGTGGATGTTTTCTGTCTGGTTGACGAGCTAAGTTCTGATGTGGTGTATCTTCTGTTCTGATGAAGGCAGATGTAGGCCACGGGCATCGCACAGTATCTTCGGGTTATCCCAGGTATGATGTTTTTTGACAGACGAAGGGCCAGTTTTTTCCTCTTTGCTTCACGGCATTGCCTGGTAAATAATCCAACTGAGGCGAGTCCAACATCAGCAGAAGCGAACAAAAGACAGCCGTGCCCCTTTTTAGTTTCCTGAATTTGAAGGCTGACCTCAGAACCACCGGCAATGGGTAATGCACCCGTGCTCAGGGTAGTAGAACAAGGCGCCCGTTCGGTGTGAATCATTATAGTAGAGTCAAGCAGTATTATTTTTTATCGGCAAAGTATTCAATGATCCAAGCGCAAATCGACGCCACGTTTCGAAGGAATTTTTGAAGCTGATCGAGCTTGTTCCTCCCAAGGTTTGCACGCTAGCAAGCAGCACAGCTGATTTTATCTTTGGAACACACCAAATTTATTACCTCATATCTTCTATTATTGTGGCCGTTTTATGCAAACCAATTATTTCCCCCATCTAACATCATTTTAGGTTTGGTTATTTGGATCAAGACACAATAAATTCAGAGGGTCTCCAATCCAAGATGTTGCGCAAACAAGAAATGGATGAACAAATTGAATTTTAGGCAGTATTTATCAACGGCAATAATGAAGACAGGGTAATCAGTTTGATTTAGAGTAGGCATAAGGAGCGGACGTCGTTTCCCTGACAGAAATGAATAAGCTGTTGACGAAGTAGTTGCAAGATAGTGTGTTATTTTCGCTTGGGCATTAAAGAGATGCTTTTTGGCAGGAAAGACATGCTGCGTCCTTGATCTCAGTACGTGTTTGACGGCAGCCCACTTCTTAGTACCTCAGTGAAAATCGAGACCTTCCGCCGTGTAGGCGTATCAGAAATGCGTATCTACTTATGCATATCTACTTAAACTGGAGACGGCTTCTTTGGAGAAGACATAATGAGCCACTGTCCAAAAAAGCATAAGGCCAACGCGCTTTTTGTTTCAGAGATACCAGCGCGCATTCAAATGGGCCCAAATGTATCTAAAAGGATTCGGCGTCTTTTGAGAACCAGAAACCAACCATCCTTTGAACAGGTAACTTCAGGAGACAGAAAAATAGTTGGCACCTCGTAAAATGCGGAACCGCTGTAATTCGGTAATTTATCAATCGAACGTACGAAAACAAGATGCGATAAAAAATTCTGGTCGGAAAAACAAAAATGCTCTATTTAATTGCACAGGATTCCGTCAGAGACAGAAGCCGACACGCCTCTCCTCAGGGCACATAGAGTTAGAACAAACAAATGACCGAATAGTGGTGCGTTTGTATACTCGCCGCCCCTCTATTAGCACGGATTTATCGTCCATCTGGCCTTTAATTCAAGAAAACCATAAAAAACATAGTTGTTGTTTGTCTGTACCTGGATTGAACTTGTCGCTGTTTTCACTTGTCTGGCATTACCAAGGAATATGAGTCAACGACCGCTGTATCGTTATTTGATTTATAAAAAATTGCATGGGGTTACCTGAGGGCTCACGGTTAGCATGTGCAAGGAGTTGCCACCTTCGTTTTGTTTGGGATGCACAACCCAAGTCCACTTCGTTTTCCAGATATAATGCGCACGTCCGCCCCTCTTTTTCTCTGAAACAGTATGTTCACATAAAATGTAATTTCCCTATCACTTCCTGAATACCAGTAGTCACGGGTAGCTCCTATTTGCTGGTTTTGCCATGCACCACGCAACTCCAGTCGCCTCCAGGATATGTTTGCTCTAATCCGCGGAACCTTCCGTTCGTATTTAAGCGATTTGGTTTTCCACTGCAGTTTTGGTTTGCCTCTTCCATAGGCTCAGTTTCATACACAGTGTTCGGTTGGCACCGTGTACTGGCATTATCCCCCCATCGAATCTTTCTCTTACACCTGAATCCCCTAAAGCAGTGACAAATGTGGGTCTACTTAGTTTCAATTTGGATCATATTTTTGGGGTTATTTGCCTCCGCTTCGAGTACTTTCATCTTTATCTCCACGTTTGCCTTTTGGGACCCTGGCTCTTTCCTCAACTGCTCAATGTCACTCATGGCCAGCAAAAGTTTTCAGTTTTAGTTCGCGACAACCGGCTTCATCTTTGAACTATTCGCACCTCGTGACATTGTCCTAGATTTTTCGGTTAAAACAACTACGGTGACCTTCACAGAACAGGCACGTCTCATTGGTTGTGCCCACCTCCCGTTGTTTTGCTGCCTGCTGCGTTCAGGTTGTAACAACCCGATCATGCCGCAATCGGCATGTTCTTCGCCTGTTGGGAAAGTATTATTATTAAAGAGAAAACTATACCTGTCTTAATTCTGTCCGGCGACGCGTCACGTCCAATCTTGTCATGACGTGACCAAGAAGAGCTGCTAACCAAATAGGTCCTTATGAAGAAGGACGCTTGACGACCCTTGATAGGACAGACCCTCAAGCTGGATAATTCTTTTTTAAAATGCTTGTTAGACGCGCCATTTAGTGTGGATGTTTGTCATTTACTCGGCCACATGATTTGCATCACTAGGAGGCAACCAAAACATCAGTTACTCTTATTAAACATGTGGACCATGTTTTTGTTTATTTCGTTCCATCAAGCTCACTCCAACCGGAGTTGGCAGTATTTAGGATATCAGTGCATCCTTCGCAAGCAGTATCTTCTGCTTTCATGGCAGAGATGTTTATTAATTTGTGACGTTTGCGAATCTGAATTAATAGGTAGATCCTCCCACGTTGTATTGGCCCGAATACCGATGGGTGTGCTATGCATCTGGGTGTGATGCCAACAGGGCAGCATGCTTTGGGCTCAAAACGTTCATCCGCCTCTTGAGAAGCAAAACAGGAGCAACACCACGAACAAAGTAATAGTGGCAGCTAAAGTCTACATATGGTCCTACACATCTCCATTCCTTTCCTAGGAATGTAATCACATCAAGATTGGAAAAGGTAGCAATAGTAAGAAGAAACTTACCGACTAAGGGTGCTATACATAATTAAAGTTCAACGAAGACTATGCCGACGACTTGGAGCCACAGAGTGCAGTCAAACATTGAGTGAAATATGCTGTCCACCTTGTTTCTCCTATAAAATATTATCACCCATATACTTCTCGCTGTGATAAGTTACTAAAACATTTAGATAAGAAACACCGGGATTTCAGAAAATGTCGGAAATCCCACGATTTCTCATTGTTAGTTCTCATGACTACGCTCTCAACCGACCTAGCGTCCTTACGGGTAGCTCCTAAAATCCGAGAGGAAAACACCGTTCTCAGAACCCCTTTTAACTTCACGTTCCGTGGGCGTTGTGCCTCAGAGTCACCCAATTGTTTGCGTTCCGACGAAAGCTGCTCTATTACTGATGCCATCAGTGTAGCAGACCATTTAAAAGCTTACTTCGCTAGCTGCTGCTTGCCCCTTTCTTCAACTAAGAACTTAGTCTGCCTGCCGCATATGTCAAAATTCCAAACGTCCAGGGTAGCCACCCGTCTCTCAGCAACGTGAATTTCCCCTGGCTGTTGTTTTGCCTTTCTTTCAAATCCCCTGGCTTTGTTTTGCCTTTCCTTCAAAACTAAGGGCCCCGATTACGTTTAGGGCCGAGTTCTGCCTGAGTTTAGATACAAAGCGGTCAACAAATCGGAACCTTCATCTCTCAGTTGAAGCAACCTGAAGTTTGCCCGCATTTCTAACCCGGATCACGACAAACTACTTCCAACCACAGGAGGTACAGCACACCTCCATTTTATTAAGAACCCTTGAGCGCCTTATCAAAGGCCTAGTAATCAAGTTCCACCTGGCTACATATTCCATAGGTGACTGACAGTATCTTTCTCAGCGACTCATCAACGGTGGCCAGGTTTAATTTTCCGAAACAATTACGGCAGCCTACGACTCGGGCACTCCACTGTAACAGTGGAGTAACAAAAACTTTCGACCAGGTCCCCGATACACCCCTGCTAAATAAGCTTAGAACTGTTGGCATCAAATGGACCTTATTTTAGTGGTTCGCCTCCTGCCTGTCGGGAAGAACGCAAGTTGCGCAAATTGGAGATAAACAATCAACACCACTATCGACCATTACTCGAACATTGCTGTTAGGTCCCATCATCTTCCTAATGTATATAAACGACGTCTTCTCCGCCGTGCCCCATGATATAACCTTCATCTTCGCAGACGATATTAAAATCGTGCATAACTTTTCTCCCTCTGCACAAGCGCCTAACTTTCACCAGATTNCGAATTACCTGGCCAAAGCTTCTGTTCCGCATAATTCCGAACGACTTAATGCCGCAGCTCCCTCCCGGTTGGCGCGTTCATAATTAATGGGGATCTTGTCACTCAATCCACAGAGATAAAAAAGGTTTGCCCCAGATATTTTTGTAGATTCAGCCTTCCAACCAAGTCCGTTGTCAGGTTGTTCAGAGGCTCAGCTGTCTATATTGCGCTCAAGACGCATCAGTCGCTATTATTAGGCCATGTGTGTGACCAACATTGTATTTCTGTCTCGCATTTTCTTCTCTTTAAACCCAAAGTACTGGAATATAACTTGAAACCATTCAACGCTTATCCAAAAAAGGATGTTTTCACAGTCCCACGCTCTCTTTTGCTGCTGTTGCTGTACACTTTTAGGGTCTTAACTACTATGTTTCAGACGGTTTAAGCTAAATCTAATGCTCTTCTACCGTCTGATGCAGATGCTGGACCACATGTCCAACTACATCCTCGGTATAAATTCTGTAACTCCATCAACCTTCTAATGTGCCCCCTAGCTCACACAAAACATACCCCACGCTTTCTAGTTTACCTCGTCCGCATCTGCAGCAATCTTCCTGAGCGGCTGCAAAACTACGCGCACCGGCGTGCATTTTCGCAATCCGGGGATAGATTACTTACTTGTAGAATTGATGCCAACTAAATTAATACCCAGCTACCCGCCAATATCCCGAATGACTCTGGTCCCATGAAGCGGTACAGTTAGTGGGCAAGTATGAGGTCCCGTTATTATATCCTGCTATCCCCCTGAATTACTTCAAGCCACTGAAGAACATTAAATACTTGCTCGAGGTGAATGTACTGTGTTACTGACCAGTTTGTTCTTCGAGACTCCTTGTACCTCCTAGCAGCTAATTTAATGCAGTAGAGTACTCTATCTGCTCTGTCCAATGACTTGCTCTGTTTGGCTTAGCTCTCCCCAACTAAACGCTAGCCAAAAGCAGCATTTTTTAATACTACGGTGCATTATATGCCGATATATATGCAAATCTGCCTTACAGCCTCAGAGCACTCACGTACAATATCACAATGCGCTCCTGCTTGACAGTAACTCCAAACAATGCTCAGTCGCCGTTTAGCCATAGAGCACGCGCTCTGAATATCACCATTCCGTTTCCACTATCTCGGTGAAAGCTGCCATTTTCACTTACATTCTCCGCAACCTGTTTTCACCTGTTTGCTGTTTGACTGAATTGTCCTACTAGCCCACTTTCCCTCCCCCGACCGAAAAAAGGATCTGGTTGCTGGAGTTCCTTGATAATGCACGAGACACACTGACGACTGCTTGGTGGTTTTCATTCTGGTAAAACGGTTAGCATGCGGGAGGAATAAAACCTCGTACAGTGCTCGGTGCACTCTTTGGGGAGGGTCGTCCAGTCATGTTGCGCCTTGGTGTGTTCGTATACCCGTCACCTGTCCGATGACATTGGTGTGTCTGAGCCCGGACTTTAATGCAGGAACTCCATAAAAGGGCACCGTTGTCTTCTGCTTGTTGCTGCTGGTGATGGGCTTGTCTTGGGTGCATCTGGCAATGCCACAAGCAAAAGATGGCGAAAACCGGAACTCTCATCTGTGGAAAATTTTAAAAAAAATCTTGGGACACCTGAAGACACTCTGCGATGCCCAGAACTCTCATCAACATGCAAAGCTGCTTCTGCCCTCGGCAAAATTGGGGTTACATTTCACCAGGTCTACCTCGCTCATACATGGTCTTGAAATTATCCCAACACGATTCAGACAACGAGTAACTATCTTACTGTGGCTTCCTCGTTGTCGTAACTTTATGTCACATTCGATTCATCTGACGAAAGCCGACTTTCCTCTGCTTGGAAGGAAGCGATTGTCACACCTATCTACAAAACTGGTGACCGACTATTGCCTGGCAGCCACGGGCCTATAAGACTCACTAGCGTGCCGTGCAAAGTGATAGACCGCATTCTGAAGCGAGCTGTCCTAGATCACCTCACTTCCGGCAACCCAGTATCTCCAGCTCAACACGGACTTCCTCCGAACCGTTCTTGCGTAACTAACATGCTCGTGTTTACGGACAGTCTAACTTAAGCCAAAGACGAATGACTCATATCGAATGCCGTATTTTTCGATTTCGCAAGAGCATTTGATATGGTCCCACATGTCCCGCTGCTCCACAAACTTGAGTCTTACGGGATTCAAGGGAAAATCCTTCATTGGATCAGACGTTCCTATCAGACAGATCATTCCGAGTGAGAATAGGCTCAACCTATTCCTCTCCAGCGCCGGTCTCCATTGGAATTCCTCAAGGCTCCGTCTTGGGACCACTCCTGTTTCTGATCTACGTCAACGACCTCCCAGACGTTCTTGCGAGTCCATGTTTACTTTTTGCGGACGACTTGAAATCCTGGAGTTCCAAT
>NW_008751751.1:609079-636542 GCF_000715545.1 Opisthorchis viverrini | reverse complement strand
GTAATCAAGAAATCATAAGTTATTAGCACTTTGCGCATATGATCGCTCTAGATGACAAGAGGGAAGAACATGTGTGCCATGTTTGAGTGATGAAGTGGACTAGGGTTGGTGTGACCCCACTAAGACGAGAGCGGCAACACCTTGTACGTCGACGTTAGCCGTAAGCCTCACAGGTACGCTCAGGCCACCCCATGCATGAATGTATTTTTATATTCGTTTTAGGTACAAACGGGAGGACAGCTGTCGTCCGCTTGGTGTTGTGGGACAAGTGACAACCGGAGCAAGGCCAGTCCGGCTACAATCCTGGGGTACCGATGCCAGTGCGCACTAAATGGATGTAGACGCTGCAAACGAATGGTCGTTGGACTGACACCTTTAGCTGAATGACGAAAAGTGCGTCCATATGTAATTTTAAGAGACTTAGTGAATGCCTTTGTCAGACATGGTGAGAAAGGACCAGAAAACAACATGAGGATGGACGCCGAAATATTTTGGTATCTGACTTTCCTCAAACTTGTCCTTTTCACTGCACCATGAGAAATCGGCCCAAAAGGCACTCACTATTTTACGGACGATTCGGCGCACCTTCTCTGTATTATTCGCATGGATTTCCGAATACTCTATGGGGCCTACGTCAGACCGCTCCTGGAATACGCCAACCACGTTGTCTACTCAGGACGCACGAAAGACATCAACCTCATCGAGCGTGTCCAGCGAGCCGCTACGAAAATGGCTGTCGGCCTCAAATCCGTGGACTACAAAACACGTCTCGCGATGCTTTTAGGCTTCACATCGGAGCTTGGTGATTGATGCAATACATGCGGCTGAGATACTGAGTGTACGCAAACAAAGTCCTTTGATAAGTCGAGAAAACTATCGTTTTGTTCGGTATTGATCGGTAATAACACTGGATAGTGGTGGCCTTTTTCTCCCTCGTTCCTCGAACACTAGACTGAGAGGAAGTTCGGCGTAATCCGAACACAGGCTATCAACGCGTGCTTCAATACAGGCAGTAAGGTCAGTAACTTCTGGCTTACGATCTTCTCGTCTGATGTTAGCGACAGCTTTGGCCCATTTGAAACGAAGTCGAGAAGGTAATCTGCGTACAATGGTCTGAATCGTATGTTGGGAATTAAGATCGGACGAATAATCCATTTCTCTTAATGTTACCTTACACACGGTCAGCTGTTGTGCCAAATCGGATAGGGCGGACGAATCACCATCTTTAATAGTGGGCCCAGTGATCAAATCGTCGATAAACGCTCGGGCCACCATGTAGTTCTGGCCAAATCGCTTCCTTAAAACTTCCTTCGCGAGCCCGTAACCTTTTCTGGGTCGTAGGACCGTACAATGCTCAATCCTTCTTTTTGCTTCGTCGTCAAAATATTGTATTAAATGACCCAGGCGAGCCTCATCGTCTCGGGTACGGTCTTCAATAGTACTACTGAACGCTTTCATGAAGGCCCAATAGTCCTTCGGGTTCCCATTAAAGCGTTGCAATTCGTGCTTCTGTAATTCCAGTTGCCTTTCCAGGGCAAAGGCTATGGACTCCGAATCAGCTGGATCTGATTGAAATTGAGTGTGCGAATCGCATTCGCCTGATTGCTCTTTTTGGCTTTCACTTCAGAATGTTTCTGCAGTTCAAGTTGAATTTCAAACTCCCTGATACGCAGACGTGCGAGCTTCAGCTCCATATGGCGATTATCCGATGAATGTACTGCGCCACGCTCTGTAGGAGAAGCGTTACGTGACAATACTTGAGGACGCAATCCATCGTCGGATTGCGATATCTTCATAACTTTAGGTTTCACTTCGAACCTAGGTGATTGAGGCAAGATATGCGGCTGACACACTATCTGAGTATACGCACCAGAGGTCCTTTGTTAAGTCGAGAAGACTGTCGTTGTATTCGGTATGGTTCTGTAATAACAACAAACAAACAACGGTTATTGATTGAATAGAAGCGTCAATAGGTAATACATAGCAATGATTCAACGCGAATGTATATTCATGACTGTATTACAGGTCTTTCAACAGATCCGACCTAAACGTCAAGGAAAATACAAATGAAGTTTATACTCCATGCAATGTCTGAAATGTGGAATGAGAGCCATGAAGTGTCGGTAGGTGTGAAGGAATCAACAAACGTTCACCGAACGTAACACCCCCCGGGAATCGACAAGTGAGTTGGATTCCTATTTGGTGGAGTGTCAAGGATCTCAATGGTTCCTTTGAGCTTGAGTAAGTGTCGCACGACCTTGCGAACATGACCAGCGGCTGTTTGGATAATCGCCTCAAGCACTAAGCCGTCCGATCCCTCCACGATATTCTCAATGATGGCTTTCGACCAATGAACTCTGGGGGCGCCTTTGTTGACAATCAGAACCAAGTCCGCCGGCTGAACATTTGGATGAACTCGTGTCCAACGTTGGGTCAATAACAGTGTCGGGAGAAAAAGCTTCATCCATTTCTTCCAAAATATATCCGCAAAATTTTGCGCCTGGCGCCATCTTCGGTGAAATTTCCGCCATGGTATTTCCACCGGAAGGGAAACCGATTCGCTGCGGCGAAGCAGTAACAATTTATTAGGACTTAATGCGTATTGATCATCGCGGTCATCGAACTACTTCACCAATGGACGGTCGTTCTACCTAGGTTCAATTTCCACTATCGTTGTACACAAGATTTCATCAGCCAGCGGCTGTTCCTCCAGAATAATCAGTAATGCTGGAACGGTCGAACGGTATCTTCGAGTGACGCGTAATACCAGAACCTTCGGGCAGGCAAAACAAAGTCGGAGCTGGGTTTCTATATGGTACCATTGGGGTAAGATTAATTCACAAATTATACAAACCTCGACGGTAGATACGCGTCCAAAGCAAACAGTCCACTCGGACTACAAAAGTACAAAGCAAGGGAGGAAACAGGCTCCCACGTGCGACTATCACACGTGCAAAGTCAGATACAAATGGTCGGATGAACTCAAGGCCAAATGGGTGAAGTGGTAAGGACAAACAAGCGTCAGCCCATACATACACACTATACACAAAAGTGAAGCGGGGGTTACAAATGGGACAGAACAAACGTGAAGAATTTCATTGTCAACATAACGGATGATGCAAGTGCGCTCTTAGATGAGTGGACCATTCTCTCCCAAACTCCACGTTGGTGGCTGGCTTTCAGGTTGATAAAAATCCAATCACCTTCGAGAACGAGGATTTCATTCCGGATCTTCTCTTGACTCCACGCACACATAAGCACTTTTATTTCAGATTCGGCTCCTGTGAAATTACTCCGATTATCGCTGTAAATGCGTTGAGGGCAACCTCAGCGAGCCACGAATCGATTAAATCCACACAGGACGGAATCAGGATCCATGGAATGGGCCACTTCGATGTGTACTGCACGCGAACTGAAGCAAGTTAACAGGAAGCCTAAGCGTTTCTCGACCGTACGTCCACGCTTAACACACATCGGACCAAAATATTCTACACCACATATTGTGAATGGATCCTGGTAACAAAGGGTTCGATCAGCCGGTAGTGGAGCTATAACTTGTTCACAGGGTTGCCCGAACCAACGGCGGCATTTGAAGCAGTCTTTTAATAGCGATTTGACCGTTTTTGCAACCTTCAGGATCCAGTACTTTTGACTTAAATTTGAAACGACGAAGTTGAGTCCCGCGTGACCATTCAAAGTGTGACAGTGTTCAGTTAGCAAATGAGTGACAAAATGCTTCGAAGGGAGGATTATAGGATACTTAGTCTCAAATGGCAGCGTAGCGCAGCGTCTTCGCCCGCCAACCCAGGGAATACCGTCGAACAAAAAGGGGTTCATTTTACGCAATAAACTTGAGCGACAAACTTTCTTGTCCTTTTTCGGTCGATGAGTTGTCACGGTGTCGACAACGGAACATGTGTTCTGTAGCGATGAAATTTCTCTTCCAAGTGTTTGTGATTGTGCCAATCGCGTAACTTCCTTTGTGGCTTCACGCAGGTCGAACACCGTCAATGGCGTGTTTTGTTGCTCGTTTTTCTTCAGTTGATATGTTTCACACTTTAACAACCACGCCACTAGGCGGAGCAACCTAGTCCAAGATTTGACGTATTCTAACCGTGAAATCAGATTTATTTCCTTTGGCTTTCACGGATTTACGAATTGATACACAGCATCCAGGCTTTTGTCCAAGTTTCCCGGGTCGGTTTTGTTCTTGTCGGTCAGTGGCTGTCGTTCACCATGCACTAATTTACATGGAAGAGAACCGTATAGGTTCATCAGGTATATTGACAAGCGACATAAATACAGTACAATCCGTCGTTGCGGCACTAGATGGAGTCTGCGGCCATAAGCTGTGATCGAGTGTCAGAAATGAAGGCCCATCTAACCAGCGCTTGTGCTTTTACGCATCGGAAGCGGACACGCCACAAGACGCAAGGTCAGCAGAATTGTATTTTGTCGGAACGTATTTCCATTCTTCGATACTAGACAAGTCCAGTATAACGGTCAAACTATTGGCAACCAAGGTAGGAAATCTCTTTGATTCGTTTCGGACGCTATATAAGACGATTATTTAGTCCGTCCATAAGGTTGTCGAAGAGATGGCAACTCTACTGTTGACTTGTATCTGTTTCACCAACTTCGCTGCAACCGCCGCCGCGACTAACTCTGAGCGAGGCATCGTAGTCGTTTTAATGGGAGCTACGCGAGATTTGCCACAACAAGTCTGCAGCATGTTTCTCCATTCTGCTTGGTCAACAGAAAGTGAGCGACTGCACCATAGCCGAATCAGATGCGTCGCTAAAGACATGCAAATCAAGTTGTGTGGTACTGTAAAACCCTGGGCCCTTTGTGCACCTAGGTATGACGACATTTTGGATCAGCTGAATCGAACGTGACCATTTCGATCATAAATCCAGCTCGACGCCCTCTATGGTTTGATCCCATACAAACTTCAATTTGCATAACTGCTGGAGTAAAAGTTTAGCAGTTAGAATGACAGGAGANNNATAACCCAGAGGGTAAAAAAAGGAGGAAACGTAAGACGATACATTCTTTCTGGTGGCGAGTGAAGTAATTGGCTGAACGTGAAAGCTTCCTTTAGGTTCCAGTTCAAAACAAGAGTACGATGAAATGATGGTTCGTTTAATGAAAGCTGGACACAGTCTACCGCGCAGTCAGATTCTGGTAATAATTTCAATACCCATAAATCGTTGCTCACCCATTTCGAAAGACTGAATCCGCCGTCTGCCAGCATCGATTTTAACTGACCCGCGTAAATACGGGCTTCATCAATAGTTCGGGTGCTGAATAACGAAGCATCTACATAGAAACATTGTTTGGCTTCTTTCACAAGGTCTACATTGTAAGATTTTCCTTTGTCTAGAATCGCACGATTCAACGCGAATGCTGCGCAACTTGGGGAAGGATTTGGCACCAAACAGATGAACACACATTCTGTATTCTAGCGGAGGCCCTTCGAGTTTTTCATTATCCCACCACAAGAAACGCAAAGCAGTACGATGTTCTTCTGGAACCCGAACCTGGTGGAACATAGCTTGTGTATCGGCCATCACTGCGATCCTTTCGCGCTGAAACGCCGCAGGCTATTGACACGCCGAAACTGAGTTCGCCGAAACTATAGGGTTTCCGAAGTTGCCATTTTTATGTGAAGTTAGTCTAATCAATTTGCACCTTCCCGTGACATGTTGCACGTAGCATTTTGTTTGAGTGAGCGAAATGTCAAGGTCATTGACCATCGCCGATTTGGATTTTTTGCCGGTTTACGCGACATAAAACAGGAAATCGCACTTTAGCATATTTTGGCGTTCCGCGGTGTTCCCGAGGAATAAAAATAACATCTTAAGAGTATTTAATACAGATGCCACCCTATAGGATCAGTCGCAGGCGTTTGTTTGCTTTAGACACGACAGATTTAACCAATGGGATATTTTTGTTTGTTCACAAGACATTTTCCCCATGGATCTCGTGTTCCATAAGTGCAATAAAGTTAGATAACAGCACAAACTTGCAGTGGCAGTGCGAGGGACACCTGTGGGTGATCCTCTTTCCCAGATATGCATAGCTAGCTTGTAGATAATACAGTGCTGCCAGAATGCTGTGGGCGTCTTTCCTATTATAACTATGACGTTCTATAGATGGTGACCACCAATCATGAAGCGGTCACCACGATGACGGTAGCCTCCTCGACTACCTATTGTAGCTGCTGAATCCGTGTCTATGTGCGACGCTAATTAGGGTTCCCCACATATGCGCGGCAGCCCAATCCAATGAGCAACGACGGCCCCTTGTACTCGTATCTCTACTAGTTTTCACTCATCTCGAATACTTGTTGTAACTGCTAGGCTCGCGTTTATGTGCAACGTTGATAATGAGACTGCACCTATGCAGAGTAGCATAATCCGATGGTCAATGACGGTCTTGTATACCGTTAACTATACGCGATCCCGCTTGTCTTCGCTAGCTACAGTAAACATCAGTACAATTTATATGCCGACCGGTAAAAATAAGGCCTCAGCTATGCATGATAGCCACATCTGACAGCCTGTTATACACACAACTGTACTCGAGGTCATCTAACTTGGCTATTGATCGTACCTGTTGAGTCAGTGTCCTTGTACATACATACCTAATCTAATGGCGACCGATTAACCAAATACTCAAAACTGTACGCGATATCGTCTACCTTGACTACTTATTGAAACTGGTAGGCCAGTGCCTATATGCGACGCTGTTTAGTAGGCCTGGGCTATGCGTGACGTCTTAACGACCAACGGCTGCCCGTCATACTCGTAACCGCACTTGATATCGCCTACCCTGGCTGCTTATCGTAATTGCAGCAACTGAGTCTATGTGCAACGCTTAGTATAAAGCTGAGGGTCTTTCATACTATACGCGATGCCGCTTATCTTCGCTACCTACTGTAAACATCACTCCAATATATATGCCGACCAGTATAAACAGGGACTCAACTATGAGTGATAGCATAATCTGACAGCCTGTTATACTCACAACTGTACTCGAAGTCACCTAACTTGGCTATTCATCGTCATACTCATACTTACTCGATGCCGTTTATGTTTGCTACCTTCAGTAAACATCGCAACTGTATTTGACGTAACCTACGTGACTACCTATAGTAACTGCCAGGCCCGCACACATGCTCGTAGCTAACCATAATGCCCCGACAACACATAATAGACTAACCCAACGATCAACGGTGGTCATCGCCTGTCAAAATGCAATCACCACCCATTTTGATAGCGCGCTCCCAAATCCTACTCTTGATTGTACCCCCTCAACCACTCCCTCCATTACCCGAAACAATGAGCTGTCGTTCACCTCGGCTACTTAGCGTAACTGCTATTCGCGACGCAGATAATGGGGCCTCACCTATGCACGGCAACGTAATACAATCGCCAACGACGGCGCTCCATACTCATAACTCCACGCGTTGATGATGCGCCCGCCATGAATTTACGAAAACACCATTGGCGAATTGCATTTTATTCATTGGCATCACTGATACAAGCTTAATTGGTAGTCGCTCCATTTTTCATGTTCTTAAGATCCACTTCACGGGACAAGGATTCTGAAACGGAAAATGGGCAAGCAATTAACCTTCTGGAACAGCACTTAAGCATCTGGATGTAATGGAATTTTATTTGTTTGCTTACCTAGTGGTTCATAATTCCCATTACCGTGATGAGGGATAAATGTATAGTCGTTGCGGATTGCCATGGGTTCATTGAATCGGCATTTGGGGCCTTCGAGTTACAATCACACGAATTCCTCGTCATCACGGGATTCGAAAGCGAGGTCTGCAAAGCGTATGCTAAAAAATTAGGCCTCAAATTACCGGTCTCCATCAACTCCGAAATTGGACAAAACAGTTTGATTGCGACTGTCTTACGGGGCACACTCGGCTTGTCCTCCATGGACCGATCAAGATCAACATCAAAGCAAGCTCTTTTAGCTGAACGGTAGGTAGACTGATCGGCAACTAATGGGAATAGTTTAATTTATACATGTGCACTCACTTGGTGGACGCGCCTGAAGATTTTCTCCACACAGCGGGCAGGGCTCATTGCCGCAGCAATAACGGTGATATGGAAGTCGATCACGTTGACACCACCAATCAGCAGGGTCAGTTGGCTGGCCACAGAGACCACAGGGAACAGCGTCGTTTGACGTCGAACGCCACCGTGGTTGTTTGCGGTTGCCATCTAACACCAGAGGCTGGTTGTCCTGTGCACTAATTGCATTTTGACGCAACATCAGCTGGCTTTGGACAATCAGACGCTTCATGCACCCAGCAGCCTTACGCGGATCCAGCAGCTTCAGTTTGCCAACCAACCGATCAAGCTGCTTGTGCAAATGCTCTATTGGTGATGGATCTGGCTTTGGAACCAGAGATAAAGGTACTCCTTCCTCCGGTAGGTTATATTCGGCAAGCCACCTTTGATGGATTGGAAATTGACCTAGACACTGCATGTTCGATCAATCAACTTACCGCATGGGAACGAGTGGCCTCTGAATACTGAAAATAGGTGTACACAAGGCAGCCACATTGATTGGTAAAATATGCACGTGCAGGTTCCGGCCGAGGTGTTTACTGTCTGAGAACATTTGGGGGTTTGTACCACAAACTGACTGTTACTAACAACGGGCTTCTCACCTTGAAGCGATCTGTCTGCTTGTATAGCAGATTTGGCGTGCATATTCCAATGTGCCTGAGAACCTGATTAGCGGCGTATGTCGTCATCCGGGAAACCACACGTAGAACGTAGATGTCTCCCTCCCGAATTTCTCGACGGTCACAACAATAAGTGGTGTGCATTTCATATTCCCGCATTAGCCATTCGCTGTGATGAGCGACCTTCAGAACGGCATGCTCCAGGCTATCTGAGTGATGCACGCGCCTCTTCAAACGCCCGTTGGCGTTCTCCAGGCGGTTGTTGGTCACATTCCCAAAATGTACCAACCCACGTTGTGCATGAATGGCCCACTTTCGAGTGATGTGGAGCCAGTGGGCAGTCAAATAAGAGACAAAACTGGGATCTGTTCGCCTCAAGATTTGCAAATCGTGGCGAAATCTACGGGATTAGTGTTTGGTGCACAGTCACTTACTCAGCTGCATTATCAAAGCGAGCCATGCGGTGGAATATGTGTCGACTGTGGTTGGAAATTGTCTGCAAAAGTTACACCAAAGCTATGAAACATACGTGCTTCCGGATGGCTTGCCGTGCGTGAAAATAGCACAGCATTACGTCGCAGCCAAATACAGCTTTGGCAGCCCGCATCTGTGAAGTCATTTTGTCCATGACGAACGTTTTGACTGCATATTGTCCACCCATCATATCCTTGAACAAGCTGAACAGCTTGCGCAATGGCGCAAAATGCTCGCTTTCGACAAAGGCATACATTACCGGTCGACCTATCCCCATGCCATCTGTCACAAGGAATGTATAAAGCTTGTAACTTAACAGCGAACGTCAGTGGCTCGAAATTTATTTACCCAAGACGGTTAGTACCGTGTGTAGCATCAACGTTTACAACGTCCGGGAAACGTCTAAAGAGTGCTATCTGCTGCGTTCGAGAAAAGCACAGGTGACTATATCTGCCACCCTCCGATTCCACCAGCAGCACGCGACCGCACTCTCGAAACTTGGCTATGATGGACGACATGTCATCTAAGAAACCAACTAAAAGGTAACCAACGACCTACTTAACAATGGGGGTCGACACTTGACGCGATAGTTACGCACATCCTTGATAGTGAGTACCTTTCCAAAGTGGTCGGCGACGTACTGCCGAATCTCCGATGACGGAGCACCGTATTTCAAAAGGGTAGAACACTCCTTTAATTCATCATTTGTCAGTCGCCGGTTGATGGGGAGCCTGTCAAAAATAAACTTGCTGCGTGGATGGTTGTGCTCCAGGTAGTAGGAAGTAACCCTCAAGCACCCATGGTACCGGCGAACGTGGAACCTTGCCGGACAATCAGTACGACCTGTGCTACAACGTATACACAGTCAACCATTAACTTACTAGGTGCGACGAATTCCACGGCTTCTGCTTCGTCTGCAGGGATGTCTGCTGCAACGGTAGGCTTTTTCATACAAAAGTGGCGAATTGCTGCTATTTTTGGAGTCTATACGGACGAAAACAACGAAATGTTTCGTCTGGTACTCTCTCAAAGCGACTTGAAATGCATTGAATGAGAAAAAACTTTGGCGAGCTAAATTCTCCACAAAATCATCCTCCGCATCCACATGCTCAGCCATAGCAGCCATTTAAAATATGAATATCCCGGGTCTTGAATATCGTGTGGATTGAGTAGATTTAAACAACTTTCAACAAAACTGCGGCCGTTTGGGAAGATCTCATACGCCCGAAAAATTACCATCAAATGTTAAAACTTTATGTTAAAGTTTTCCCCCTTCGAACCACGGTTTCAGAGAAATTTTCGGCGTGCGTCTAGCCCACGGCCGCTGAAACCTAAGAAGGACGCCGATGAGCAAATTATTTAAATCGGCACCTGACATCAAACTTCCATTCAGAGAAAACCCTTTGAAATCTGCGGCATAGTCAAAGACTATACGAAGCTTTCCTGGTTTCATTGGGTGGAAAGCGGGATGGCGTGGGAGATACCATTTCAAACCCAAAGGTGATTCTTGCACCCGTTCCGCGTGAGACTGTTTCAAATATTCGCTCATGACTTCACAGTAGCGTTCGCGCAGCTCGTTGTGTTGCAAAAGTAGTCAATGCAGCTGGCCTAATCGACGGAAGACGGCCGACTTGTTATCAGGTGACGAGTAAGGATTGGTCAACCATGCTAATGCTATTTCCTAATGGCCGTCTTTGAATATCACGGTGTTTTGCATTATAGTTAGAGCCCTTCGGTCTAAAACGGACATCGTGTATTTTGGAGGTCCAGGATCCAGCATATCTTGCTGATAAAAACGCTCCAGGTTTTTCTCAAAATCACATATTATCGTGTGATTTACAAAGGAATGTTGTGTACAACATTTATAAAATAGACCCATCAATGTCCAACCAAGTGGCGTTTCGATAGCGAATGGTTCGTCTGAGGAGCCTTTCCGTTGTTTCTCTATTCAATAAGCCTTAGGTACATCGGATGCCAGTAGAATACCGATCTTGGTGTTGTTGTATTTATCAAATAGGACATCCTTTAAATGTGTCCATCTTGCTAGCTGGTAGTGTTTCGGAACAATTCGGTTAATTTTAGGAAGGTTCTTCACCACACATGCTCGTTGAACACAGATTGACTCATTTGAACCCGGACAATCTACATCAAACCCAATTGCTGTCGACGGGAGAGTTTTACCGTTAGCCAATGTTTTCAAGTTGAGTTTGGTATGCTGACAACGCAAATTTAGTCTTGTCGCAAGGACTTGAGAGATAAATGAGGAATCTGAGCCACTGTCGAGAAAGGCGCATGTACTGATGGTTCGACCTCCATTTCCGACGATAACTGGAACGATCGCAAGAGCTACACCGCGCGAGGAAACACGCGGAAACGCTTGATCGGAGTGATGTAGAGAAGTGTGGTGTGATGATACGCTTGGTTCATCAGCATTCTGAACAACATTTAAATGTAACAAATTGTGGTGAGGACCGTTGCATCCGTTGAGAGAGCAGACTGTTCGCAACCTGCAGAATTTCGCGACATGGTTCGGGCGTAGGCAAAAGTTGCATAGGTCACGGCGTAATACGATTTCGCGACGCATTTCTGATGACTCCGCAAGGAATTGCGCACATTGACCAGGAAAATTGGCTTCGCCACAGACACCATAGCGAGAATCGATACCGGTACGCGGAGCAAACTTTTGAGTAGAATGAATATTTCTACCGTGTATTTAACCGGATAGCGGTGGCCTCTTTCTCCCTCGTTCCTCGAACACTAGACTGAGAGGAAGTTCGGCGTAATCCGAACACAGGCTATCAACGCGTGCTTCAATACAGGCAGTAAGGTCAGTAACTTCTGGCTTACGATCTTCTCGTCTGATGTTAGCGACAGCTTTGGCCCATTTGAAACGAAGTCGAGAAGGTAATCTGCGTACAATGGTCTGAATCGTATGTTGGGAATTAAGATCGGACGAATAATCCATTTCTCTTAATGTTACCTTACACACGGTCAGCTGTTGTGCCAAATCGGATAGGGCGGACGAATCACCATCTTTAATAGTAGGCCCAGTGATCAAGTCGTCAATAAGCGTTCAGGCCACCATGTAGTTCTGGCCAAATCGCTTCCTTAAAACTTCCTTCGCGAGCCCGTAACCTTTTCTGGGTCGTAGGACCGTACAATGCTCAATCCTTCTTTTTGCTTCGTCGTCAAAATATTGTATTAAATGACCCAGGCGAGCCTCATCGTCTCGGGTACGGTCTTCAATAGTACTACTGAACGCTTTCATGAAGGCCCAATAGTCCTTCGGGTTCCCATTAAAGCGTTGCAATTCGTGCTTCTGTAATTCCAGTTGCCTTTCCAGGACAAAGGCTATGGACTCCGAATCAGCTGGATCTGATTGAAATTGAGTGTGCGAATCGCATTCGTCCTGATTGCTCTTTTTGGCTTTCACTTCAGAATGTTTCTGCAGTTCAAGTTGAATTTCAAACTCCCTGATACGCAGACGTGCGAGCTTCAGCTCCATATGGCGATTATCCGATGAATGTACTTCGCCACGCTCTGTAGGAGAAGCGTTACGTGACAATACTTGAGGACGCAATCCATCGTCGGATTGCGATATCTTGAATAACTTTAGGTTTCACTTCGAACCTAGGTGATTGATGCAAGATATGCGGCTGACACACTATCTGAGTATACGCACCAGAGGTCCTTTGTTAAGTCGAGAAGACTGTCGTTGTATTCGGTATGGTTCTGTAATAACAACAAACAAACAACGGTTATTGATTGAATAGAAGCGTCAATAGGTGATACACAGCAATTGTAAGATCCGGACGGTTAAGGATCTCACAGGACGTTTGCGACTATTAGATTATGCGCAATTCGTAGCCAGTAGTCAATAGGAGCAGATAGACGTCGGGCAGGAGATGATATATTGAAGACTGACAGGAACTGGTGCTACAGACGAACGGATTAGTAAGCATTATGAATTAAGAAAACGTACAATCAACAATGACACAATCTGCAGGAGCGGGAAGTATTCATTGTCACAGCACGGATTTCTATAGGGACAACAAGAAGTAAGTATCAGACGATGTACAAACATACATATCGTGGCAGTCTGACACAGTGAATTGGCCGTAACCGCGGAGGAGTCAGTAGGTTCGGGACTTGAGGGACTGTCTTTCAGTCGGCGTCGACGCAGACGCTCGTTTCGCGCGACAGGTCAGATTACGCGGCTTCGTCCGTTTAAAACAAAGCTCAGCAAAAGGCTATCTGGCAGGCGTGATACATGTGTGATACAAAATAACCGGCCCTCCTGGACGTCAGGTCGGTGAAGTTAATAGCGCGTTCGCTTGCCGTCCGGAGGGTCCGGGTTCGATACCCGGTCAGCGCGATTTTCCGTCGGAGTGGGCGCTCAAAAAATAGGTGCAATCGAGGCGAACTTGCTGGCAATGACAGACGGGCAACAAACATTGACATCACTTACTGAGGGATAAGCAGACCTTAAGTAGGAACAATGCGAGGGGAAAACGAGCAGCAAGAAAACGAAACGGTGTCATAATAAACAGGTGTAAGTCATGTTGCTCGTGAGTAGTCAGAAAACAAGGAAAGTTACCCTTGTTCACCGTTGATTCCCAGGGGATTCAACAGCAATGATTCAATACGAATGTATATTCATGACTGTACCACGTGTCTTTCAGCAGATCCGACATAAACGTGAAGGAAAATACGAAAGAAGTTTATACTTCAAGCAATGTCTGAAATGTGGAAGGAATCAACAAACGTTCACTGAACTTTACAATGCTTGATCTCCTTCCCCTGTAGTATCGTCGCCTCCGAGGGGACCTTTACTTATGCCCTGTTGGAACAAATCTTTGTCGACAGGTTTTTCGCCGTGGACCCAGCAAACACACGGCGGGGACATGGTAAGTATATTTTCGAACTCAATGCGCACACATTCACTAAGCAAAATTTTTCTCATTTCGGGTAGTAGCGGCGTGGAATGGCTTTCCTTCGACGGTTGTCCACGCTCCTTCTAGGACCCAGTTCAAAGCATTACTAAACATCTGTTTGTGCGAATCCTCGCTCTGGCAAGCATGCTACCTCGCACTGAGGACAGGAAGATCAGTGCTACACGCCTTTCAAGAGAGCGACAGCCGTTGAACGACAAGAACAAAACCGACCCGGAAAACTTGGGCGAAAGCCTCGATCCTGTGTATCAAAATGTGAATACGTGAATCCGTGAACCCACGAACCCGTGACATCCTTTTGACTGCCTCAATGGCGGGTATTGTACTGGGGTTGCTCTGTACTTACATGCGGCCNCCTCGATCCTGTGTATCAATCCGTGAATCCGTGAAGCATCGCACTGTGATGCTGGAGAGAGAGGATCCGCAAGCCAATGAGGCCACTACAAGCAGACTCCTGACTTCGAGGTTATAACTTATAAGTTATAAGTTATCACTTATAAGTGAACACGTTTCAATGCCGGGTTTTTAGGCATAATTCCAGACAAATAACGTTTTACCTCTTGCAGCTAGGCGCTGCTATGACTGACAAGCTTATCCCGCACAAGATTAGCCGAACGTTCGGGCGGCTTGCCTGTCCGGGAACGAAGTGAGCTTTGACTAGTCGGAGGCCTGAATCCAACAGCCAATCATGACAAAGTGTTGGCCGAGTGCCGGTTGCCAATGGTGCATATGGGCGTCAGAAGTCCCAGAATGTTTTCGCGGCATATACTCTATATACAACGCGCTGTACAGGTGTTCTCGATCTGGTTTCGGGCGTTGATGTACGTTCTACACCATCGGTGATTGTTGTTGGTGGGAAGGCTAGCTCGTGAGTTTCAGGCCTAGGGCCAATATGGGAAAAAACCTTTATTGCAGACTGGCACAAACTTGAAGCAGGAAACTACCGTTGCCTGCACGGCCCATGTCAAACCTAAGATGACGACCCGATCGGGCCTAACCGGCGCCCAATCCGTTTATCTGGGCATCCATGTCACCACCAATCACAACGATGTTTGACCCTACAGCCCGTTGTAAAAGAGCACCTAGAGCATCGCGGAAACTGCCTTCCGCACATTCGGAGCAACAGCCAGTTAGGCGTACGCATAATCAATAAACAATTCGCCATGGACATTATTATACTTTCTTGAGATTCTTCACATACGCTGGCGAGCGAATCGCGCAGAGATCAGTAGCGCCAGTCCAATGAATTGCAGAGCTTCCCGCTCGATCATTTGGCACAGTACTTCCGGTGGCATATCCACCTGTATCACCAGAGTTGCGCAACCGGAACCTGGAAGAGAGCGAAGAGGCATTCAGTTTGATTACAGTGCTTGCGTCCTGTATCCTTGTTTTTGACAGACGGCATAAATCAATGCCAAGAGAATCCAGGATGTGAGCAGTAGCTACATTTCGTATTGCTTGCTTAAGTATGCAAACAATAGAAGTGGCTAGGCGGACAGGGTTTTGGAGTTTCAAAAATATGTTTCGAAGTGCTCAGGGTTGTCCATGAAGTCGAACACGCGAAACCTGAAACTGAGTGTTATGGGAAGTGAACAAAACGGTCAGTCTTAGTGCTGCGATTTGCGGAGAGAGTACACAAATTTGAGTGGGTTGGGGTAGAACAGAGAAAATTCAAAAGCGTTAGAAGTAATGCGTCGGCGGTATCCTATTTTCTCCTGCCGGCCATGCTGTGTGCAGCAAATAAGGTGACCCAGTTGGTGGAATCATACGCTACCCTGGGTTGCATGGCAGGGTTGTTGGTTGAAATTATCGTGGTTGAACGTGGTCTGTGATATCTCCAGGGCACCCAAACCTGGCCGGGAAGATATTTTGGTTCCTCGACCAGAACCCTCTGGCTCAAAAGCGGCTTTCGGCGCGAAAGCGTTATCGTTTTCGCGGATTAAGTGCTGCTCCTTAACCACGGGGTGTTCGAAGTTGCATATTTTACGGTGAAGTGGTCTCATACGTTTACACGTTTCTGTCTCATGCTACACATATCATCTTGTTTGGGAGAGCTAAACTTCAAGGTCATCGAACATCAGTAATTCAATTTCATCACCATTTTACGAGATAAATGAAGAAATTAAATTTAGGCAGGTTTGCGCCCTCCGCTTCGTTCTTTAAATATGACATAACACATACAGAATGCCCACTGCAAATCACACCCAGGCAAATAGGCGAATAATTTTTTATGTTTCATATCCCTCAGACGCAACAAATGACATGAGTTTGTTAGCACAACACAGTTATTTAGGGAGCTCTCCTTCTGTTCGGTGAAACAGTGGAAGACAAATTGAGGCGAGTGTCCTCTCTGCGGATGATTTCCATTCCTACTTATGTACCACAAGTCAGTATGTAGCGTGGCGTTACGTGATACATGTATGTTAATTATCTACAACACCTCATCCATCTTGTTCAAAACAATCACGCAATTTAGTTGCAGCATGACACGAAGCCCAACTACATTTACGGAAAATAGGTACAAGCATTGCCAGTCATCGCGATAACTGCACGCGATGTCGCGTAACTTGGGCACCTACCTTAACTGCTTGGCCCACGTCCACGCAAGATGCTGATTATGAGGCCTCAGCTACACACGGTAGCCTTGCTCAAAAGCCAACGACACTTCTTCAACTTCATGACCACGTGCGTTGTCGCTCCGCCATCCTCGCGCTTGAAAAATGTATAAAATCACCCTCGGTGAAATAGTTCTATCTATTGAATGGTACAAACGCTACTTACAGCAACTCCGTCTTTTCAGTGGACCACTCCCACTGGACGATGGACCCGAAACAAAAACTTTATACTCCTTTTAATCTCGTTTGCGCCCTTGACAAGTTTTTCCAGACATCTTGTGTCATACGGGCAACCTACTCCTCTATCAACTAATCAATTTGTCGCTAATGAAGGTTCCATTTGTTCACTGATGTTGGGCCAAGTGAAACTAAAGTTCACGAGGGTGCATACAAGATAGTCGTGAGATCAAGTGGCATAGACTTGAGTCAGGGACTTCATGAGCCTTCAAGGGTGTGCATATGGATGGAGCCGTTGCAAATATATAGTAATAGCCGCCCGCTTGTCAAATATATTCCTCTACAGCACCGAAACATAACTCCCTTCCATTTCTTCTTCCCACGTAGCTATTTGGGACCGACAGTTCCGTTCTCCTCATCATAACTTGCAAACATCTAATGATCATTCACTATCATCAACTGGAGGATAAAAAATATGCCAATTTTATGAAAGCAGCGATGTTACCTTTCTCATAACAGCGATTAATCACGTTGGCAGAACTGGCCCAATCGAGCATCCAGTGGCAATCTTGCACCAAATTTGTTGCCTTCAGTGAGTATCTGCATAGTTTGCGAAATAAGTAAGCATGCCTCTAGTGTTTTGCTGTATATCATACACCCTGCTTATGGCTGACTGAATCCGTGCCACTCGGAACGAACTTGGTTCTGGTACGCGGTTTATGGGTGATAAATTGGAATGAATTTTAAAGAGAACCTGACGACGTGTGTGTCACAGATGCCAGTCGGACACAATTTTCGTGGCGTATCCAGCCAGACACATGCGGGGTTCTGACACTATCATCCTGGAAGGAATAGAACACCAAAGACATTCAACACTTGGTATTCTGTTTCGCACATTTCTGCAACGTGTAGTATATGGTGTCTGTCATTTTGATTGATTAAAATGTAGGTATTGGTGATGTACAACCTTGCTTACTGGGCTTTGGCTCATGAGCTTTGTTTCTGTTTTCCATCCACATAAACTGTCGTGAACACCTGTCTTCGGAGAGTCAGTTCCCTGGTGCTTCTATCGCGCGCATATTACATAATTGGCGACCCTGCCAGGAAGGTTATCACACACAGAGTAGACCTACCACAAAGATCCTGGCTCTTCGTATGTGCACACAGGCCTCAGAGCTAGCAGGTTGCTCACTCACACACGGTAGACGCAGCCCGAGATACAGCAACCCCTGCACACGCTCACCAGCTTAATGCACCACACCACTAGTACCGGCCGGTTCGCGTAGGCCGTGGTACACCGGAGGCGGTGTTCATCAAAAAGGAGGCCAGTGTACTACACGGTGTCTGTCATTTTGATTGATCATATGTAAGTATTGGTGATGTACAACCCTGCTTACTGGGATTTGGCTAGTGAACTTTATCTCTGTCTTCCATCCACAGAAATTGTCGTGAACACCTGCCTTCGGATAGTCAGTCCCCTGGTGCTTCCATAGCGTGCATATTGCAATAGCCCTGCATTTATAGCCCATTATTTATGCCCTTTTGGAGGCGACATGGAGAATGTCGCCTCTATAAATGGTTATTAGCATGTGAACAGTAGCGCAGGGTCGTCATATTCATCAGCTTATGATGTTTCTATTGATTGACATACTCGGTGAACCAACAACTACCCGGTATCCAATCATGTGTTCACTAATTCTTTGACACCATCGAAAGACAGCAACAATTCCGAAGCATCGATGGTCCATGATCTGAAGACACCGCGAAACATCCTCCGTCGGCACGGCCATATTCCACAACCACACAAAATTAGAGCCCATGATGCAGCCTGTTACACACGACCCATGAATCCCAGTTATATGTGTGCTGAACTCCACGAGTTACGCAAAGTTGCAAATGTCGTTTTCGCTTTTGAGATTTTTGCACCAAATTCATCAAGCACGATTTCACTAAGGATGATGCAACATGGAAAATCAAATGATTCTCCTTAAGTTCATCAGCATTGTCAGCAATACGTGGCCCAACCAACGCAGCGTCCGGTGCTGGATACATTCTTCAATAAATATCGCGGTGCCGCTATAGCTCAGACTGACCGATTCTGACCATACTACACTGTCTGTTGTACTGAAATACAGAGGATATGCCGCGTCTTAAGTCATATAGTCGCTACAAATCAAGCAGTCTCCTATTTTGCCCTCCAAAGCGTATAAATCTACGCCATTTTATCTTCCCAGAATACTACACTCGCATCTGGAACAGTCTCATCTTTTGGCTTCGAAATATAACACGCACACACATGTTATCGCGTTCTGCAGCTGACCTCCCTACATCCGGGACCACAGCTGCTCTGCTTCATCCCAACTACAACTTGATATTTTCTATGAATTGGTTCAAAATTACTTATGAGCTCGACAATAGTGCAGTTGGTTTCCGGGAGAAGAAAGATATTTGAAAATGAGTTAAAACAAACCCACCCACTGAATAAACCTTTTTACCTCTTTGACTTGCCTGAAGCAACATTTGGTCACGATGCCTGTTTGATCATGGTGGGCCCTATTATTGGCCTAGGCCCCTTTCCGAACGCAGGGGTAAAATAGATAAGGAGTGAAGATATTTCCAGATATTGCTTTTAGTCAGTATTAGGATGGAAATTCAAGTGACACACTTTTTTGGACTACGGACAAGTTGAATGCGTCTTGTTTTACCATAGACAGAACACCCACTTGGCTATGATGGTAAGAAAACCTTGGATGATTTGATACACAAGGTTCACATTTCTTGAATGTCTGAACCATTGAATTAGAATAACGATCTGTGAATGACATATTGATGGACTTGGAGCACGAAAATTCGTTCAAAATTTGGATGTGTTGTCTATCTGCATCCTTGAATTGTTCCTTTCATAGTAATTTAACAACACTGCTTTGGCAGTCTGCTCACAATTTCCGAATAGGTTAGAATTGTTGATCTGGATGCAGCAGCGGCCTCTTATGTAATTCAAGCAGTTGAATATCCGCAATGATTCTCTCACTCAAGTGATTTTTGTAGTTCGACACCGTAGTCTCATTTGGCTGCCTGAGTCTTCAATCGTAATACAGAGTAACGAGCCGATCAGGAATGGGATCGCATTAACGTACTGAACTTCGTACTTGGAGCTGCTACGAAGCTAATTGGTTTGAAGTGTTGCAGAACTTTTTGTTAAATGCACTATGAGAAATATTGATGAGATTCAGGATATGCTGAATTGTTAAACAATAAATACATCTCCTTTCCAACTAAATGTGGAAAACACGCCGTGAGTTTCTTATCATCCATGCCGGATTTGAAAGGACAGCATACGTCAATTCGTTCCAAAACATCTCCTACGTCTCGTGCCGTTTAACCGACATTTAATGGTTCGTTGGACATGATGCGTTGTTCAATGGCGGTGCCGAAATGTAGTAACGGAGTTCCGCACGTATATCAGTTAAAAATCATACAAATTAGAAATTCAAAGTTCAGCATGGCGTAATAACTGGCGCGTATGCATTCAGATTGACGTTTTCATAGCACTTGGAATAATAAAAAAAGAGAATAATGAAAAGGGCTATAGGTAAGCATTATTCGTGTTCATCACAGCTTGGCGCCATTTTGGCCGGCAACTTGGATAGGGTTGGCCAAAAATACATTCAAGACTAACGGCCGGTTTGACAGCTATTTTGAGATGAACTGTGAAGAGATTTCTGTGCGCAAACTCTGGGAAACTTCTGCGAATATGACCCACGGCGTTGGTATGCCAGCCGAGCAGACGGAGCGAGGTAGTGAGTGACGAATCAAGCTTTTGAATGGTGAAATCTTAAACGGTCTGGCAATTTGGAGACCAGTGCGTCTAAATTTACCGCCTAAGTGTTTTACCGTGAGAATGAGGGAGAAAACTTCCAGGTCTTTACCGTGCTTTGTGCAGTTTCTGCCGCTCTTTTCAGTTCAAGCTTGTTATTTCGGGCCCGAATTGACGGAGTGAGGTGTGACAAGTTACCCGGTAATACTTTCAACTGCACTTACAAACAAGGCGTGAACCGAGCCTCTTCCTTGTGCGACTGTTGTCAGGGGTTCTGGCCTCCAGTGTGCGTATCAAGCAACATGATAGGACATATGCCGGCTAAAGCGCTGGTGCATTTGATATTCATTGTTTTAACCAATTTTCAAATGCTGAACTAATGGATATGTTCTACACTAATTATGACCTCCTTGGCCGACTTGATCAGTGATCAAATTACCCAGAGCTATCTGATAAAATGCCGAGAACGTCCAGGAAGCGAAAAAACGTGTGAGCGAAAGACTTACCCTTTATTTACCAAACTTACAGAGTGAACTCCGATGTCATAGGTCCGTGATCCCTTCGGATACTCTCAGTTAGTCAGGATAGTAGGCAGAGAATGGCTACATGAAAGACCACCAACCCCCAAATCAAGCTGGACTTATTTCACTAATGTTATGAGGCACAGCCTTGTGCTCGTTTAAATAAAATCCTCCGGAAAGCTGGTAAACTCAGTAAACACCTTAGTCAGCAGCGCATCAGTTAAGACATAGCCTTCTGGCCTTTGCAGATTCAGCGGATGTCCAATATTTTCAAAGTATCCAACGAAAGAAACGCGAAACGAGTTGATTACCGCACGTTGACGGCTCGTCATTAAAACACCCGGATGCACGTCGCTACAACTGCATACCTGCTCGAGTTTCTTTCATCCCGTCCGTATGTAACACTGTGCACCTAAGGTGTCGAGAGTCACGGTCAACTACGGTGGGAGAGGGGCTCTCCTCTACGAGAGTAAAATTGCCATGAGATGCGGATTCACTCATCATTTAACGGGGCTTGCAAAGTGAGCTGGCACAGAATCAGGGCAACAGCAATGTTGGATGACATGGCGCTAGTGTTACGGACCACCTCGCACTACAAAATGTTTTCGGAACTACCCGGGAATTCACAGCACATTAGTCAGCTTGATTAGTATGTCCCGATTTTCCTGATGTTTTTGCCAAAGTTCACATTTTACACACCTTCACTTTGCCGGTCGTCGGGACAGTTGCCTAGCCTCGCTGACTGCGGTTGCGGGATCTCAACACCGCATTCAGTGTGCGAGGAATACCATTCAAATCCCTTCCATCCTTTGCCAAAACGGAACGCTGAATAAATATGGAACCCACATTCCCCAGCTTCGAGCTAACCGGACATGTATCTTCTGTTGAATAACTTCATTTACATTCACGCCAGGCGGGACCTAGATATTCTGTGGTATCCACACTGGGCCCCAGGCAAGGGCAGTGCAATTCACACGGGCTCACATTGCACTAAGCTGCAAAACCTTCGCTAACGAACTATAACGTTATACGCCAAAATAATGCATTCTGTTGCGTATGTGCTCAAAACAAAAACCACTTTAATCTACTTCCATATTTTTGCAGCTCAACAAATCCAAGTGTCTCTGGAAGAGTTCCTAACTTTAGCAGGAAAATTGTGATGGAATACTTTCCTAGTATCATCGGGACCGCGAAATTTATAGATGGGGCTCAAGTAATTAAACTTCCGTTATTTGGAGGAGACTCAGCGAATGCCCTTGTTATGCATGGTGAGAAAGGACCAGTAAACATCATGACGAAAGATGCCAAAAAGGATTTGGGCATCTGGGTCTCCTCAAACTTGTCCTTCTCACTGCACCATGAGAAATCGGCCCAAAATGCATTCGCCATTTTACGGAAAATCCGACGCACCTTCTCGCGTATTACTCGCATGGACTTCCAAATACTCTATGGGGCCTACGTCAGACCGCTCCTGGAGTACGCCAACCAAGTTGTCTACTCAGGACGTACGAAAGGCGTCACCCTCATTGAGCGTGTCCAGCGGGCCGCTACGAGACCGGTTGCCGGCCTCAAATCCGTGGACTACGAAACGCATCTCGCGATGCTTGATCCCTTTCACCTGGAGTGCCGTCGCCTCCGAGGAGACCTAAGTCTTACTTATGCCCTGTTTGAACAAAGCTTGGCAAACAGGTTTTTCACCGTTGATCCAGTAAACACACGGCGGGGACATAGTAAGAAGATTTTCAAGTTCAGAGCACACACATTCATTAGACAAAATTTTTTCTCATTTCGGGTGGTAGCTGCGTGGAATGACCTTCCTCCGACGGTTGTCCACGCTCCTTCCAGAACCCTGTCTAAAGCACTACTAGACATATATTTATGCGAATCCTCGCGCTGGCAAGCATACTGCCCCGCGCTGAGAACATAAAGAGCAGTGCTACACCCTTTTTTCACCTGTGCCTTTCAGGTGAACGACAGCCACTGACCGACAAGAACAAAACAGACCCGGGAAACGTGGGCAAAAGCCTCGATCCTGTGTATCCATCCTTGAATCCGTGACTGTTATAGTGTTTTTAATAGTCGGTTTGTATACTCTTACTGATCAGGCATAACTCACTACTGACCCCGATTCTCCACAGGAAGTTCCTTTTGTCGATTGTGTGTGGATGGGATATTCGAAGCGGAATACAACCATTCTGCTGCGTTTGACGATTCGGCGGTTAGAGCTCAAATTTACTGCCGGAAAATCTGTGGTCTGAACCCGACTTCTGCATCTCGAATCCTCTTTCTAGGATTGAGCAACCTGGCACCAACTCGACCCACGTGTTCTCTTCGGGTGACATGGCAGCTAGGCACTGGAAGGATGCTATAAATGGATGATTTCGACTGAAATTTTGAACAGCACTGAGTGATACCCTGCTGCTCCGGTACTACGATGGCACTCCAAGACATAAAGGCATATTATTAGTTCATCGACAAGAGGGGAGTGTGTAAACTCAGACCATTGCTCAAAATGAGCGGATTGAACGAAAGACATAGACACAGCCATGGCGCTCTGCCAATCTGATGGTGCCTGGTCAGCCAAATTGACAACCCGTAGGCGTTGGTCGGGAGGGCAATCTTCCACCGTTCCTTCCTTATCGCCGATAAATATTCCTTCAACTGCAATGGCCTTTCGGCACCTACCTACCATGCTACCCGAAGGAAGCATGAGGACGGCGATACCGTCAATCTACCCAGACCAAGTCTGTAGAAATCAAGATGCTGAGGTTGTGTTTGAAGCACGGACCTTCGCGTCGTGTAAACCTTTGTTACGTACAGCTAGATCATTTCTCTGTCGTGGTAGTCAACTGGTGCACAAATGGAGTGAGACTCGCTTTTGGATGTGCCCTGCAGTTAGTTCTGCATGCGACTTCCACAAAATACATTTTTGTTTGTCATATTTCTCCAAGGTTCTGTTCCCCCTACATGTCTAGCACCCTCGTACTTCAGCTCACACTTTTGTTAGCTCCCAAAATTACAAGTTAGGGTGGTTGGGTAACGAATTTTGTATGCTGAGATACCGTTTATTGATAATAGGATCGTTTTTCGTGCCTTATTCATGGTTTTGGAAACCTAGAGGTGGACAGAAATGACTTGGCACAAACAAACGAAGAATGTCCAGAAAAGTCTGAAGATGGGATCTTTGTAACCCTAGTTGTGCTCGGCTGGATATATTTAACGATATTGTGGCCAACAGCTATCAGGGATAATTAGTGTGTCGGTTTATGCCGACCAAAACGATCGATTTGAGGTTACATAATTCTTCTATAGAATTCAGATGAGCGTTGCTCATCACCCTTACTGCGGTAGGAGCTTTCGCTCATGATATGCCAAACCGCGCCTTCCTCTCTATTCTAAATTCATTGCAATACTGACTGACATGTGAATCAGTGTCATCTAAAACCTAGGCTCACACGTGCTTCTCTTAGTTTTGTGGGTTGTAAGGATTGGGATAGATCAAGTTTGCAGGATGCAAGAGTTCATTCTAAAATATCACACAGTGAAAAGCTTGTTGGTAGGCCTGGAGAGACGATAAAGCCTCAAATATGGTTTGGCAGATTTGGCAAACGCATGAACAGCAATCAGATAAATAACCTGGGGCACGACTGTGCAACAAGTGCAGATTTCAGCTAACACTGAGTAATTCAAATTTATTTATCCCTTACGGTGCCTCGCTGATTGACGTGACCGGAAGCACCGAGGGTGCCTGTGACAAGCAACAAGTTAGTCGGGTTGGGGGCGGTTGTCTCGTCAAAAGTTTAACACTGAGAATTCAAATTTATTTATCCCTTACGGTGCCTCGCTGATTGACGTGACCGGAAGCACCGAGGGTGCCTGTGACAAGCAACAAGTTAATCGGGTTGGGGGCGGTTGTCTCGTCAAAAGTTCTTCGAAGACGTAAAATGTAATGCTGGACTTCCAATTTTCAACACGTTGACTGGCTACACTCGTCACAATGTCGATATCGACTAGCCTAAAGAACGTTGCCAACCCGCTGTTATTCCCCTTCACTGGGTGAGAGGGTGAATGTTGTGGTATCCTCCGCCACTCAACAACGTCTCCAGTGGCATCTCCGAGATCTAGTCCGGTTCGTCGTCTGAGAAATCACTCTAGGCTACTGTCGCAGCATCTTCGGATGTCATAACGCCTGCTTCTCTTTTCTTAGATTCTCCATTCTGACACTTTTTGTTCTGCCGGCTAGTTCCGGACGCTTGCTGTTGGCACAGCTCGATTGTGACACACCACTAATTTCAACAAGGGGTCCTGGAGTCAATCAGCTTCCGTCTTTTCCTTCTAGTTCCCGACCTCGTTCGCGAGTATACGAGCACTAACAGTTAACCATCGAACCTATGCTCTCGGGTCTTTGAATATTACTGGATGTTCGGGTGCAACAATCAGTGTAACTGGACTGACTTTTGATTAAGTCAATAAAGATCACTTCCAAAAGTTGAACACTCCGCGTGTTCCCAACGTTCCTAGCAGTCGTTGGTACTTTTTAGGTAAAATTAGTACCTCCATAAAGCAAGCGAGTCCAAAGAACATTTTATCTTAGCTTCTGGCCTTTTGCCTAATTTATTTTTAACATCGAATTCACACAGAAGTCCAGAATGGGAGCTCCGAATGCTAGATAAAAATGTCGCGATGGTTTAATGGTGTACGGACAATGTGATCCGACAGTTCGTCGATCAGCCAGGTGTGCACTTAATCACAGGAACTTTGTGGACAAAGGAGACCCGACCTAAAGCTGCCACCTTGACGTGGTGGTCGGTCTTGAGTGCTGCAGCGATCCCGCGGGCTACACTGGCTGGAACTTCGTTCCACAAGGTGCAACCATGCCAGGAAGGCCAAATGGGAGCAGCCAGACCAAGAGCAGCGAGACCCCGCACTACGAGTAATCGTGGTACGAGGCGGTCTGGGGGTAAAGTCGTACTGTTCTCTGAGACAGGAGTGTGAAGGCAGGAAGGTGTTTCCCCCAGGCGACCAGCATGTCCATATTTATGGGAGCAGCGATGCTGCCTTCCTCTGAGGAAGAACGAGTTAGAAAAGGTCGGCCCCCAAAACCGCACACTCCGATCGCCCAACGGTTGACGGTGACCGCCGGCGTATTGTCCAATACGGTCGAAATACTTTTCAAACCAAAGAGCCCGGTGCTGCTCAGAAGGCACCTGCTATGCGCAGCCGCATCAGGAATGAGACAGTAATGCCTTATTCCCTGCGCCCTCGGGTTAGACCAACCCCATGCAGCCGAGCAGGTCAGACTGTTGAGTCGTCGGCTCCGGGCAGGGTTCCCAAAGAAAACCCTAAATTCTCCCACTGCCTCGTGGGTCAGACTTTTGAGTCAGAGGCTAGGGGCATGGTCCCCGAACAAAACCTCGCACTCTCCCACTGTCTCGTGGGTCAGGCTTTTGAGCCAGAGGCTAGGGTCAGGGTCCCCGAACAAAACCCTACGTCATCCCACTGCCTTGTGGGTCAGACTTTTGAGTCAAAGGCTCAAGGTGGGGTACCTCAACCAAACCCCCTTCCTGGCCCGGGAATTATCATTTGCCCGCGCAATTCAGCGTCCACCGATGTCCCTCCCCAACACCTTCCCACTGCACAAGCAAACGTCGCTGGGCCATTTGGCTGTCAGTTGTCTGACCGAAGGTCCTTATGCTCCTCGCTGCCTACAAACATTAAACAAAATAACGCCTTTATAAATCCACGAGATCCTTTCTATACAGGAGCTTTTAACGTCCGTACTCTATGTCAAATTGGCAAACAGGCACTGCTTGCTGAAACCTTGTACTCCCTTAAAATCGATGTATGCTGTCTCCGAAACACGCGTACAAGACCTGAGCGTGGTTGTGCATCTCAAAACGCGAAATGATGAACGCAGTCCTTTCACAGTTCGCCCTCCATGTGTCGGGTGGCCCAGAGGCGTTGACTCGTGGAATATGTGGCGTGGGAGTTGCACTCAGCCCCAGAGCTGAAAGCGCTTTGCTGGATTGGATCCCAGTGAACAGTCGTCTCTGCGCCGTCCGGTTATCCAGTTCAATCAAGCTCAATGCCTCGCGGCATAAAAAGCGGTGTCTGTTTGTCGTGTCGGCTTATGCCCCAACAGACTGCAGTTCTGATGCGGAGAAGGATACTTTCTATCGAGAGCTATCCGGGCT
>NW_008751751.1:604620-606111 GCF_000715545.1 Opisthorchis viverrini | reverse complement strand
TTTGTTAGAGGACCGTGTGAGTGTAGACCGGGCACCAGCCAGTTTGAGTGAATAACAGTTCTAATGGGCGTTTGAGCAGCTGCGGTCGAGGATTGAATCTTGGGAAGAGGGGCGAAGAGAAAGAAATAGAATGACTGTCAGCAGTGGCAGTGGACAAGTGAAAAGCGGACAGGCAACAGCTTCCCAGATAAGTGGTAAGAATCGTAGCTTAACTGAGGTCTACTACATCAACCTAACAGGAAAAAATGATTAAGGATCACCAGTCGCCGAGTCATTGCTCTCAACTCCAGAAAACGTATGGGGCATGGCAAAAAGGCCATTAAGTGCTAGCTGTGACTGCTTGTAATCAAGAAATCATAAGTTATTAGCACTTTGTACATACGGTCGCTCTAGATGGCAAGAGGGAAGAACATGTGTGCTATGTTTGAGTGATGAAGTGGACTAGGGTAGGTGTGACCCCACTAAGACGAGAGTGGCAACACCTTGTACGTCGACGTTAGCCGTAAGCATCACAGGTACCCTCAAGCCACCCCATGCATGAATGTTTTTTAATATTCCTTTTTTTAGAACACACGGGAGGACAACTGTCATCCGCTAGTATTTCTTAGTGTTGAGCGACAAGTGTGAAAGCGAAGTGTGAAAGCCATTACCAGCAAACTCAGCTGCGCTGATAATTGCCGTCTTCCTGGATGGGGACCCCGAGACGGGCCACATCAATGGCTGGAGTCATTGTCAGACACGGCCCAGTCGCGCCCTCCATGGCGCTCGTGATTCAATGCGTAGCTGCTTTTCAATCCCATCACTTGACAGCCCACTGACAGTGTCGGATTTATGCAGCGTCTTCCCAGCTCGCGCCTGCAACGCGCAGCTACCTAACGCTCCCCCCATTCACGGTACGCTCGAAATCGGTTTCGCTTTTTCCTCGTTCAAATTCGTGAAAGAATTTTTTCGGTTTTAAGTCTGGTCACAGAGTACGCACGAGTAATTGTTGAATTTTATTACTCTAACAAAACAGTTGAGAGATAACCCTTGATATTTTGCGCACACTACGTAATTTACATCTAGTCCAAAACATGACAAAAATTTGTACCGATTGCCCTATGCAGCCAGTGATAGACCACAACAGATGTGGGCAAAATGGACAAAAATTCCGATTGCCCTATGCAGCCAGTGATAGACCACAACAGATGTGGGCAAAATGGCTGCCCGTCAAACGTCAAACGCGGTATATATACCATGCAGCGACTGGACGAAGGTTGACAAGGAACTTTCTTCGCTGAACGAGTACATCATGACATCCACGCCGGGTCCTCTGGCTGCGAAGAAAGTTATACAACATTCTGACGCGGCTATAAAAACCGCCACGGCGTCTCTAGTGGACAGACGCCTAAGGGAAAACAGGCTGATAATCTGGGGGGCGTTCTCCGGAAAAATCACGCCAACGAAGCTGGCACAGTCGATCCTCAGCAAGCCTGATCAATAGCGCCACGC
>NW_008751751.1:595823-601767 GCF_000715545.1 Opisthorchis viverrini | reverse complement strand
TCCGTGGACTACGAAACGCGTCTCGCGATGCTTGATCTCTTTCCCCTGGAGTACCGTCGCCTCCGGGGGTCGTGATGGTCACTTATTCCCTGTTTGAACAAACCTCGGTAAACAGGTATTTTACCGTTGAACCAGCAAACACCCGGCGGGGACATAGTAAGAACATTTTCAAGCTCAGACCTCACACATTCAAAAACGAAATTTTTCTCATTTCGAGTAGTGGCTGCGTGGAATGACCTTCCTCCGACGGTTGTTCACACTCCTTCCAGAACCCAGTTTAAAGCTCCATTGGACGTTTTTTATGCGAATATTCGCGCTGGCAAGCGTACTGCCCCGCACTGAGAACATAAAGAGCAGTGCTACACCTTTTTTCACCTGTGCCTTTCAGGTGAACGACAGCCACTGACCGACAAGAAAAAAACAGACCTGGGAAACGTGGGCAAAAGCCTCGATCCTGTGTATCAATCCGTGAATCCGTGAATCATCAGTGAACGAAACTTCAACAGCCGCAACCGCTGTTGACGAGTACGCGGTTCTTGCGGCTGAAAATGTTGATGATGATTTTGGTGATGTTGATGATGATGCTGATGGTGATGAAGAGGAGGAGTAGGTATCAGGATCCTATTCGTAATACCGGAGTCTGACAAGCAGGGATTTGAAAGTAAAATGAAAAATAATAGTTCAGCCGTAACCACATTTCGGTGTTTACCTGGCTTATTACTCGGAAGATACCTGAGCACTGAGATACTGCCAAGTTACCCAGACCTAGACAGCATGAGTTGCAACTCTCAGGTTACATCCGAACCACGGACATTTCAGCCAGCAGTTTCGTGCCTTAACCACTGGGTCGTTGCGCTGAAGCGTTTCACATGAGCATAGAGGAAACAGCCTTCAGCATCCTTGTACATTTCCTTCAGTAGATGGTATAGGCGTTCACGGCACTCAGTCCGACCTGTGCCCGCGATGTTGTTTGAGCCTCGGAAGGATGCATGTTTTGGTGAACACGGAAATCGATTCATTCACACACCAAACTGAAGCAGATGATTGGCTGGTTTGAGTCACGTGATCCATACGATAACACAAGACTACTTCAAGCGCGGTCTCGCTGCTTAGCATAGATTAGAACCAACAGCCTTCCGTGCCTCGATAGCCAAGGGGGACAAGCCTCTGCCCAAGGGCTTGCTGGTCCGTGGCTCAAATTCGGACGACGTTATCCGACTCTTCAGTGTTCCCCGTTAGCGCGTTTCTTTATAGGATACTACTGCTTTCGCCTGCAGCCTTGTACAGCATAAAATATGATTAACTAAAATGAAGGTTATCAATATTCCAAGTGCGAAAATCTTGAATATGCGTACATATCCAAGACTACAGTTAGGCTTGCATCTCCGAAAAAACAAATGTCGATTTCTTGTCAAACTTCTATCACAAGAATTGATGTGGGTGGTCAGAAACACGTTGTGTGAAAAAAGGAAGTTCGGTGAAGGTTATTTTAACCTACATGGATGCGTTTCGTGATGTTAAGTCTACCTGTTAAGTTTATAAACGACAAATTCTACATAGGTAACGCGGAGAAGCTGAGATCTTCTGAAGTAACTTCTTCAAATTGTTTCACGCTATTTTTTGCTTGCACTGACGGTCTATCTTCCTCCATTTTATGCACTTTAACCATTTAATTCGTTTTTTGGAGCTCAGTATTCGCACAACGGAATTGAGCTTTTGAAATACATGACGTGTCCCTGATGGAATAAAGCAATCAGGTAATTAAGTTGAGAGTACGAGTCCACACTTTTAAGGCCACTTTAAGCGTTCCGGTATCCCAGAAATGCTGGTATATTATTCCACAAGACTTTTCAGACGGAGGCACGGTTGCTTCAGTGAACAATGAAGTTTGATGAGCTGCGAAAATATGGACGTAGATTAGGACGGCTTTTCGTTTCAATACATACCCAAGAAAATGCAACAACTTTCTGGAGAAAGTTTAACCCCACTTGTTTTTACCTGCTGAGAGCATTGTGCGGATAATGGGAAACTCGTTTTTTCTTGGCACGAACGCAGTTTGAACGCGCGCTCTTCCTGAATTTTGAACTATCAACCAATCAGAATGCTGGCGTTTCATTGGATGGTTCAGTGAGCAGGCTCATCGTCCCCCTTAGTCAGATTGCTTATGTCCCCGTATACTTTTTATGGATTGAGAAGTACCTGTAAAAAATTAACGGTCCTTTCCCAACCTTTTGCAAACTATCCGGAAATTCATATAAAGTATCACACCTGGATGTTTTTCTGTACCTCCAAGGGTGCCTACCCGTCTGATGCTCTCGGTATGCTCGCTTCCGTTGGTGGCCAGTCCATATTGGGGGTGACGGGATGTGCTGTCGGCATGGACATTGCTAAGCTTAATGAGTGAACTTGATGTGTGTGTTTCGATCTACGGCTCACCCACCGCCCTGATGTTTTCAAAATCGTTCCTGCGTGACCGACGTTGGAAGGTGAGAGTAAACGACCACTGTACATTCTGGTATACGTCACCTAGTGGCGTACCTCAGGGAACGGTTTTGGGTCCAGTTCTGTTTCTACCACATGTGAATGATCTACCAGTGGTTCTACAGTCGGCAAGTCTGTTATTCGCTGATCTTAAGATATGGAAACCTATTGAGTGTGACGAAGATCGAGTGGCTCTTCAGCATGACTTAGAACGTCTGGTGGCCTGGTCCTCTGAAAGGAGGCTTCCGATCAACCCGGCCAAATCAGAATACATATACCTGGGAAAGCCAACTTCAGATCTTGTATATCATCTAGATGGCCAAAAATTGAAATCGGTCTCATCAATCCGAGACTTGGGCGTTCAAATCCGTTATGATGTAAAGTCGAAGGACCACGCGAGCTCTGTGTAAAAGAAGTCTCTTCGCATTTTGCGGGCATTGAGGTGAGGCGAAGTTTTTCGATGTGGACGGAATAGTTAGTTTTAAAACTGTATCCCACCATGATCCGGCCTATATTGGAATACGGTGCACCAGCTTTATCTCCACTTACGAAAGCCGAAACCCGAAAGCTCGAACGTGTCCAACACCTCGTTACAAAGATGGTTCCCAGTCCGCGAAGTCTTATTCTGAGAGATGCAGCAAACTGAAATTGTTCACACTTGAATACAGACGTCTCCGGAGTGATCTAATCTATGTTTTCCGTGTTTTGTGCCTAAACCATTTTCCGCAGCTGATGTTCTTGTTTGACATTCCAACAACCAACATCACCCGAGGACATCGATTTAAACTTACTGTCACACGCATGGACAATGTGCCTCATGGGTGCAATTTCTCTCGCCACGTTGTCATTTTGGAATCGTTTACCGGCAAAAGTTCAGTCAGAAACAATTCAAATTTTCAAACGTAATTTGGATGAACATTTATCTGATCTATGCTTCCGTGAGGATATCTCCTCCGCTCTGGTCCCGAAAGTCAGCTATTCCACTAGCGGACCAAGGGCGTACATGGAATGATATTAGCATTTTTTTCTCGATGGACTGTACACAGAACTCTTCTTTTGCTCCAAATATATTCTGATTCTGATAGATCATGCTGCAGGATCTATGGGGCACTTCAAAGCTTGCAACCTTTAGAGAGAATCCGTTGAATTCTTCAGCAACAACTTAATTGGGTTGGGGGCGGTTGTCTCGTCAAAAGTTCTTCGAAGACGTAAAATGTAATGCTGGACTTCCAATTTTCAACACGTTGACTGGCTACACTCGTCACAATGTCGATATCGACTAGCCTAAAGAACGTTGCCAACCCGCTGTTATTCCCCTTCACTGGGTGAGAGGGTGAATGTTGTGGTATCCTCCGCCACTCAACAACGTCTCCAGTGGCATCTCCGAGATCTAGTCCGGTTCGTCGTCTGAGAAATCACTCTAGGCTACTGTCGCAGCATCTTCGGATGTCATAACGCCTGCTTCTCTTTTCTTAGATTCTCCATTCTGACACTTTTTATTCTGCCGGCTAGTTCCGGACGCTTGCTGTTGGCACAGCTCGATTGTGACACACCACTAATTTCAACAAGGGGTCCTGGAGTCAATCAGCTTCCGTCTTTTCCTTCTAGTTCCCGACCTCGTTCGCGAGTATACGAGCACTAACAGTTAACCATCGAACCTATGCTCTCGGGTCTTTGAATATTACTGGATGTTCGGGTGCAACAATCAGTGTAACTGGACTGACTTTTGATTAAGTCAATAAAGATCACTTCCAAAAGTTGAACACTCCGCGTGTTCCCAACGTTCCTAGCAGTCGTTGGTACTTTTTAGGTAAAATTAGTACCTCCATAAAGCAAGCGAGTCCAAAGAACATTTTATCTTAGCTTCTGGCCTTTTGCCTAATTTATTTTTAACATCGAATTCACACAGAAGTCCAGAATGGGAGCTCCGAATGCTAGATAAAAATGTCGCGATGGTTTAATGGTGTACGGACAATGTGATCCGACAGTTCGTCGATCAGCCAGGTGTGCACTTAATCACAGGAACTTTGTGGACAAAGGAGACCCGACCTAAAGCTGCCACCTTGACGTGGTGGTCGGTCTTGAGTGCTGCAGCGATCCCGCGGGCTACACTGGCTGGAACTTCGTTCCACAAGGTGCAACCATGCCAGGAAGGCCAAATGGGAGCAGCCAGACCAAGAGCAGCGAGACCCCGCACTACGAGTAATCGTGGTACGAGGCGGTCTGGGGGTAAAGTCGTACTGTTCTCTGAGACAGGAGTGTGAAGGCAGGAAGGTGTTTCCCCCAGGCGACCAGCATGTCCATATTTATGGGAGCAGCGATGCTGCCTTCCTCTGAGGAAGAACGAGTTAGAAAAGGTCGGCCCCCAAAACCGCACACTCCGATCGCCCAACGGTTGACGGTGACCGCCGGCGTATTGTCCAATACGGTCGAAATACTTTTCAAACCAAAGAGCCCGGTGCTGCTCAGAAGGCACCTGCTATGCGCAGCCGCATCAGGAATGAGACAGTAATGCCTTATTCCCTGCGCCCTCGGGTTAGACCAACCCCATGCAGCCGAGCAGGTCAGACTGTTGAGTCGTCGGCTCCGGGCAGGGTTCCCAAAGAAAACCCTAAATTCTCCCACTGCCTCGTGGGTCAGACTTTTGAGTCAGAGGCTAGGGGCATGGTCCCCGAACAAAACCTCGCACTCTCCCACTGTCTCGTGGGTCAGGCTTTTGAGCCAGAGGCTAGGGTCAGGGTCCCCGAACAAAACCCTACGTCATCCCACTGCCTTGTGGGTCAGACTTTTGAGTCAAAGGCTCAAGGTGGGGTACCTCAACCAAACCCCCTTCCTGGCCCGGGAATTATCATTTGCCCGCGCAATTCAGCGTCCACCGATGTCCCTCCCCAACACCTTCCCACTGCACAAGCAAACGTCGCTGGGCCATTTGGCTGTCAGTTGTCTGACCGAAGGTCCTTATGCTCCTCGCTGCCTACAAACATTAAACAAAATAACGCCTTTATAAATCCACGAGATCCTTTCTATACAGGAGCTTTTAACGTCCGTACTCTATGTCAAATTGGCAAACAGGCACTGCTTGCTGAAACCTTGTACTCCCTTAAAATCGATGTATGCTGTCTCCGAAACACGCGTACAAGACCTGAGCGTGGTTGTGCATCTCAAAACGCGAAATGATGAACGCAGTCCTTTCACAGTTCGCCCTCCATGTGTCGGGTGGCCCAGAGGCGTTGACTCGTGGAATATGTGGCGTGGGAGTTGCACTCAGCCCCAGAGCTGAAAGCGCTTTGCTGGATTGGATCCCAGTGAACAGTCGTCTCTGCGCCGTCCGGTTATCCAGTTCAATCAAGCTCAATGCCTCGCGGCATAAAAAGCGGTGTCTGTTTGTCGTGTCGGCTTATGCCCCAACAGACTGCAGTTCTGATGCGGAGAAGGATACTTTCTATCGAGAGCTATCCGGGCT
>NW_008751751.1:565033-592093 GCF_000715545.1 Opisthorchis viverrini | reverse complement strand
TAACTCACCCTCGATAGATGAACTGATCACACTGCACAGGTTGCGCTGGCTTGGCCACGTGCTGCGTATGCCAGTCGACCGACTTCCTCGAAGGGCCCTTTTCGCCCAACCACGTGAAGGGTGGAAGAGAGCCAGAGGCGGTCAAACAATGGCTTAGCAGCGAAGTGTGAAAGTCATTACCAGCAAACTCATCTGCGCTGGTAATTGTCGTCTTCCTGGATGGGGACACCGAGACGGGCCACATCAATGGCTGGTGACATTGTCAGACATGGCCCAGTCGCACCCTCAATGGCGCTCGTGCTTCAAAGCTATTGCCTTCAATGCATTGCACCTTTTCCACCCCCCCACTTGGCAGCCCACTGACAGTGCTGGATTTATGCACCAATTTACCAGCTCGCGCCCGCAATGCGCAGCTACCTACCCCCTCCCTCAAGTCATCGGTGAACGAAACTGCGGCAGCTGCAACCACTGTACGACGAGTGCGCGGTTATGATGATGATGAGATGAATGGTGCGGTTAATTGTAAATATGAAATCGCCTTAATTGTAATATGAAACTACAAAATAAGCGCACAATTCAACACTAATTACTCTGAGTCCTTACCCGTCTGCGTCCAATCGCTTGGGAGTTCAGTTCTGGGTTCCGGCACACGAATGATATGCTGCTTTTTTCCAGATGGAATGCTTGATGTAGACTGCTGGGCTGACTGCGGGCATCAGCGGCCTCTGGAAAGGGGTCGACTGTTTTGCAGTACGTCTTGGATAAACTATGAGCCTTCCTAGTGAAATCACATACCTACTAAACTATTCCAAGTTCTCTTTGTGAATTTAACTCTCCTCCTGGGATCCTGTCATATTGGTTGGGATTTCCTGATCGAGCGAAACTCCGTGAGATATCTTGAAGCACCATTAATCTGCAAGTAGTGCCTAAGCTTCACGGCTTTTTTGGGCCGCTCCATGATTGTCTTCGTGGATGATGCGTAACCTTAGGATATGTTCCTTTCTTGAACACAACTGTACCACTTATTTAATGGCAATAACCCGTGTCTCTGTTTTCCAGTCACAGTCGTGATGCCGTGTCCTGTATGTTTTAATTACCTCAGTGACTTCAAGAATACGTGTATAGTGAACCCGCGCAAGCTGGCGGCTTCCGTCGTTTGCGAATTTTCCTTTAGAAATTAACTTAAAATATTTTACGGATTTTCATTGTGAAAGTACCATAATTATCAGCGGTACAAAGTTAGTGTTTAGCACTGATGTTTCGCTGCTGTACAGCCATAATTAATTTGAATTCCTTATTTTGAAGAAAACGGTAAATGTGGAAAGGACTAAGTGCTAGAGTATCACAATCATTCTTTGGTGTTTACACTCCCAGACAATTTGAATGGAAGCTAACAACAACACCAATGGCGCCGATCAGCGATCATATTTTGCAGCGCCTCCAACCATGTGTAGAGGGGATCATTCGGACCCCTTCCTGGTAGGCGTCACACTGGCAGTACTCAGACTTAATGCACTCTATCGTACTCCGCCAGGTCAAGGATTGGCCACCTCTCTGCTTGCGCCGCCATGAATTGGGCAAGGGAAACATCATTATTTTCTGCAAGCACAACCCAACCACCGTATCTTTCGGTGCAGCACGCTCTCCGACAGAAGTCCCCGTTGCGCAACCGAACATTAGCTCCCTAATAGCCCCTCTGTGGATCCGCCTACACCAGCCTACACGAGCCATGGTTCTGAGACAACGGGTGGTGAACACCTGAAGGCGTCTCAGTTCCGCTGCTCGAATAGGCCATGTCTCACAGCCATACAATGGAACATCCCGTACCGCAGCCTAATACACGCGTCCCTTGAGATTTAGGGAAATGCCGCCTTGACGCCATAGGTGTCCCAAATTAACAAACCTGATCGAGCCTCGCAGATTCGTGTACTGACCCAATCTTTCCCATTACTGTCGGAACTAATACAACGTATAAGATACGCATCCTAACTTTCAGTGCCTCTGCTTGGATTGTAAATAGTGCGTTCGGTGACCACGTGCAGAGGTTTGACCCTAAACTTTGTTGGTGCAAATCTCATGCTAAATATAGAATGACTTTGGCCGGTCTATCCAAATGTACGCGTTTTCCCCTCTTCAAAGACTAGAACAATGTCGTCTCCATATTCCAAACCGGCAAGGTTTCCTTCGGCAGATATTTGAACACCGGGGTTTTGAAGACATTCTAGTGTTCGTCTCATTATCTGGTCGACGACGAAATTAAATTGGAATGGAGAGAATGGGTACCACTTCTGTACGGAAGCTCTTGCAGAGGTTCGCGTTACTCCCACACTTGTAAGTCTGAAAACACAATGAACGTATGATATTCCCAAACTTCTGGGGCATTCGTTGCTGAGCAAGTAAACAAGAAAAACAGAAGAATCACCTGCGACAAATGTGCCTTGGAAATCCAGAAATACGAAACCTGTGGGTGGCTTACACGTTGTCCTAACGTCTGACGGAGCGTGAAGGTGTGGTCAGTGCAACACCTTCCATGCCGGAATCCCGCTTTTGGCTTTCACATCAATGCTTCATGTGACACTGTGAAAAAAACGTGTAGCTGCCTTGCCAGGTTGCCAAAGCCCAGGCAGGGGAAATCGGGTACAGAGGTCGGTTTCAAACCTCGGTCAATAAATTCACGCTCTAACCACTGAGCCATCTCGCTCCACCTGATGTTGATGAGGATGATGGCTTCCATTTTTGAAAAAGAGCAGAGATTGCGAGCATTATTAAGAAAGCTAACCAAAGCCAAAGTCCTTCGGCATGTGTTTTACGCCCACAAGGTTCAAAGTCATGCTACAGCATGTTTCTGAACATACATGCTTTTGAGGATTCAAAGAGTGATATGAGAATTGTGAAACACCATGCGTATCTTGGATGTTGCGTTAACTCTGATGGTAACGTGACACGTGGTGAACGCACGAGTATCGAAGGCCACTTAGGGTGGAGGATCTGAGAGATCTTCAGGTCTTTGACGACTGATGTCTCAGAAGTACAGCTAAAGTCGCGCGGGACCAACGAATTTCTGGTAAACGAGAGATTGCTTTCCTCAAAGAAACCATCTGCCATTACAAACGACGGTGGCCGGACAGTTTGTTGGACCTGATAAGTTACAGCCTGCCCTAATTCGGAGTGCCGGAAACCTAGACACGGAGGGCAGAGGGGTTTCAAAGATGTTACAACAAGTTTTAGCGCTGTTCACCTTCCAGGATGGGGTCCATGTGACTCCCAGGTGCTTGGTTGGGGACACACTGAAACGTCGCAGCTAATTGATGTCAACGGCGTCCATGCTGTTAGTTCCTATCCAGATTGTTCGACTAAGTATTACGGGTGTCGGCTCCTCGGTTATTTATGGTAGGCTAGCTCTAAGTCCTCTGTCTCCGTGTCTTAATCTTCGTCAAATTAGGAGTGGCTGTACAGCAGTGCAGCACCAACATCCTTACCGGTCGTTGCTTTTAGTGGTGACGATAAATCCTGGCCGACTGGAAAAGAGTGGAATATTCCTGCAGACTCCGTCCTTGATGAACGTAGTATTCTAGCAGAAAGGATATTTTAAGCCTGTTTTTCGAACACTACATGATTATTTTTCTTTCAGCCATGTCCAGTCGTGAGGGTGGTAAGAAAAAGCCTCTGAAGCAACCGAAGAAAGCACAACAAGAAATGGATGAAGATACTATGGCGCAAAAACAGAAGAAGCGGGAGGAACAAAAGAAATTGGAAGAAGCCCGTGCCTTGGCTGCATCCCGCGGACCTATTGGGCAAGGAGCTAAAAAGATCACAAAGAAAAAATGACCCTTCAATTATCTGAATTGTAAATGTGCCTTTGTTAAGATTCGCGGTTTTACCTCCAACATGTAATGAATTGGTTTTTATGCATCATGCACCTAGGTTGGCGGTCAAACAGATGTCAAAACTGAATTTAGTTTGTATAGTTAACTACTTACTGGGTTTGGACAAGCGTTTTCGGGGGCTTCAGCCTCTACTACTAATCTAAGCTGTATCGTCGAATATCAGTTAACGGTGGAGAGCCTTTAAAACAGATGCCAATACCATCTCCATTTTTGAGGAATTCGCGGGATGGGCTTTTTGGCCCCTTTTGGGGGAGAATGAACTATTCTGAAAGGTATTGCATGAGGCTGAGGAACAGAGTAGTAGGTCTCACGGATTATTTTAGAGTATTCGGTGATTCATTTGGTTGGTCTCCTGATACGCGCGCCTCATTCAGACAGCGCATACATAAATCTCGGTTTTCGCTTCAAATACACTCTGAGTCATTCATCGGCATAAATAGCGTCCACTGATGTCAATAGTGGTTTCTCAAAGCGCTTTCAGGAGAATCCTCATTCAAATTCGATCTCGACACAAGCGATGTCGTGATATAAAATAGAAGTAGACAGGTGAAAGACCCAATGGGTTACCCTAAAATAGAGGATCAGCATCTCTCTCAGGTTTGAGTAATTCCAATATCGCATTTCGCGCGGTCCGAAACTACAGGACATGGCGCATAACCGACCCCCCTGATGGACATGCTGTCGCTGCCTAGCCGGACTGAGATCGTCGTTCGCTGGTCCTGTTGAATGAAGTTCGGAAGGATGCAGCGTAGATCCCGCTGACGGGATCTATGAGCCCGAACGTTCCTGTGACGCAGTTGGGCCAGTGGCTCTTGAAGTTTCCCGGTGGTTTGTCTCAAACTCCGAATAGACAACGCCATTGCTTTGCGCGTACAGTGAAAACGTGTTATGGCGTGGAGTGTTAGGAAGATCTAACTGAGAAAGACCACCACTTTCGGGTACGATCTAGTGTGCAGTCCTCCTCGGTGAGAGCTCATCCTCTCTCTTCACGCTGTTGTTCCGATACATGCTATGGTTCGGTTTGATGGGTGCATAAAGCCTATATTCACTCGGAAAGAGTTTGCAACTGACAAATCAGTTAGTATAGAATCCGTTTTAACAAACAGAAACACGGAAAGGGATAATGAGTTCCTCACCACATGCGAATTTGGAAACGGTAAATTTTAAGACGGGTTTCACATTTTTTCTGCAACTAATTCGAACTTTTGAATTTAAGTCCTAGTGTGGTTTCATTTATGCTGTCAAACCGTCGTACAGCTCATCTGGATTTTCTGACGATTAAATTCTGATCAGGCGTATAACGGTTCACTTAGTAAACCAAATTAGAATGTGAACGATATGTTAGAATGTCTACTATCGGACTACGAGCACAAGTCCGCTATAGTAGATGGAATTCAGTAGCCTCGGACTGTTTACGCACGCACAAACAGAAACAAACATCTTAATCGCCCCTGCAAATCCACTCTATCGTTTACTTCTAGAAAGCTGAGGTAGTCAAATGCGCATTTGGCTCCAGGATGAGAAAACCCAGCACACTAGTTGCCGCTAGAGGAATGCGCATCTAGGCAACACCAGGACTATATTTGTATGGAGGCGAAATACAATGGGATCAGATTCCGGTAGTCTCAGTTGAGAGGGTTTCCTGAACGAATTAAGAAACGCAGTCATTGAAGTCTGGTGTATAGCTAATATCTAACATGAAGACAGCAAGATCCGAGATACCACCGGTGGCCTACCAACTGGAAAGTATGCATTTTTTTCTCAAACACGCCACCTTTGTCCACGAACAGAACATGAATGAACCTTCCCTTAAACCAGGCTGAGTGGACACATCTTGTTAACTACCAGATTGCTGGGAATCTCATTGAGTTCACATAAGTAGGTTTACGGTTTGAATTGATCACAAACTTCGATGCATTTTCGCCCCCATACAAATGGCTGCTTTGACTGGTTCATGTCGAGAGGTAAGCTCTATATTTGTTGCTTTTCGGTAAAGCATGTTCGCGTCCGTTCTTTTGAGATGCGGCGCAGGTGCGCTTAGCATTAATTGTTTTGAAAAGTCACCTTCTGCCACGCGTATTATCAGCCAGAACAGCCAAAGCAGTCATATCCACCAGACCAACCACAAACTATGGAATGCTAAGGTACCGTGACCATACCAAACGGCAACGGATCAGAGAGGCAGTTCTGTTTTGTCACAGTGCGGCAGAGGATAGGGTGTGCATGGGGATGTTTTGTCACGTTAAGCATCCGAGTAGGAATAAGGGTTTGGGGGACTGAACGCTTGAGACAATATACACATTTGGACCTGTTTGCGTGCAGCGGAAAGGGTAGAGAGCCAGGAAATGAACGAAAACGTGGCCGGTGGAAGTAACTGCTCCATAACAAAGCAGAGCAGAACAACGAATATTACAGCCTAATTCTATAAACGGTCTACTGAGGCCATGAAACTCCATGCCATTGCTCCAGAATTGCCGAACTGCGAACGTATTCCTCATTTATGGGAAAAGCCAGTCACAGAGTCCATGTTATATTGTTAGCCGCAGTATTGCGGGGCAGTGCCGAATGACTGACTCCAATTCGTGCAAGGCGTCCCCATAAATGGAGTACGGCAAAACGGTGAGTATATTAAAGACTTTCCGGGTGGTGCGGCACACAGAGGTCTTAAATTTTGGTCGCTATTTCTCAACTTGTTAATTTAACGTCAGTTCATTCAGGATGTATACCTGTAGGTTACAGGTTTCGTTCTCAACATTATCTAGCACTCTAGACGAAAAAAAAGTTTATCTTGTTCACTGGCACTGAGGTCAGGGTGGAGAACACGAGTTATTGTACTGTATACAAGTGTCAAAGGCGTTTGATACACGACATTTCGCCGAATATTCTGTTCCGGCGACCGATTTTACCGACGCCAAAATGCTAGGAGCAATACTCAAGAGCACTCCAATCGAGTGTACTTAAAACAGCACACTTGAAAGCAAAACACTGGTTCGAATCGACAAGATCTGAAATGGGTCACGCTTTCTTTATTTTTGTGTACAGGACTGAAAATAATGTAAGGCTGCGTGAAACAATGAATACAAGTGGTAAATGAATTTAGTACCAAAATCCACCGTCAAGGCCGAGTTTTTTGCATTCTAGACCTCAATTCAGCCTTGATTCCTTTCGGCGATCGATGTTCACGCAATTCCTTGTAAAAATGCCGACCAGCACGACCTTGTTGCCGTTTCAGAGCTCGATGAAGTCGACGCCTCTGCTTTCCCGAAAGGGCCTCTACCGTATTCTGACTTTCTTTAGCTGGTATGGTTTCTGGATGCTCTCCGTCATTCAGATCATGCACGGGCTCGTCGTCATCAGTCTGAGAACAAAGCGTAATTTATGAGTTTACGGATAGCCATGCACAGTAATATACAGTTGAGCTGTTTTTTTACAGTTCCTTATTTAATGAGGAAGTCTTTGAGGAAGCTAACGCGTCAAAATAAACCAAACTAAGAGCTTTTCACTTTTAGCCATTCTCCTTCACAAACCTGAGACCTATACTCAAGTTACGTTACAAAAGCTCAGCATATAATGACGAAGGGAATTACGTGTGGCCCACCCTGTCTTTGAGTAAAGGCTCTATGAACAAATGTTAATGACATTTTCTGTTAGTCTCCGGCTACGTTGTTTGAAGGACCATCAGAAACAATTCTCTCATCTCGCAATATAAGAGCGGTTAACTGCTGGGGCGGCAGGAAACCTGACCGCTGCGCGCCGAGGACGGCGTAAGATCTTCATTGTTTGACCAGCGATATCCTCGGAGCTTGCCCGAGTCTGCTGGGAACACTGGATCAGTCATTCTGAAGTACATCAGACGATTCCTAGGAGAAATTCACTCATGATAGATGAGCTGNCTGGGGCGGCGGAAACCTGACCGCTGCGCGCCGAGGACGGCGTAAGATCTTCATTGTTTGACCAGCGATATCCTCGGAGCTTGCCCGAGTCTGCTGGGAACACTGGATCAGTCATTCTGAAGTACATCAGACGATTCCTAGGAGAAATTCACTCATGATAGATGAGCTGATCATACTCCATGGGCTGCACTGGCTGATTCACATTCTCCGTATACCAGCTGACCGGCTTCCATGAAGAGCCCTTTTCGAACAACCACGCGAAGATTGGAAACAAGCCAGGGGAGGTCAGCGAAGTGTGAAAGCCATTACCAGCAAACTCAGCCGCGCTACTCGTCTCCATGGATGGGGACCCCGAGACGAGACGTTTAGAGACAATGCACAGCTCCCTTCCCAGTCTCCCCACTTGAAAGTTCACTGACAACCCAGTATTTACGCATCAATTATATCAACTCCCAACTCTAATGAGCAACTGCCTACCCCAAATCCCCAAATCATCGGTGAACGAAACGGTGGCACCTATAACCACTGTACGACAAGTACACGGGTTTTACAGATGATGATGACTTCTGTAACTGATGTTGCCGTCTCCGATGATCTGATATCACATCGTCTCTAATTAGTTGTTTTATTGGGTCCGCGAAGGAACAGCATCACTGCAGACTGCTATGCTCCGAGTTATTTGCAGTCCAGAACTATGCTCCCGCCAGGCGAAGCCACGAAATCCACCGCTGATCGATAACGGCTGATAATAACACTGCGGCTTTTTAGTCAAGAACAAGAAACAACTTGCACGGAAATGTTTTAAAAGCTCTAGATAGAGAGTAAACTCACAGAATTGTTGTCTCTTCAAGATGTATGTTCGAGCTGGTTTTAGTGGGAATCGACAAGACCCCCTTCAAAAACCTGTTTATTTAATAAAAGCCTCGTGCATTCATCGTTAAACACTCAAGTTAGTCTCTATACTTCTTAATATACGACCAAAAGTAAGTACGTTTCATTTAGGGACTTACAGAAACTGCATCCATGTCAACATCTTCCACGAGGCCGGACTCAATAGCCGCAGCAAGGGATGAATTGAGCGGTTTAATCCCCGGCGTAAAGTCTCCTTCATCTCCCTCATCCAACTCTTCGGCCAAGTCCTGACGGAAGATCAAAGGGGACAAGTTCACTCTGACGTGTCACAATTTATACAGTTCCCTTTTATTCCACAGATCACTGGGTGCCTAGTAATAGTGAATTACGAGGACTGAGCTTGACCATATCGAAAAGGATAGAGGCATCCACAGACAGGAAATAACAATTCAAATGGAAGCAAATTCCTCACCTTTACCATCTCCTCGATCATTTCGCCTTCACGGTCCTTCTTGTCCTCTTCTGGCTCCGGTGGAGGTTTGACGAAGTAAGGTAGCTTCCCGCGTTGGAAATCATTCAATATACGTTTGGCGGTTGTCATCAAATCTGGCTCTCCGCCCTAAACAAGACGAGAGTGGTTAGTCCCATCATACACTGGAACAATATAGTCTCTGTAAAAACTGACAAACCTTTAAAAGTTTTCCTGTTTGTCGAGAAACCAGCTCCAAGAAAAGCTCAGTATCCGTTAACCAAGAAGGGTTGGAAGCGTCTGTGGTAGGCTCCCTATCGATAGCAGGTGTTTCTTGCGGAAGCCTATAGCGAACTCGAAGGTATTCCGGCCGGACACGATCAAGAACATCCCGTATGTACAAATCAGGTTGTTGAAGATATTCCACACGGACCTGAGTTTATGATAGAACAGTGATCTGCTGAATTCATGACGAATATCGATATAACATCGTCAAAAGTTAGGAGGCAACTAAGCGTAATCCATACGTCAAAAAGAGATTAAGTGAAGCGTATTAAAGAAGGGACAAAATTCAGTCAACCCAGTCACGATAGGTTCGGCGTACCCCTAAGTCTGAATAAATACGCCCCACTTCGTTGGGCATCCTGTTACCCACATGGATGCACACACTGCCCACAGGTGTAGACTGAGTATATACGGATCCCACTGTTCGTACTCGTTCTGGTATAGCAGTATGTATTTACGAAATTGACAATTTTCACATTGGGTCTGAATACAGACCACCAGGGAGGCTGATCAGCTGGAAATAACGCTGCTGTCAAGACGAGTTACCAATCGGAAACAGTGGTTGGAAGCGCGTCCGTCAAGGCGAAATCTCAGCCCGCACGTCCCCTTCGAACCACATTTACCTATGTAACGAAAACGGGCCGAACCCGGATAGCTCAGATATCTGATCGGGAGCCCCAACTGTTGGTGGAAGTTGTACAAATCCATAAACACCTCCGGAAAAATCCGCACTATTGTTTGGAATCATCAGGAATGTGCACCTATAGAGCTCGCGGCACAGGAGCGTAAACTGATGCCCGAAGCCCAACAGACCCCTCAACTGTGAACTCACGATGACCAACATAAAGTAGCTGCGGAATTCGCAAGATTTTAATAAAAAAATAATTGTCTCTCTGTAGCATCCTTCAACCCCCCGGCTATCATTAAAACGGTAACATGCGGGAGGACCATGGATTCACAGGATCATACTTTCACGAGGCCCACTGTAATAGATGAAAGAATGGACAGAAATATATGCAGACCAATACAAAAAATACGTGCAGTGTAAAATACGGTTGAAGACTACATTTACTGAGATGACCTCGAAAGTAAGACGCACTCTTGCAGTTAGGTGAGTGGGATAGTAATGAATAAACCCAAGTTCAGACCGCAGAAATTCTCATAGGTTAGACAGTGTGATTTGCCTACAACTAGACTTAGAAGGACGCACAACTGGTAGTGGTACAGGTTGGTTTTGTTCGAATAATAATTTGCGTTTAATTACAAACAGTTATTATAATTTCCAATAAGCTTACTCCACTCCAACTCTCTATGAAGCCCAAGTATCTATCGGTGATACATAAGCGGGTTATTCCTTGGTTCAAATACTGAAAATAATACTCCGAACGATTTCGTTGTATACGAAGAAAGGAGTGCAGGTCCTCACAGCACTTTCTAACAAAATTTTTATGAAACAAGCGTGCATTTGGAGTGATCAGCGAATCATTCATCCTTCAAACAAAAAAGGTATCTGCATAATCCACTGGAAAACACTGGTGGATGAAATTACGGTCAGTCAAAGAAAACTGACACAGAGGTGGGGATTCCGTAGATCACTTGAGGAACTCAAGTGGCCATTACGCAGAGGACTGCCACTTGCGAACCTCTTGAGGTTGTGTAAAAAGACGAATTAGTCAGGTGACATCTTACCAGTTCTGTACATGGCAGGGTTTTATGTAAAATCAGCACGGTTGCGTGGTAGCTATGAGCCAGTGCTGCCACAGCGATAAGGTATCAGTGACGACGATGACGACATGACTTTCCTATCAATATATAAATAAATATATATATATATATGTACTTGCGTTAATTACAAGGTTATTTTCAAAGATACGCTAGAAAGACTCTCATAAGATGAATCCATACGTGCAAGCCCATTACCTTATTACCTTCAAAACAGGCCAACAGATACAGCGTTTTAGCAACAAACAAAACAGAGGGAACGTACAACGCCTTTCATGACCAATTCCGCTTCTGTTGCTCCTTCAGGATAGACAACACCGGGACAGTCGATGAGGAAAATGGATTTCATCAGAGTGACGTACTGCCAAACCTTCGTTTCTCCGGCGAGAGGAGCCACCTTGCAAACCTTCTTGTTACTAAGGTTTGTTAAGAAAACGGAGGACAGAAGTCAAAGACGGACAAACCAGTCAATGCACTACCGCGATTTAAAGCTGCAGTTTACACAGCAAGAGCGGGCAATAACAAACACGTCAGCAATTCGAAGTTTGTGTTTGAAACAGAGATGTATATTCGACTTCGTTTTTGCATGTGCAGCTAGAAGGGCGGAGCGATAGCTCGATTTCAAACATACCAGGTGCGATTCGCACCTATTCGGCACGGAAAAGTGTTAAGAACTGGACTAGATGAAACGAACAATTCTTGAGGACATGTATCCGACGTGATTGCACGGTTTAACTGTTCTATATGGACTTGGTTACTACTTTCCACCTTCCACCGAAGGTGGCAGCGTCTTCGCCCTGATCAGAGGTAGAATGAAGGCTGCCGCCGCTACGACTATACTATCGCTAACTTCATCTTCATCGAGGAGACCACTGATATCATGAGCAGTAAATCAAGGATCTGACGTCTGCTTCAGAGAAAAAACGCTACCCATAGGTCCACTGCAAACGGGAATCCAGATAAGCCGGTCCCGCCAGCGGGCACCTTTTACTCTTGCTAGCTTACAGCTGTCTTCTCGCCTTTTTTTCCACATAAAGGCCTTCTTTACCCAAAATAGCATGACTGTACTGGTACCAATAATGGTACTGGTGTCACGCAGTTGCTGCTAGTGAATTGTGGGATCATGCGCGTTTTACCACATTTTGTATTGTTATCCACTCTTGCTGTCATATAAACCGCCAAGGCGGTAGGAGTCCGTTAGGTTCCAGTTGAAATGGGAATCCTGTTTACTACTGCTAAACCTGTTTAATAATCTGTTAGTAGGTGGCAGTTTGCAGGGCTACATTAACAGTGGCATGGGGAGCGAAATTAGCCTACGGGATACCTGACCAGATATGTCAAAGGCACAAGACAGTAGAACCATATATGAGGAAAATCCTTGGAAGGGGACAGAGATGCTTCTAGATGTGAGCAAAGCTACCATTTTCAGAAACTCTCATACGGATCAAGTAGTGGCATGGGTGTGTTTGTTATATCATACAGACTAACTACGAAAAATACATGATGGAGCAAAGCGGTAAAAGGCATAGGCAACTTTACAAGAAATCCGTGACTTTATTGCAGGGAAAGAATCGAACAAACTGAAAAACAGCAGGCGGGAAAACAGTTCACAGCTCAGAAGGATACGGCGACCCCAATGAAGCGAACCGCTAATAAAAGTTTTCAGATGATGCATAGGCACATCGCATAGAAACTGTAATCAACAATCAACAAATACATATTTGAAAGAAACGTACCGTAAGGCATTTATGATGCTACTTTTACCAACATTCGGATAGCCGATAATCCCGACGGAGATCTGCTGTCGATGCTTACTGTGTAGGGAGGACAACTGTCTGAGAAGACCCAATAAAGCAACTTTTCCGATTGGTTTATTGAGATCAGCGTGAAAAACCATCGTTGGATATTCCTGGGAGAGGATCGCCTTCCATCGTTTCTAAAATTGACAAAATGATGAACACAATTAATCAGGTGTTGACAAGTGTAACAGGTTTGATAAACAACCTCAGAATAACCAGAACAACCCACATGACCCTAATGGTCATCCATCTTGAATTGACAGGGAGAATGAAGGCTATCAGTAAATGACCTCATCTGTAAGCACAAGCGACTATTGCATTTATATCTACTCGATGAAATAAAAATATGGACGTTTGGCATCTACCCGACGTAAAAAATTGGGCTGTGTAGGCACCGTGGACAGTATTTGATGCAGGAAATTTTCGGAGCCATGTGTAATGCAATTAGAGTTTATAAATAAAAACGCAGCGTTGTGGCATGTGGTACCACCATCCCAAGGAAAGACAACTGCCCCAACTTGAGACTCCACAGGTAAGGAGTTTCAAAATAACTGCCAGAGCCCTTCATGCATTTGAGCAGAATAAACGGGTTCCAGGCGAAATTTGCAGCGTCTGCGTGTCAGAGCACTAGAAAATAACACGCACCCGATTCACATTTATTGCATGGATGGCGTCAAACTCATTTCCATCTTGACTGGCATGACGCATCAGTAGCCAAAGACAACCGCCCAACGCAGCAAACCCAATCACGCTGCCGTTACAGACAGTTCACTGATCAGTTCTAATAAGACAACTTCATTTATAGCACATGAAATCGACCAATATTTTCGCTTCTCAAGGAACCCAAAATTTGCGTAGACTATCCCACCAACCGCAAAAGAACAGTCCAGATGGACGTCATGTTGGTGTCCTTAAACAAGGGCTTATGCAGCTGGCAAGGAGAGGAAACATCAAACAAAACATGTGCATGTTTTGCGATTCTATCGAGCAACATACAGTAACTCGGTACCCTAATAATGCTCTCCAGCCGTGCTTGACCACTGGCATGATTTTCCCTAAAAATGTACTTATAAGAGAAAGTGCCTCATGGAGAGAAAATTCATTGGGCAGTGAGGAGCAATACCACGTTCTTTCGCTCTAGGCGCCCGTGTTTACATAAGAAACTTCCGGACAAGTCGAGAAGAATGGATAGTTGAAGTAATCGTACAACACATTACATATGAAATGCGCGAAGTTAAGCTAGGGTAGTTTATCTGCATCCGATGCAGGATGATGGTCACCTGGCACAGGAAAACTGAACAATGGAAGATTGGACTCAGTGTCGGTCAGTGGAGAAAAAATGGATACATAATGGATCTGAACCAAATGAGATGTTATCGAAGACAACTCTTTTCAGTCTTTTTGTCTGTGAAGCAACTTTGCAAACTGTCAAGAAGTGAAGAGCGCGGTGCCAGCCGATTTTACAGTGTCCGGTAAGGAACCGCACGGGGCGGGTCCCGACTAAAAGCCATCGAGGTAATGCGGTGATTCGGGCAGTGAGTACTTCATTGACATAGGCTGATAATAAGGCGGCGTAACGCTAAAACGTCAATGGACAAAATACCAAGTCTCAAGAAGCTGTTCAGGGAATTATCCAGCATGCTTATAGTCAACCAGTCTACGCACACCAACAATAAATCGTTCAATGACTGTGTACGCAAAGAATCAACAACTGACATGAGAGCATCATCCACATCTGATGGTCCCTTCATATATGGAAATAAGGTGTCAAAAATCCGTTATATCAAACAACTGAGGAANACAGTGTTCGCATAGGTTTTCGCAACAGTGCTACCCTCCAAACTTCGGCTTTTACTGATTGCCCAGAATTCAATACGATGCTACCATTCCTGCAGGCAGAGAAGTGAAACTCATATTTTTTGATACCGAATAAACCACAAAATGGAAAGTAGTAGTTTACCTTTTTGTCCACAGCAAAAGTAATCACTGAGTTTTGAAATTACCGTCGGTGGTTCGAAGAAGGGTAAAATAAAAACAACTGCTAGGCATTGGTTGTAGATCAGTTGGCTGTTGATCTGTTCGCCGAGCTTGGCAATTGGCTTGCAAACGTTTCGGCACCATACGAGGATGATGATGTCACCTCGTATGGTGACGAAACGTTTGCAAACCAATTGCCAAGCTCAGCGAACTGATCAATAACCAGCAAACTCACCCGAGCTACCAATATTTGACCACATTACCAACTGCTACGCAGTTAAATCTCAAACCATATAGGCCATCCGAAGTGATTGCATAACTTAACGACCATCTGGTTGTGCAAAACATGAACTTACCGTAATCCACACTGGTACGAGATCAACTTTGTTGATGACAAAAATGAAATGCTTGTGCGGTTTTTCTGTTTTCAGGTATTTTTCAATATAAGACGACCGAGTGCCCATTGGGTCACGAGCATCCAACACGTAGAGGACAACGTCCGAGGAATCTAACACCTGTGCAATGCACAAAACAGGACCAGTATCATAATCCCAGAGGTAAATAGGAGGTATGAAAGCAATTCCTCTCGGGACAGTTGGAAAATAACCAGTGAGATTCCCATTAGGGTTTCCTAATTTCTATACACCATCCAAGTTGCTCAGGACCTACCGGTTAACGCAGACAAAAATGAAAACACGGTCAAAACATTCAGCGAACCCAGAGATCACACAAGGAGCATTAGCAAAGTTCGGACATTCGGTCATCTTTGTTGCGGGGTTACCTAAGTGTACTTTTGCCAGTACAGCCAGCCAAGTAGATATAAACAAAAACTACTGGGTTCTCTGGAACCTACCTTGAACAATTCATTCCACAGACGCTTCGACTGGCCTGCCTTGAAATGCGGTTGTTTTGCAAGGTCGCGCACACCATCGTCCTCACGTATTCGATGACGGTCCTGCTCCGCGCTGTACTGCTGCTGTGTAGCCTCAGCCTTATGAACGAGGGACTATACAATGAATAAAAGCGGGGTCAATAAGGCGGAAAGCACTCAAATTAGCTGGTCAGGTAAAGAGGAGACGAAAGAGAAGAATACTCTGAACCTGGCGGCCAAATAGTGACTGCCACTGTTTCCTTCAGCATCAGGGTATTCGATGAATAGGCGGGAAACATTAATTTGATTACGTAGCTTACTGTCAAGTCCTCAAAGGGCAAATTCGGGCGCTTGCGCTGAGCTTTACTTCCGAAAACATGCGCAAAACTTTCAGAGGACAATATGGACGGTTTCATTTTCTAACCAAAACCATTAGGAATAAAGAGGTAGATACAATTTTTTTCTCATCCAGCAAAGAGATTGGGAGTTTTGTTTGGCGAACAATCAATTCATATGGATTTCGGGTCTTCATAGCTTCTTTGAAGTTCTGAAGCGCACCTTGGCTTATAACTCGCGTATTTCCTGGAAGAGCGTTACCATAGTATCTTCAGAGAATAGCTTACCAAACCATCGACGATTCGGCTCGACACGTGAGACAGAACCCGAGGGCAGAGTAGATTGGAAAGGCGCGGGTCGAATTATTTTCCCCACTTTGTCTCTTACTCAACATGTACCAGAAAGTCAAGAAGCCAATTTACCTTTTGGCCTTGAAGTTTCTGTACATATTCAGCCTCTTGATGGTAGCTTTTGAACGCATTGTACTGCCTTTGGGCTGCTTCTCACGATCTAGAAATAGGCTTGATATACGTCAGGGATGTGGCTTACCTGGATTCATAGAATGCTTTGCATGATTTACAGTATCTTTTGTCCTGGCTCGAGCCATCTTTTTTCGAGGTAAAACTCAATTCCCACAATATAAATTGGTTTTATTAGGAGAACAGGAACCTAAAATGAAGAAAGTAAAGACCAATCGTACAATCTGCTTGATCAATAACTTTCGAAAACCGCTCTACACTGATGAGTGAGGGCAGAGAAAAAATAGTATAGTAGACCTGATGTATCAGATGTGCACCGTCAGAAAATGGGTTTCATAGGTTGAATGGAGGGAAGAAACTGAGAGCCGACAAGACGTTTAACAAGTGTCTTACAAAATTGCAGACGACGGTGGAAATCAACGGCAACGGATTCAATACACCAGTTAAGAAATCAAATGTTCCGGGTTACAGTGCTGGGCAAAATGTGGTACACTGCTGATTCTCTTTATTGGTCTAATCCCAGAGTAGTACTCACATGACATTGGCACTTGCATTTCGAGCTCAACGATGACTTACGAGTTTTATGGTGTTGTCACGACAGACCCCGAGAGTCACGAAAATGCAGTGAACAAATATATCAAAACAAAACAAACAACCAGTGAGATCCCACCAACAATAATGTGGAGCTAGCAATAATGAGAGCTATGGAGGTCAGCACAAGGCAGAACTTGCCTTCTTAGCACCAGCAACCAGCATCACAACTGGACAGTCAAGTATTATTAGGTTGAAAATTTCAAGCCCTTCCGAAAGGTATTTGTAGTAGTTAGAATTAACCTAAGACCGAGGTCGTATGTAAAATTTTCCACTTATTTTCGCGCGAGTGATTTGCTGTCGTATGCCCTTGCAGATCCAAAGAGTAAAGGGATTCAAACTGAATAGCGATCATACAATCACTTGTCGGGTGGAACACAGTGAAAATTTTTGTCCAGCCCAACAACAACGATGGCAATCACCAGGAGCTCTTTCGAACGGAGTTACAGAAATTCTGCTAAATTTATCGCATAGATGCACTAGTCTACTACTTCTTGGGGTATGTTCTGGACTTAGTGGTGGTATAAAAACCCACTTACAGGTAAGATACAGAAAGTCACAGCAACATCTTCCGCATCTTTGAATCTCTCATTTTCCCTATCAGCAAATATCACTACAATGATGAACTTATAATTCTGACAAAACAAATCGATACCCCGCCAGATTCTTGTCGGAAAATTCGGTTGCGGACTAGTTCCAATTTAAACTTCTTATTAGTCTCCAAAAGCATATAACTATGAAGCACTTCTGAAGTGTTTAAAATCACCAAACCTGGTGCATTAGGTCGGAAATGACAGTTGTTAGTCGTGATGGTATCACTTAGTTGATGTGTTCTTGCGCTCACAGACCTAAACTGATAAAGACCAAATTTTGAGCCCCTGTTACAAATGAAAGAAGAAAAGGGGTATTTCCGAGTCCGTATATATGCTTTCACACGGTTAAAGATGAGCAGACAATCATACTGGTGGTATGAATCAATGTACCACACTAACATTACTGTCACTGATGAGTATGATCAGTGTGTAGAAATGAAACATCAAAAATGGACAAATCAGTTGAAGGATGATGGGTATTAGAACACACCTAACTTAAGCGGCGGTTTGCCCTCGAAAGACATCACAAAAGGTCAAAGTAGAGAGCTTTTCTGTTAACCTATTCATTAGATCATTGGTCACCACACGACTTACCTTTGGATGCTGACTGTTGTGTTTATACCTCCACTCTTTCTTTGCGAAGTTACCTATAGATACTGTTTCAACGAAAACTTCGGGAGATCATTGAAGCTCGAATTTTACGTACGCCGTGGGAGTGCAGTAACCTGGATCACCGATTCTCAGTGTCTATTTAATCCGTTTGTTAAGTCCGGAAGCTGGCGAAATAAGTGGTCCTCTCCAAAAGTCAAACACCATTGGAATGTTTCACGAAAAGCACTTTTCATTTGAGTGCACGTCAAATCAGTAAGCATATGATGGGCACTGGTAATTGAAAAAACGCAGTCTTTGGAGTGATTCTTTCAGGAACTTAGCTGCGAGTAAAGCAAGTTGACCTGCGTTGCTTGGAAGCATCTAAACCGGCTACTTAATCGTCGCTATCATCATCATCAGTTTCATCATCATCATCCTGAACTGCAGGACGTTGCTTGGAAAGCATTATATCGTCTCTGATCTGTCGGATCATTTGTGTGAATGCACAACACGGGCAACAGCACCCCACGCAGCAGTCAGTCATAGGCGTCCCGGGTATTCCTCTTCGGAGACGGACCTTTCTGCGCAAGCAGCCCAGAACTGTGCCCCAACAACAGCACGTGAACAAACAAGCCCAACACCCGCATTGGTATGTGAGTGCTCGAAAGACTCCAATATCTTTAATGATTTCTTGGTAGGCACATGGAGTGCACATAGCAATGAAAAGACAAGTACTACATCCAGCTGTACTGCAGCAAGCATCACCTAACCAGTGGTTGAACTTATTGGTTTTCCGAGGCCCGTCATCATCATCCTCATTACCACCACCACGAGGCATAGCGAGTCAAAAGTATTGTCCTCTTCCCGATTTTCTTATTCCCACATTACGCCATAGAGTTCACTTGTGAATATTCAAACTTCGGATCAATTGCTCGTCACACGTGACCATCGGCGCCACATCTGTCGATCGGATTCACGGCTCCAAGGGTAAAGAAGAAGAAAGTAGTTCACCTTCTGCACCCTTTTGGTGCATAGCTGCCAAATAACCCAAAAAAAGCACGAGGACTGATATACCGTCAGGGTGTCCAAACCCAGAAAAGTACAATTGAAAAGCCAGGGCTGGTTTCGTACCATGGACCTATCACAGGAATTGAGTATTCAACTTCGTCCAAATGCAAACAATGCTGGTATATCTTCATGCTATAGGGCGCTCACAATGCTGTATTTCTGCAGCGTTCAGTTTTTTTCAGTTGCACCCATGAAAAGCTTCAAGACCAAATAAATTTTAGATTCCCGTTAGGGATGGAGTATCTCAAGGGAATCTTGACAGTTTAAAGTCGACTCCGGAAACGGAATGATAAAACCACTGAAAGCAAAATGTGTAAAAGCCGTCAGCCGGAGAAACGCGCGTAAAGATACAAGGATTTGAGGCACGATCTAGTTGTGCACCTAATACAACTGTTCTGCTGAAGGCTTGCTGCTACGACCTCACGGAATTCCAAACTACACCCCCTGGCAAACGCTGAAACAGCCTACTGCAGATTCTAATCAGTAGTTTTATCCCATGTCGCCGGAAAGTACTTTGTCACATACCAATTACTGTTGGAAAGCTAGTATTCCGTGATGGTCCTGACAACGATACGAGGCCAGCGCGGCCACTCAAGCTATCGAGCGAAGTCCGCTATATGGACCGCTGACCCTCTCAAGTCTTCTGCTCGTATTTCATTATTTCAATCATTTTTGCAGAGGTGTAGCCATCGGCTTATCGTCCAGCCTAACATTTTCGGCTACACATATCAAGCGCGCAAAGATAAAGAGTAAGATAAGCGTTCAGCTGTGGCATCTTTAGGCGCCTAGCTGCCATGTCATTCGAAGGAGGCACGGGGGATGAGATATTGCCAGGTTACCATTGAAGAATGTGTCCAGCACCAGAAGCTGCGTTGCGTATGCCGAACTACCGTTTGCCGAAAAGATTGCTGTTTTCCATGCCCAACTCAGAGTGGCGTAAACAGAGAGGTGGCCAACCCTTGACTTGGCAGAGGAGTATGGAGGAGATCACGAAACGCTTGGGTGCTGTCGGTGCTACTCGCCTTCCAGGGTGGGGACCGCGTGATCCTCACTGTGCCTGGTTGGAGACACTACAAGATATGGCCGCCAACCGATGTCAGTGGCGTTGTCAGTTCCTATCCAGATTGCCTGAGTGAATGTCTGGAAGTGTAGGCACCTCGGAATGATTGTGGTAAGCTAGCACTAAGTCCCTTCTCTGTCCACCTTTACTCTTTTCTTTACAATTAGGCTTTCAAATAAATCATGGTTGTATGGCAGTGAAGCATCGGTGCTGAACACTGATGCCCTGCTGTCGATGATGATGATAACCAAAGTCTAGACAGAAGTCGAGATACAGAGGCCGGGTTCGAAGATCGGCGCAAAGATTCATCCAATAACCATATGGCCCTGCCATAACAGCTGATGAAATGAACCATTCACTAATATGAGGCACTGGACACTTATACGGTTTGTAATTATCGTTTGGTTTCTCAAGGCCCATTGGATAGAGTCAGCAACGAAGTCAGAGTTCCCATGTATCCGATCCCATTTAGTAACAAGTGTCACCGAATACGACTGTCACACTCGATAACACTGTATTGTAGTTCACAGTAAGTCAGAAGAACGCGTAAGTACGGACACGAGTGTATTGGGTACACGCGGCCAGGCAGGCAAGCAAAACAACTGAGTCACATATCCAGTCAACCCACAGCGCTCACGCGAGCCAACCAATCGGACACACATCCAATCAGCCACTCAAGTCACATGCCAGATCGATGGTGGAACGACGAACGGACACGCACACTAGCAAACTCTCTGACACAGCGAAGCAGCTATTACACACTGGTTACTGCATTTGGCCTCAAAACTTGAAAAATCGTTCAGCTGTAGCACCCTTTCGGTGCCTAACTGCCGTGCCACTAGAAGGAAGCACGGGGGCTGGGATACTGCCAAGGTGCTCAAGCCTAGACAGGGGAAGTCGAGAGGTGGAGGTCGAGATTTAAACACGGACCTTCCTGTCAGTAAATTTTTGTTCTAACCACTGAGCCATCTCGCCTCGTTTTATGCCTGATGCTGATAATTGTGGGAGGCCACGCCTCACAACGTGCTGATTAGTCGTCTTACAGCAGTACATTAAGATGACAGGTGTAACTAGGAAGCACGAACAAGAAAACATTAAACTGGACCAGAATGACAAACGAAACATATGTTGGACTCGCATGAGCATACACCATCACCTGAGGGCAGACAGTTTGTGGTCTGAGAAGGAGAAAACAGTTAAATAAGATGTACAGCAAATAGCGGCATAAATTCCCACACGAACATGACTCCATTTATTATTCGTGACTGGCTGCCTACGGGCTACAACTGTATAGTCAACGCCGCAACTAAATGTACCGCAGTTAAATGCGCGGCTGTTGGTTTGATTCATATGCTCTGTGAAGTCATGAACAGAGTAAAAGCACTCTGTCCACGGTTGACGGTTCACATTTAAGTGGGTCTTCTGGAATATCAGCCCGAATGTCTTCAACTTTGTCTTGGATACAGGAAACTAGGCCTATATTGTCGAGTTAGGTGACCGTTGTTTGCTGTTGTGTGATCACCTGCTATTTGTTGACATGAACCGCTGATGTAAAGTGTTCCCAAAAAAAGAGGCGTCGCACACAAATACGGAAGAAATTCACCTAGCTGCTGCTACGACGATGAGTGGAGACAAGAAGGGATCGGCGATTGGTTAAGGAGTTCTTAATCACTAGGTCTAGAACCGTGTGGCGCTTAAGAAGAACTATCTGACCTTAAATGAAAATCCAAAGAAACAGTCCACAATAAACAATGCAAATGCACATCAGGAATGCGCAGCGTACCAATAATCAACATTGTGGTTTCATTCATTGAACCACACAAAAATTGCGCTTCTAAATAAAGTGGCTACCCATCCCGAGCTTAACACGTTTGAATTAACCACTATCATCATCATCATCGGAGACAGCAACATCATTGTTTACACTGATGCATCACTGACGTACAACAATAAAACTCATCTGATTGTCTCTAAAGAGTGAAAAAAAGAGAAAAAAGAGGGAGGGATGCAGGGGACCAGGTGCCGCCACATGTCAAGCCTCCAAAAACTCAGTCATACAATCTGGAAAGAAACTGAGAGCAAGAACAACTCACTCTTCGATCAGCCACCGGTGTCTCCAGCCAAGTGAAGGCGTTGTCACCGGAACTCTACCCTGAAAAACGTACAACACCGAACAACGCCCAATCACTTTCACACCCTTCTTCCAAGTCATACGTAACTCTGACATCGATCAGCCACCGGTGTCTCCAGCCAAGTGAAGGCGTTGTCACCGGAACTCTACCCTGAAAAACGTACAACACCGAACAACGCCCAATCACTTTCACACCCTTCTTCCAAGTCATACGTTGTCCACCTCGCAGATTGCGCCATTCTGAAAGAGGCATGGGAAACAGTATTCACCTCGGTAAACGGTTATCTGTATGCGTAGCAAATGATCGAGCCACCCGAGTTGATGATGCTGGATATTTTTCGCGATTGAAGTACCCGCTACACAACCAAATACCAGTTTCCAAATTGCCTCGATAGGAATCCGTTGATGTCATCCGGCAGAAGCAGTGCTTTTGGTGGTCAAAAAATCTAAAGACGCTTCACGTCATCTGTCCGCAGAAGCCACGTCTAGCAACCGTACAACAACACAGCACTTACTGAAACTTGATACAGGCTACTTTAAGACGCAGTTATATCCCTGTTTGACGCCACAAGTGACGCAAATTGGCAAACGTGAGTCCAACCTTTGAGATTCTTGCACTGATTTCATCAGACGGATTTCGTCAAAGCTAATACAACTACAACTGTTAAATTTTCCACAACTTCCAGTGATTCTCCTTGAACTGCAAGGGCTATTTGGAGATACCGCACATGATTTGGCACTTAAAATATGCAGGATGCACGCGGAGAGATGGTATGGCGGTGGTCAGTTTATTTAACAGGGCTTGTGTTTCACGTTCGTCTTCAAGGATGAGGGCTGCACACCCCAGACCGGTGAGCTATCACCAGAAACAATCTGAAAACTAAGGTTATGAAGGCCTTCCAGCGTTCGCCCCATTAATTCATGGATGACGAATTTGAACAAGAATTAAGAGTGGACACCCTTGTTGTAAAGTCAAGGATTACTAAGATCATTGGCCGTCTGGACATATGACGTTGCTCTAACACATGACGGAGTGTGAATATGTGATCGATGCAGCCTCTACCCAGCTCAAATTCTGCTTGTTCCCACAGACCAAACCACTGTAAGACAACGAAGAACTGGTGACACCAGGAGCCTTGTTACAACGGGACTAGAACTAACATCTCTGAGGTTACTACATTCACTGTGAGTACTCTAATACTGACTCACTCCAGCTGAATCGCACGGTATCCTTCTCCCAGCTATATCCAAATAGGCTGGACATGCACTGTTTGAGGAATCCACTGTCATCGTTAAACGGAGAAGGTGAAAGCTTTCCATGACCAGGACCAAGATAACCCTCAACTAGATATATAAATTCGCCTATTTCTGACGTTCAAGTGGGCTTCATATTCACAGTCCACCTTTTCGACGAGGACCAGAATTAGGGATTGGAAGAACCTGGTTGCTAAATGAATTGCGGTTCGAAGTACTGTATCCACTGGTCTAAATATTCTCCTTTGCTAGATATCAAGGAGCCATTTTGGTCCCTGATAATTTAACTGATAAGGGGTCTCCGAGGTCCAGTCGACCGAATCCAGTGGAACGGCTTGCGGACGTTTTTAGCATTTTTGCATCTTCCACTTCTTCGGCCTTTCGGGTCAACCAAGCTCCCCGGTCTGCACGGACGCTCAGTTTCACCTGGTGTCGGATGATGCGTCGGGCGGAGTTGTGGTTGCGGTAACGGGAAATCTGTCGCCCGACCGCCAGCAAATACACGGTCCTATCAGAGATTCAACGTTCGAATGATGTTGGCTTAGTTGTAATGGAAAAAAGAACTTCGGGCCCAGAGTAGCGCTTTGCATATCCTGCCCCAACAAAGGCTTACGTTGGACAGGAATCCGACAAGCCGATCATGATATTTTCGCTTGATTTCTGGGTCCACAAGCTTCTCAATGGCTAAGCGAGGTGTGCGTGTCTTGTGTAAACCTAAAAAACAATGAAAGGCTGCATCGCACAAGTGCGTGGTTGAAGTCCACGATGGTGTTCCAGAAGAAACGGCAGGCTGTGATCGACCCTCGCCACGGATAGCTGACAGCGATGTGGTCCATTTGGATTCGGAGCTGTTTCGTTGATGGGCACCACGCTGCCAAGCGATTTCCGTTGTTCCTGAAATCGGTACTGCAAAGCGGCAGTCTGTGATTAGCTCAAATCCGAAGCAGCCTGTTTCCGTTGTCCGTGCGTCTCGTGCCCAATCCAAGACGAACACCCAATCGGGTCCCAACAGCGCTTAGTCTACCTACTCGGATGGCAGGGAGTGCAAGTATATTCGAATTTTTACAGAACAAGTCACTACATGTGTCCCAACCTCCAACCTGGTATAACAGACTTGCGAGTGTCGCGCGGTCACGTCACAGTACGGCTCAGTATGTCGCTGAGGTACACAAACCGTCACACCACGGTAAGGTACAGTCTATTCAAGACGGTATCCATGACGTCTGTGTCTCCTTGAAATTCCAGTACGGGAGGTTATTCTTCTCAGAGTCAGTCCTATTCGACCGATGTTTATCATCCAGTAGGAACAGGCTTTGGAGTATTCCGTCAATTCCGAAGAATTCCTTGATAGCCCAAGAACTTTCTTGGGCTCCAATGTATGCTGGAGCCCGTCTGTCTCCAGCATAGTCAGGAGGAAGTTTTTCCTCAGTAACATTACCAGGGCGATTTGAACGGTGGATTTGTCGGCTCAGATTGCCACTAAAATGGACAATGAGGGTAGTCAGTCACTTGAACGTGCTGGAGCCCAGATGCGCATTGAACTTACAGGAGGCAGCTGAAGCTCTGATACATTTCTATGAAGCCTGGAATTTCGCGACATCAGCATGTTGCTCGACAGAGGTTATTCCATTTGTGGAACAAATCAGAGTTACACCAGCTAATTTACTCAGGATTAACCAACTGGTTAAATAATCCTGGCAGATGAAATCTGTTTTGCCTTCAGTATATCGTTGTAAACTCTGTTCGTACTTTTCCGTGGGAGAATTTTGCTTAATAGGTTAGACTGGGCTTGCATGTATACTCAGATACACTACGATCGTCATCGCCCTTGGCCCCAATACGTCAACAATAATTATAATATCTATTCAGCTGTAGCACCCTTTCGGTGCCTAATCGCCATGCTACTCGAAAAAACCACGAGGGTTAGGATACCAGCAAGTTGCCTAAACCTGAACAGAAACAATCGAGATGCCTGTTTTGGCTTCGAACCTCGGATATTCCGGCCAGTAAGTTGGTACCGTAACCGTATCTCAAGCTCATGTGGCAGTTAAGCACCAATATACGTTATGCGCTAATAATGCATACTGGTGTTTAACTGCCATGTGGTTGATGGGTTTTCTCAAAGTATGCTGTGCCGTTATAAGATAAATCGACTTTGGTCCCATACGTCGAGCTTTTTTATGGTATTATAGTGCGGCTTCGTCACATGTTACTCTCTTTCAGCATTTGTGTTCTGATGGTAGTGTAAGAGTCGATTATTTATATTGATTCAAGAGACAGTCGTTAAAAAATTCACCATGTGGTTACTTCGTTGCAGATCCGCAGTCTATTCAGCCATTTTGATCATTCGTTCCGGTCCTAGTTAAGAATCCTGTCGAGGAAGCCAACGGACTCTTGAGTGTTTGATTAACCAAGCGCGAAGAATCCGGCCGGCGTTTCTTATTAGTAGCCCCATTCACGAAAATGCTCCATCAAGGACGCAGTTTGGTATCTTAACGGTTGGAAAAATACTGCATTGTAATTTATTACTTCGTTATCGATTCGCCCATGTTCTTTGACATGGTAGAAAACATCGAAATACTTAAACTAAAAAAGTTCCTCAATAGTCTTGTCTGGTTCGCATGACTTGGGTGTCCAATCCTTATATTACAAGCACGTCTGTGACCAAAATTGGATTCTCTTTTCTCTTTATTCAGTTTTATTTTGCAAGACACTTATCGAGTCTGTCTTTTAGTAGTGTTCGGTATGGGCGCCCTGGAAGTACCCCAGCTCACATTCAACCATGACAATACTCTCTTGCCATATCGGCCGTCGCGTGGTGTCATCAGCCGGGCCACATCACTTGCTGCATACAGTAAGGGGGCAAGTGAGAACATGCTACTGCTGACGCCTCCCTTTCTACACGCTTACGTTTCCCCTCTTCTACCCTACCCCATCCAAATTAAAACACTCTCTGAAGGTTCCAGCACTGGGCACGACGGTTTTGCTCGCCATGCTTCACACTCATCTGCAGCTTCTGTACGTCCGACTTTCCCAGAAACCCTAAACACCTCGAAATATCTTGAAACCCCGAAAGCCTGTCTACTTAACCACCTTTAACTTTCGCACACTGAAGCAAGAAGGAAAATATGTGGCACTTGATCGTACACCGGATTCCCTTTGTATTGATGTATGCTGTCATTCAAAAGGCAGGATACATACA
>NW_008751751.1:547264-564383 GCF_000715545.1 Opisthorchis viverrini | reverse complement strand
CACGACGCAAGTGGTGACTGAATAGACTGCACCTTCGCTCCCCTCCAGGTTCCGGCTGCGCACTTCTGGTAATGCGGAGGCCGCTCCGGCTGGGTGCGCTGATGTGGGTATTGTATTGAGCGACCGAGTGGAAGCGCCTCTAACTGATTGGATGTCGGTTGGTAGTCGCTTCCGTGTGGTTTGTTTGGCAACTCCTCTGAGAATCTCAAGAAAGAGATGTCCATTTTGCCTTGTTTATTGTGCATGCCTATGCCTCAACCGACTGCATATCTGAACCTGTCAAGGATAGTTTTTATGACGCTCTAAGTGTTCACTTGCAGTGGCCTAAAAGCTTAGATATCATTGTGGTTGTTGGCGAAATGAACACCCAGGTAGGCAGACTAAGCGCTGTTGGGACCCGATTGGGTGTTCGTCTTGGATTGGGCACGAGACGCACGGACAACGGAAACAGGCTGCTTCGGATTTGAGCTAATCACAGACTGCCGCTTTGCAGTACCGATTTCAGGAACAACGGAAATCGCTTGGCAGCGTGGTGCCCATCAACGAAACAGCTCCGAATCCAAATGGACCACATCGCTGTCAGCTATCCGTGGCGAGGGTCGATCACAGCCTGCCGTTTCTTCTGGAACACCATCGTGGGACTTCGACCATGCACTTGTACGATGCAGCTTTTCACTGTGCGTTTCAGGTTTACACAAGATACGCGCACCGCAGGAACCACAATAGCTCCCTGATATTTAGCAAAGCGGAACGTTTGGACCGGTGGGCACAGTACTCGGAACAGTAATTTAGCTGGTCATCTATTACATCCAATCCAGAATCCTGGCTTTCAACAGAATGATGAACCGTGAATATAGAGCCGAATTCGACATCAGAAGTGTCCGCGTCATCGTGATGCTGTTCTGGCGACCTTCCACCTACTCTTTTCAAAGAGGGTGGTGGGCTTCTCAGCCAGTGCCTGTCTAGCTAATTTGCATGGAACAGAACGTCCCAGGAAACTTGTGTGAATCTATAGTAGTGCCCATTTTCAAAAAGCGTGTTCGCGGTGAATGTCATCATCACCATCATTACCCATACTTGTCGTACAGTGGTTGCAGCTGTCACAGTTTCGTTCGTTGATTTGACAAGGTGGGGTAGGTAGCTGCACATTGGTGGCGGGACATGATAAATTGGTGCGCAAACACAGCACTGTTAGTGAACTATTAAGTGGGGGGATAGGGGAGGAAGCTATGCACTGAAAACAGCAGCTTGGGTGCAAGAAGGCGAGACTGGGTCATGTCTATTACCAATGATGTGACCCGTTTCGGGGTTCCCATCCAGGAAGACGGCAATGACCAGCACAGCTGAGTTTGCTAGTGAAGTCTTTTATACTTCGCTGCCAAGTCATTGTTTGACCGCCTCTGACTCGCTTCGACCTTCACGTTGTTGTGCGAAAAGAAACCTTCGAAAGAGTCGGTCGACTGACTTACGGAGTATGTGGCCAAGCCGGCAGTGATCAGTTTATCTATCAAGGGTGAGTTGCTTTCCCCGAAAACCATTCGACGTAATTCAGCATTGCTGGTCCGGTGTTCTTACCAGATTTTGGCAATGCTCCGAAGATATCGATAGTTAAAAACTGAAAGTCTTTTGATGTCCTCGGCGCACAGCGGCCAGGTTTCCGATCCGTATAGTAATATGGAGCGCACCGCAGCATTGTAAACTCGACCACTGACGGATACGCTGATGTCACGCTAACTCCACAGCTTACGCGGCTTCACAAAAGCTGCTCTAGCCTTCCAATCCGGATGAAAATATCATCTTTCGCGAGGCCACCGGGACTGATGCAGCTGCCGGGGTAAACAAATTTGCCTACTACTTCAATTGGTTCATCCGCAAGCATGAGGCTATGGTTCGAGCCCACCCAGTCTTGCAGTAGTACTTTAAACTTTGCAGGAGTGAAGCGCACGCCGAACCGTGAGGCAGAATCATTTAGATTATTTAATATTGTTTGCATTACCACGAGGTCAGATCCAAGAAGAGTTATGTCGTCTGCGTACTCGATATCTGTGAGCGGACGCATCGGGGGCAATTTGACCCCACAGGCATTAGAAACAATAACAAAATAGTTCATCTGTAACACCCTTCCGATGCCTAGCTGCCGTGCTACCCGAACGAAGCACGAGGGCTGCCAGGTCACCCAATTCTAGACTATGGAAGTCGAGAGGCAGAGGTCGGGTTCGAACCACGAACCTTCCGGTGAGTATATTCGCGCTCTGACTACTGGAGCTTTGTTGTCCCCACGCATTATAGGCCAGTAGTGAGTCTTCCTTGATCGTTGAATGACGAGGTTGAGGAAAAACGGTGAAAGAGGACAATCATGTCGAACACCACTTGATGTGGTGAACTCAGGCGAGAGCTTCCCCTAGACCTTCACACGGTCGCGGGAGTTGGCGTACAGCGTCCTAAGGAGGGTCAAGAATTTATGGGGGACACATCTGCTCCACAGACGCTGCCATAGCGCCTGACGGTTCACACAGTCAGCTATTATATAAAGAAACACAACAATTGTTGGTTGCTGGTAGCGGTGTCACTGTTCCAGAATTTGTCGGAGGGTGAAGATATGGTCGATGCAACCTCTTACAGGACGTAACCCAGCTTGGTTCTCACAGATCTGTCTTTCCCTGTGTTCAGTCAACCTTCGAAGGATAGGGCCAGAGAGCATCTCCGACGCCACAGCTAACAAACTGATGCCACGATGTTTCTCACACAGCGTCCGCGTACCATTTTTGACGATGTATGTAGTGGGAGTCGATGACTTAGTTAATCGATTATTGATCCGTTGAGTAGAATGAGAAGACTTCGCCTAAGGATAGGCTTTATTCAACATATGAGCACAGTATGGGCTGAAATGACAAGTGAAAGTGAATTAATGGAAATAGCAGTAAAGCGTAACTTTCACTACAATGGGGATATGCGTCGACGTGCCCCCTTCCGCAGGCACCTTCTCTTCGTTCCATATGGCACCAATAAACTTTGTCAGATGAGCCACCAGTGATTCTCCGCCTTCTTTGAAGAGGGCCGGATACAGACCGTCCGGTCCTGGTGCCTTCTCACGTTTCAGTAAGGGTATTACGTATCCTATTTCTCTTTCGGACGGACGATCAATGTTTACATTCCATTTGCCCGTATGCAGGAGGCCAGCTGAACTGTTCTTCGAAGTGTTCGGCCCATCTTTTCAGTCGAATTAATGAATTAATGAGCCATCTTTTTCACTCATCGTTTCGCTGACCGTTGCTCTCCTAGGACCAGTCGATCAGTTCATTTAGGACGACTGTTCCTTGTAGCAAAGGTCTTCTCCATCTCTCGAGCCTTCGATGTCCACCAGAGCTCTCGTCTTTCCTTAGACTCTTCAATATTTGGCGTTTGAGGCATTTACGTGCGCCATCGTTCTCGTTGCCTGCCTGGGGGCCAAGATGGCTCAGTGGTTGGAGTGCGAATTCACTGACCGGAAGGTCCGTGGTTCGAAGCCGCTCTATGCCTCTCGACTTCCCTGCCTAAGCTTGGGTAACTTGGCAGTATCCCAGCCTCGTGCTTCCTTCAGGCGGCATGGCAGTTACGCACCGAAAGGGTGCTACAGCTGAAAAATTCTTCATCGCCTGCTGATATGGTTATCCTGGTATCAATAATGGATAGCGATCTCGACGACATCCAGTGGTCTTGTGGTCGAATCGGGAAAGTTGGATGGACAGCACTGAACGCCGCCAACATAGCTGTTTCACATTTTGCCACAATCATCCACATGCTCACTGCCACCACAGTATTGGTTTTTCCGTGGAGAGTTGTTGGGTTAGCTCAGATCGATACTGTTGAGCTATGATGGTTCTTCGATGACAGTGGATTGGCATGTTTCTTGATGAATTGTGAGGGCCTGAAGGGAAGCGAACTGTCAGACGTGCACGAACCATGGCATGATCGGAATCAAGTAGTGTTCCCCAGAACGAACGGCGGTCTTGAACTGGGGCTCTCCACCGGTGCCTGATGGCCAAATGGTCCAATCGGGTCCACGGTTGATTCGCAGTTGGTGGTCGCCAGGTTACGAGGTGTGAACGTTTGTGTTGAAATTTCGTGCATGCCAAGAACAGTTCATGGTCAGCACACAACGGCTAGCAGACTCCGAATCGATTCCAAGGAGCTCAGAAGACCTGCTTGAGCATTCAAATTCACAATTTTTAAATTTAAATTTAAATTCACATTTAAATTCACAATGTCAGTGCATTTTGCTTGACGAATGAGTCCGGATAGCTCTCGATAGAAAGTATCCTACTCCGCATCAGAATTGCAGTCCGTTGGGGCATAAGTCGACACGACAAACAAGCACCGCTTTTTATGCTGAGGCACTGAGCTCGACTGAACTAGATAACCGGACGGCTCAAAGACGATTGTTTACTGGGATCCAATCCAGCAAAGCGTGTTCAGCTCTGGGGCTGGGTGCAACTCCCACGGCACATATTCCACGAGTCATCGCTTCTGGGTCACCCGACACACGGAGGGAGAAATGTGAAAGAACTGAGTTCATGCTTGGCGTTCTGAAATGCATAACCGTGATTGATTCTTGAATGCACACACCAATTTCAAGGGAGTATAAGGTCTCAGCAAGTATTGCCTGTTTGCCAATTTGACATACAGTAAGGACAATAAAAGCCCCCTATATCGAAAGGATTATTTTGTCTATTGTTAGTAGGCAGCGAACAGCATAAGGCCATTTGGTCAGATAATTGACAGTCAAATGACCCAGCTACGTTTGCTTGTGTGGTGAGAAGGGAGTTGGGAGGGACATCGGTGGACACCAAACTGCGCGGGCAAATGATACTTGCAGGGTGCCCAGGCCGAGGAAGGGGGTTTGGTCGAGGTATCCCGCCTTGAGCCTTTGACACAAAAGTCTGACCCACAAGGCAGTGGGAGAATGTAGGGTTTTCTTTGGGAACCCTGCCCGGAGCCAACGACTCAACAGTCTGACCTGCTCCGCTGCATGTGGGTTAGCCTAACCCGAGGGTGCAGGGAATAAGGCAGTACTGTCTCATTCCTGATGCGGCTGAGCACAGCAGGTGCCTTTTGGGCAGCACCAGACTCTTTGGTTTTAAAAGTATTTCGACCATATTGGATAACGCGCCGACGGTCACGATCAACCGTTGGCCGATTGGAGTGTGCGGATTTTGGGGCTGACTTTTTTTTAACCCGTCCTTCCTCGGGGGAAGGCAGCATTGCTACATCCACGAATATGGACATGTTGGTCGCCTGGGTGAAGCACCTTACCGCCTTCACACTCCTGTCGCAGAGGACAGTGCACTTTATCCCCAGACCACCTCGCAGCACGAATACATCCTCACACTCCCTCAGGTGCTAAAGCAACGCCACATGTGCAGACGACCCATCTCCATCATAATCATCACCATCGACAGCATGACATCAGTGTGTAAAACCGATGATTCGCTGCCATGCAGCCATTTATTTGAAAATCGTGTGAAGAAAAGGATAAAGGTGAATGGAGAGGGGACTTAGTGCTGGCTTATTACAATTATACTGAGTTGCCTACACCTCCAGACACTCATTCAGGTAATCTGGATAGAAACTGACAAGAACGCCACTCACATAGTTTGGCGGACACATCTTGCAGTGTCTCTAATCACGCGCAGTGAGGATCACGCGGCCCCCATCACGGAAGGCGTGTGGCACCGACAGCACCCAAATGTTTTCCAATCTTCTCCATACCCGTCTGCCAGGTCAAGGGTTAGCCAGACAACCCAGTCTTTGTATTCCTTGAATTTAAGGGTGCGTTCGATTCTGTGGATCGGTCAGTGCCGTTAACCACATTTGCTCAACGGGGTATGCTCCATAAGTTTGAGAAAATAGTCCAATCCTTATATTCACATATTTCTAGGCGAGTGAGTGCATGGTGGTGTTTGACAAGGATGTCCACCCTCTCCAGTCTTTTTCAACTTCATCAATGATGAAACAATGAGTCGAACACTGGAATGTCTTCAAAACCCCGGTGTTCAAACTTCTACTGGTGAGAGTTTTATCAATCTGGGGTACGCAGGCGACAGCACCCTTATCTCTCAAGACCAAAGCGAAGCACGAGCACAATTGAATACACTGGCCACCTTCATGGTATATACCTTGCGCCTTTAAAGCGCAAAGTCATGGTTCAGAACGTGCATTCTCTGAAAATATCCCTTAAAATTTAATCACTGGGTATTTTTGAACTTTTCACACGCCGCGGTAATTGTAATAGCTCTGACGGAGATGTCTGATGAATTCAGTGCAAGAATCTCAAAGGCTCGAATCATGTTTGGTAATTTGCGTCATTTGTGGCGTCAAAGGCATGTTACTAGATCTTAAGGGTCGCGTGTACCAGGCTACAGTGAGCGCTGTGTTGTTGTATGGGTGCGAGACACAGCGTTTGGGGATAGATGATGTGAAGCATCTTCAGGTTTTTGACTACCTCAGAAGCGTTGTGGATTTCGGATGGCGTCAGTGTTAGTGACTAGGTGACTACGAAACGGGCATTTGTTTATGAGGCAGGTACTTCAATCGGAGAACTCATCCAACAGCATCAACTAGGATATCTTGGCCGTATGCTACGTATGCCGAAACACCGTCTACTGAGACGAGTGTTTTCCGTGCCTTCTTTAAAATGGTACAAACGGCGAGGTGGACAATTTATGACTTGGCAGAAGGGCGCGAAGAATTTGGGTGTGGGACCAGGATGTGGTCCCCGTGAACCCGCCTGTGCTTGGCTGGAGACATTGGAAGAAATGGCGGTTAACCAATATCAGTGGCATTCTTGCTATGAGTTTCTTCCAGATTGTCAGATTCAGCACTTGGAGGTTTGGGTACCTCAGAATGCTTGACATATCCCTAACCCACCCCTTTTCTTTTCACTCTATGGCTTTAAATATAATTATAGGAACATTATGGTTATACGGCAATGAAGCATCAGTGTTGATAGTGATGTTGCTGTCTTTGACGATGATGATGTACCGCTTGAACCTTACTTGCCTGCCTCGGGAATCGATGTATACCCAGGAAGTTCGCACAGCGATCCTGCGTACACTGACAACATAGCTCTTCTTGGGTCGGACCCTCTAGGAATGCAAATTGTTTTAAGCAACCCATGCATCATAAGTGAAGAATGGCAACGGAAACAAGCACACTCACTCGAATGGTACACACTTTCCTATGAGCGACGCCGACCGATTAACAGTTATACGTGTGCGTCACGGCACCGATGTGGTGAACTTGTTCAAAGATTCCGAGCAAAAACGATATTCGGAGCTACCGTGTTTATTTCCATCCTGCAAATTCCACACAACTGAAAGAGCATAGCCACAAACTGTAGGTCTAGCAGACAGTACCACTATTCCGGATGTCTACCGACATTTTAAATATCTGTTAAAAACACTGCATATTTCGTTACCACGGTAACCAACCAGTCCAAACCCCTACTGGATCAACATACTGTTAGACCCACCGCTGCGCAGCCCAACACTCAACGTCCGAATGCTCAGAGGCCACGAAGGTAACCAACAACACTGAGTGTTGTTGGGAAACAGAAATTTCCAATGTGTTCTTCTAAGAGGCCTCAATGACCTTGTCATTCAAAGACCTCAGTGGAACTTCATGCCACCCTACAAAAGCACCACAATACTCATCAGGTTGCGGGAAATTCCGACAGCTAAAGACCGGCTTCGTCCCTCCCGTGGCCCGAGTTTCCGTTAACCTTATGTTCACTTGATGTCCACGTTACGTCATAAGCGAAAGATTCAGTTGAAACCACGCTGAATAATCCATGAAAACCAGATCAGTATGTAAATAAGTGTATTTTTCGAACTTCATGCATCTTCTTCACCGTATGGGTCAGAATGATTAGTCTTGTCGTACGACAAGACTACGTTGTTCGCAAGAAAAGACTACGGTGTCCGAAACGACAGGATTCCCGCACACTCAGTATATGTATTTTGCTGAGTTGTTCCAGTCATCAATAAGCCGGGTGGATATTGTGGCATCCAGAAGAACATACAGCATCCTCAGTTCAAGCGGTCTCCAGCTGTGGCCTCGTGTCGGGCAACTAATCATGTGTTCGAAGGACATTCATTTTCATTTCCGTGTAAAAGAATAATGCTGTTACCCCAAAGTTGTGGTAATAGTATTATTCCGCATAGTATGCGGAAGGACACCACGGGTTCACGTGTTTTCACGGATTAGAAAGAAAGCGTTCAGCTGTAGCACCCTTCCGGTGCCTAGCTGCCATGCCATCCGAAGGAAGCACGAGGGCTGGGATAGTGCCAGGTTGCCCAAGCCTAGACAGCGGAAGTCGAGTGGCGGAGGTCGGATTCGAACCACGGACCTTCCGGTCAGTGAATTCGCGCTCTAACCACTTGGGCCATCTCGCCCAATGTATATCGAGGCTTCCGCACAAGATTCCCGGGTCAGTTTTGTTCTTCTCGCTGACTATGAGGGACTCTATCACATCCTCAGTCCTGGCAATTTCATCGCAACAGCTTGAAGTGGGTTTTCAACAAACAGTTGGTCAGAGCAAAAATTGAATGTCTCGGATTAGATTAACTACGCCCACCAATAAACTGGCAGTGGGCACTCGCCTGAAGCCACTAAAATTACCTACCACCATGAAATAGGGGTCTTGAAAAAGTCCATCGCTATTTCTTCGCATAAATCGGCCCTGTATGAGAAATACCGGCAGGAAACCAGCCATTCACGTGTCCACCACGCGTTCCGCTGCGAACTTGACAGCACTCCGACCGCCGATTGGGCAATCGTCAAACACACGTGATCTGTATTCGCACAATGGCATTGAAATTTAGAAAAATATGCCCTGTTCCTGATGGAACAAAGCAATCAGGCAGTTGAGTACCAGGAGAGTACCAGTGCAAACTTCTGAGCCACATCTAGCCATCTTAGGGTCTCAACGAAGCTGGAATAATCATTTCACCAGACTTTCCTGCCAGATGTATGATATCTCCAGTGGACAGTGAAATTTAGTGAGCTGCATAAATGGGAATTTTACTTTAAATGGTTTCTGGTTCGAGGGCACATGTACCAAAATGCAACATTCTGGTGCAAAAAGCTCGCAGCTAAGATCGCTGTGCGGCTAATGGATGCCTCAAACACCGAATACACTTGACCAAACCATCGAATGAACTGGACATCAAAGTCAACGGCACAGCATTGAATGATGTTGAGTCCTGGATGAATTCCAGTCTAGCTGTAGTCAAATGAATACAAATGCAAGACCATATGTCGGGGAGGAGGTTTCGTTGCCTGGCCATCGTGAAATGTATCGCGATTCTGTCGGTCTTGCGCCATTTTCCTATGTGTTGCATTACCGTTTCATGTAAAGGCGCCGAACACCCTGAAACATCCTCCTCCAGCGCACATGATCCTAAAAATGGCCCAACCCATTGGGCTTGGTTAATGACTACTAAGCCCTACCCCTGTTGCCCGGAAACATCCCTGCTCGCTTGTTGCGATTTCCCCTAATAGTACTTCTGAGACTGTGAATATAGGGTCAGACTGTCCCGTTGGACGGAGGGTTGAAAATTACATTACTAGGATATACCATGCGGCGGCTCCTCGAAAAATGCCTCGGCTTCTAGTTTGTTGAGTCCTCCACACTGTCAGAATCGGCTCCAAGATTCAATTGCATGGTGAAAATCACAGTCACCTGTCCTCCTGTCCGCATGCCTCTGACAGCTTGTCCCGGTTTTCTTGTCTTCGTATGTTATCCCACATTATCCTATCTCAGCTCACCTGACGCACTTTAACAATGCCTTCACGGCAACACCACATCTATCTAGGGCTCCGACTGACAGTCGAACCGTTCTCCTGTTGGCCTGTTTCTGTCGATCCTCCGGAATGTTCAAGAGAATAGCCACAAATGGCCCTCCGAATGCTCTGTTATCCTCACTCTGGTTCGAGCCCTCGAACGTTTTCATGCGGTTTTACCTGCTGGTAAAGTGCTTCTAGAGATGGATATGCGTCACACCACTTGTCTAACTGCACTAATGAAGAATCCATATTCAAAAAATCACAGCACGATACCCCGATTCTGATTCGAAGTAGACCAACATCAGTACACTTTCCCCACTTAACCCTTCTTCCAGATAACCAAGACAACCTCAGATAAGTTCAGACGGGTATCTTCACTTTGCCCGTATCCTTAGTCTCACAAGCCCAGCACTTCTTCAGTGAAGTTTCTATTTATGCCTCCATGTTTACATTTCCTCGGATAATCCCATATCCAGAAAGAGCGAGGTTGAGAACTGCTGGTGAAAGGTGCAGTGATCCTTCGCGTTGTTTTCTCAGGTTCATTCCCACATTTTGTGGATGACGTGGAATCTCATATCTATAAAGGCAGACCATTTCAAATGGATGTCTACGCCGCAAAGTAGTAGCCAGTTCAGTGGCAACTGCTTCGGAATGACGAAGTGTTCATACGTCTTCCGGATGCGGCTTGGCAAATGCAGTTGTCGCGCCTGGTGAGAAGAGACTAGAAGGCGCTACGGGGATACATACCACATACGTCTGTTTTCACGCGTGTAAACGCGTATTCAGTAGTAGCACAATTTGCGTGAACCGGTAAACGAAGCAGTAGGGATTTCTGGAAGCAACAGTAATAAGGCACCAAGCGATGTCCAAGCGTACAGATATCGTACAGATATGATATTTCCTTCTTGGGTAGTTCCAAGATGGCTGCCACTGGAGTGATTGAAAAGGCCAGTTTTGGACCCGAAGATGACCGTCTGATCACACCAGCACACCTTAAAGGTCTTTCATCTAACTTACAAGATTTTTCGTATTGCGTCGACCGGTCAGTCACCTGGTGAGTCCTCTTCAGCCTCCAGCTCAAATTTGGCTAGCTCGGTCTTCTTTTGTGCCTCTAGGAGAGCCCGCTGGATTTTGACCTCTAGCTTAATCTGATACTCCTGCAGGTTGGAAATCCCTAAGGCTTTCCTCACTACACTACTTTTTCGAAAAAATTAATAAAGTGAATTGCAAGGACCGAGGCTCGATCCCAAGTGGATTGCGATCGTTTACCCCGCATTTTCAATGGTTTTCGTATCCTGGGCTCCTGTTTCCTTCACAACGGTTCCAAATGTTGACATGTTTGCTTCAAACGAAATGAAGCACGTTGTCGAGTACTGTAACGAAAAATGGTATCTTTGAGTGACACGTAACACCAGAACCTCCGGGAAGGCTAAACGAAGTCAAAGCTTGGTTCCTATACGGTACTATTAATGTAAGACATTAACTCACAAATTGTACAGTCCTCGACAGCAGATACGCATCCAAAACAAATGGTCCACCTGGGCTGCCAAAGTACGAAAGAAGTTAGGAAACGGGCAAACAGGACAGTTACGCGCTAGCTATTTGCACACCCAAGTTATTTTCGCCGAAACTATAGGGTTTTCGAAGCAGTGACTTTAACTGGGAGTTAGACCAATCGATTTGCACATTCCGGTGACATATTACACGTAGCATTTCGTTATTTGAGCGAAATTTCAAGGTCACAGACCATCACTGATTTGCGTGTTCTGATCGGTTTAAGAAACATAAAACACGAAATCGCACTATAGCATGTTTTGGAGTTCTCCGGTGTTCTAAAAACATCTAAGGAATATCTAATGCAAAATTCGCCCTGGAAAACCGGTTGTTGACATTCGTTTGCTTTACAGTCCCCAGCTTTAACAAATGGGATTATACCTGCAGAATATATTTTATTCGGCTAACCCGCTCACATTTTCCCGTGCATCTTAATTTCCATTATGTGAGCCTTGTTAGACAATAACATGGCCTGTGCAGTGGCAACGCGAGGGCCACCTCTGTTGATGATCCCTTTTCCCAGATATGCATATGTAGCCTGTAGATAAGAAAGCGTCACGAGATAGATGCAGGTATCATCCCCATTGTGAATATGACGTTCTATAGGTGGTAGCCTCCATAAGTCTTTCGCCATGATAATGGTAACCGTTGCCACTCACCTCGACTACTTATCGTAACTTTCGCCATGGGTAACCGTTGCCACTCACCTCGACTACTTATCGTAACTGCTGTGTCCGTGTCTATGTGCGACGCTGATTATGAGGCCTCGCCTCACCTCAGCACCCCAATCCAGTGAGCAACGACGAGCCCTTGTACTCGTATCTCTATTCGTTTCACTCATCTCGAATACTTGTTGATTCCGCCTGCGAATCAACGGTGACCAGCGGTAACTTTCCTTGTTTTCTGACTACTCATGAGTAACGTGACTTGCATCTGTTTATTATGACACCGTTTCGTTTCTTTGCTCGTTTTCCCCCTGTTTCGTCCCGGCTTAGGGTCTGCTTATGCCTCAGTAACTGATGTCAATACTTAATTTGCCCGTCCGTCATTGCTTGCAAGTTCGTCTGGATTGCACCTATTCACGAGCGAAGTGTTCATACGTCTTCCGGATGCGGCTTGGCAAATGCAGTTGTCGCGCCTGGTGAGAAGAGACTAGAAGGCGCTACGGGGATACATACCACATACGTCTGTTTTCACGCGTGTAAACGCGTATTCAGTAGTAGCACAATTTGCGTGAACCGGTAAACGAAGCAGTAGGGATTTCTGGAAGCAACAGTAATAAGGCACCAAGCGATGTCCAAGCGTACAGATATCGTACAGATATGATATTTCCTTCTTGGGTAGTTCCAAGATGGCTGCCACTGGAGTGATTGAAAAGGCCAGTTTTGGACCCGAAGATGACCGTCTGATCACACCAGCACACCTTAAAGGTCTTTCATCTAACTTACAAGATTTTTCGTATTGCGTCGACCGGTCAGTCACCTGGTGAGTCCTCTTCAGCCTCCAGCTCAAATTTGGCTAGCTCGGTCTTCTTTTGTGCCTCTAGGAGAGCCCGCTGGATTTTGACCTCTAGCTTAATCTGATACTCCTGCAGGTTGGCAATCCCTAAGGCTTTCCTCACTACACTACTTTTTCGAAAAAATTAATAAAGTGAATTGCAAGGACCGAGGCTCGATCCCAAGTGGATTGCGATCGTTTACCCCGCATTTTCAATGGTTTTCGTATCCTGGGCTCCTGTTTCCTTCACAACGGTTCCAAATGTTGACATGTTTGCTTCAAACGAAATGAAGCACGTTGTCGAGTACTGTAACGAAAAATGGTATCTTTGAGTGACACGTAACACCAGAACCTCCGGGAAGGCTAAACGAAGTCAAAGCTTGGTTCCTATACGGTACTATTAATGTAAGACATTAACTCACAAATTGTACAGTCCTCGACAGCAGATACGCATCCAAAACAAATGGTCCACCTGGGCTGCCAAAGTACGAAAGAAGTTAGGAAACGGGCAAACAGGACAGTTACGCGCTAGCTATTTGCACACCCAAGTTATTTTCGCCGAAACTATAGGGTTTTCGAAGCAGTGACTTTAACTGGGAGTTAGACCAATCGATTTGCACATTCCGGTGACATATTACACGTAGCATTTCGTTATTTGAGCGAAATTTCAAGGTCACAGACCATCACTGATTTGCGTGTTCTGATCGGTTTAAGAAACATAAAACACGAAATCGCACTATAGCATGTTTTGGAGTTCTCCGGTGTTCTAAAAACATCTAAGGAATATCTAATGCAAAATTCGCCCTGGAAAACCGGTTGTTGACATTCGTTTGCTTTACAGTCCCCAGCTTTAACAAATGGGATTATACCTGCAGAATATATTTTATTCGGCTAACCCGCTCACATTTTCCCGTGCATCTTAATTTCCATTATGTGAGCCTTGTTAGACAATAACATGGCCTGTGCAGTGGCAACGCGAGGGCCACCTCTGTTGATGATCCCTTTTCCCAGATATGCATATGTAGCCTGTAGATAAGAAAGCGTCACGAGATAGATGCAGGTATCATCCCCATTGTGAATATGACGTTCTATAGGTGGTAGCCTCCATAAGTCTTTCGCCATGATAATGGTAACCGTTGCCACTCACCTCGACTACTTATCGTAACTGCTGTGTCCGTGTCTATGTGCGACGCTGATTATGAGGCCTCACCTATGCACGGCAGCCTAATCCAATGAACAACGGCCCCTTTTACTCATAACTCTACGCGTTGTCACTGATCTCGAATACTGTTAGGCCCACGTTCATGTGCGACGCCGATTATGAGACCTCACCTAGGCACAGTAAAAATTTAATGGCCGTAACCCATGATAATGTGCGATGCCGCTTATCCTTGAAACCTGTGGTAGACACCAGGCCAGTACCCATGCGGACCGGTAATAATAAGGCCTCAACTATACGTGACAGTGTGGTGAACATTGACTCTATTCTATTCATTCTGTTTAGTGTATTTTTATATGCCCTTGTTTTACGATGCGATTGATGGTACGCCCGCGATATTCGAGAATATATGATATTCATTCGTCTGTATTCGGACTTCTATACTACGCGTACATTCGGTAGTTAAGATACCTACCACTCTTCTAATTATCACATTTGGCGTCGAGACCTGGAATTTTTTCTCTTCATCACAATGTTATCTGAATTGGAATCGCTCAGTGTAAATTCAATTGCACGGGAGGTGGAGGATTATTTGGAACGCTTCAGCATTTGGTGTCTCACCGAATCGGATCTGGATGATAAACGGAAGACAGCTTATTTCCTGCACTACATTGGGAAGGATGCCTATGCTCTTGTGAACAATTTATCATTCCCTACGGCGCCGATCGATTGGGCATTCAATGTTCTAAAGAAGTTAATTCTTGGTCATTTTAGGCCTATCAATTTTGTGGCCGCAGAACGAGCGAAATTCAATTTGCTTATTCGATCCAAATCTCAGAGTATTCGTGATTTTGTCCTGCAACTGCAAACACAGGCTGCAAAACGTGACTACGGCCAACAACTTGAAAGCCAACTGAGTGATCGCCTCAATGCCGGAATTAATCTTCCAGATCTACAACAAAAGCTCCTAGTACAGACTGATCAACGCTTCATATCGATCAGAAAAATTTGCGAGCAATACCAGGATGTTAAAGAAGTAACCAAATGCAACGAGACCGTTTTATTTAATGCACTAAAGTCGAAAGGGCTGGAAGGTCGCCCACACGGTAAATTTGAAACCAATATGCGTTATCATAACAAAAACAACCAACTGAATTCGAACATTCAAAATCGTCAAATACGCCAAACAAAAAAAGTTCTTGGCAAATGTGCTTCGTGTGGACAGGACCACTCCAGATATACTTGCATACATCGCCAATCAAAATGTTTTTCATGTGGTAAGATTGGGCATATTCAGGATGTATGTAAGTCCAAAAGAGTTTGTAGACTGACTGTCGACTCAAATTCTGATATCAAGCCTTTGACTGATAACATCTCATCCATGTCTTTATCTGTTTTATCGAATTCTATGCATGTGTCGAAGACGCTCATATCAGGCTCTGGTAAAAAGCATAGTTTTATCATTGATACTGGCAGCGTCGAATCCATTATTCCTGAGTCAGATCTTATAGCATTTTATCCTACTGCTGTTTTAAAACCGACACAATTATCTGTTAGAGGTATCACTGGACATGCTTTACCGCTTCTTGGTTCATGTACTATACCAGTCAAAGTTTCCAGTGGTAACTTTGTTGATTGTAATTTTCTTGTATCGAATTCTGGTCCTTCAATAATTGGTCTCAAAGTTTTACGTGCGCTTAACGTTAACATTTCACTACTTACTTCAAATTTCAACGAAACCGAATTGAAACAACTGATCACGAGCTGCTCCAAAGTCACCGGAGGAATGCGCATACCAAAAGTGAAACTCGAGGTTTCTGGTGATCCGATTTTCCTCAAACGACGTATAGTACCTTTTGGTTTGCGTGAACCAGTGCGTCTAGCTCTAGATTCATTGTGCCAAAAAGGTATTCTGACACCTGTCGAGTCTTCCAAATGGGCTACGCCGATTGTTACGCCATTAAAGTCTGATGGTAAAACTGTTAGAATTTGTGGCGATTATCGATTGACACTCAACAAAAGCCTACTTCAACGCTCGTGTGCTACAGAAGAACCTGAAGATGTGTTGTATCGTCTAGCGGGATCAAAAATCTTTTCAAAAATAGACTTGAAGGATGCATACTTGCAGATACCACTTGATGATGCTACTAGTGAATGCACAGTCATCAATACACCATTTGGATTATATCGGTATAATTTCTTGCCATTCGGACTTAATGTCTCTCCTGCTGTATTTCAAGATGTGATTAATTCAATTACTGACGGTCTTGAAGGTGTTGTAACTTATCAAGATGACGTGATAGTTCATGCTGTCGATAAGGTTACGCACGATTCACGCTTGCTTGCATTATTCAAAAGATTTCATGACTTAAATGTTGCCGTTAATTCTTCGAAATGTGCATTTTCTGTTTACAAACTATCATGTTTAGGCTACATTGTTGATGGAAATGGTTTTTATCCTGATAAAGAACGTTTATCGCTTTTAGTCAATGCTCCATCCCCTTCTAATCTGTCCGAACTTCGTTCCATACTTGGTACGTTGCAATAGTATTCCCGATTCATACCTAACTTTTCTCAGAAAGCACATTGTCTATTTGAACTATTATCTCTGGAAGCATTTTCATGGATGCTTGAGCATAAAAATCCTCGCGTTCTGTACTGAATTATCTTAAATCTGATGCTATTTGGAAACCATTTTCTGCGAAAGATCATTCAACTGTTATAACTGATGCGTCTCCAACTGGATTAGGTGTTATTCTTGAACAAAATGGCCGTCCTGTCATTTGTGCATCCCGTCGACTAACACAAGCCGAACAGGGCTATTCTCAAACACAGCATGAAGCTCTTGCTGGGGTGTAAGTAGACCACAAGTATCTTTTTGGTAAACCATTCACGATTGTGACCGATCATGAAGCCTTGAAATTCATATACCATCCTATGAAATCATTGGCTAAGTCATCCGCAGCCATGGTTCAACGTTGGAGCATTGCTCTCAGTTCGTATACATATGACACTATTCATCGTAGTGCTAAATCCATTCAGCACGTTGATTATCTATCCAGAGTTCCAGAAAGTTTATCACAA
>NW_008751751.1:537027-546570 GCF_000715545.1 Opisthorchis viverrini | reverse complement strand
ACTCAGTATGCTTTGAGGAAACTATTTAGTCGTGAAGGTGTACCAATTGTTTTGGTCACTGATAACGGCTCACACTTCACAGCGAAATCTCTCGAATATTGGTTAAAAGGACTTGGTTGTCGTCATTTATTTACTGCTCCCCGTCGTCCACAGTCTAATGGACTCGCTGAAAATTTTGTTCGAACTTTGAAATCTGCCATCAATTCTATTTCCCCTGTTACTTTCCATGATCCTGATCGAGGTATTGATAATTTCTTGATGCAGTACAGGAATGCTGCTCATTCAATTACTGGTAAGAATCCAGCAGAGCTATTCAAATCGAGATCCTTACGCACGAACCTGCAATGCATTGGGACTGCCGCGTAACATTTTTCAAAGGTAACAATTTACGTCCATCTACTGGTGTTGTTATTGGGAGGAACGGGAATCGTATGGTCACGGTTCTTGACCTCAAAGATCTCTCAAATCACAGACGGCATGTTGATCAGGTCGAATTCAATGCTAGAGGTCAGTTTGGCGGCAATACGTCTGTTGCTTCAAACATTAATGACCTTTCTGATTCTCTTACAGATGGTTCTGATGAGCATGAAACAAACACTGAACCTCACAATCCGACGTTGAGAAGATCTGAACCTTTGAGGTTCCAATCTATTAGAGATTATAAACACCCGCACGCTCATTCAATGTGTGGTGGATGTGGTGAACATTGACTCTATTCTATTCATTCTGTTTAGTGTATTTTTATATGCCTTTGTTGTATGATGCGATTGATGGTACGCCCGCGATGTTCGAGAATGTATGATATATGTATGTATATGTATATGATGTATATATATATGTATGTATATGTATGATATGACGTCCATATTCGGACGTCTATACTACGCGTACATTCGGTAGTTAAGATACCTACCACTATTCTAATTATCACAGATAGCCTGACCTAATGGCCTGCCATACTCATGATGTACCCGATGTCGCGTTACCTGGCTATTTATCGTACCTGCTAGTTCCGTGTCCATGTGTGGCGTTGACTAACCAGTAACTCAATCCAACCTAATCTGTTGTATTCGTAACTGTAAGCATTGTCGCTTATCTTTGCTACTTATAAAAAACACTGTATTTATGTGAACCGATGAATATGAGGCCTGGACTATGCGCACTTACCTAGGCTAACGGCGAACGACAGACCTTATACTCAAAACTGTAGGCGATATCGCCTTCTTTGGTTACTTTTTGAAACTGCTATGCCAGTGCCTATAATAATAATATTAATAATATAATATTCCAACTAGTGGGTAGCATACTGTCGGGCATGATCATAGTATTACAGTCAAAATAAAGGCATGACTGGTGGGGTTTGTGATTAATGGGAAAAGGGAAAGTGACGTAAACAGTAAACATTAATGAAGTAGAGCTCATCACACCTGAGGTGGCATGGGTAGGGATCCAAAATTACAAGGTCTCTTTATGTCCTATGGAGAACATATCAGATGGCACGAGATCTGAACATTAGGGTTTAAAAGTGGCGGGCAAAGAAAACAATGCAAGTGAGGGCATAACAAAGAGCTTCCTGACTGGAACGTAACAAAAACAAAAAACTTCAAACTACAGGAAGTGTATGGCCGGAATAATAGATATAGAGTGGCAGCAGAGCTGCCACGACATGGCAGGCCGGTTTGAACTAAAGCCCGGAACCGTCACTAGGGCTTCGTTCCTTGGGCTGCGCCGGATGGCCACGGAAAGCTGTGGGGGTGGTTTAGTGGGGTAAAAATGTAGTACGGACAAATGGTAGCAGGAAACGCAGAATTACAGTGTGCAGTGAAGCTTATGTGACTCACTAGTGTTGCAGATGAAGCAGGGTCGAGTGTAAAAGTTACTTGGGAAACGAGTTCACGCAAACTGAGCAATAATTGGCTCAGTTGGTGAGGAGTACGAATAAAAGCCGCCGAGATCTTTACATCTGGCAGAAGGTTCGGCAGATTGCAGTGGACGCCTTCCGGTGGTGGCCTGGGACAAATGGAGGTTGATTGTGGTAGTCGGTATGGGAATCAGTGAGCGAGATGGCCTGGAAAACGTAAGGGGGAGCAATTGCGGGTATGCTATCAAACTGGGTATTCCAGCGCCATACCATCACTGCACTGAAGTGCTTCGGTTTCTGGACAGCCCCGTGATGGACGTCGTTATTGGGGTTGTTAGGCTGAGATGTGCAGTCTTGTTGTTGTTGTTTTCTTCGCTTTTATTTTCAGGTCGGGATCCCTTCCTTCGTGGTGCACAAATCGGGTGGAGTTGACAACGGCCAAACAGATAGTCCATAGCGCGCATTACCACGGGTCGAAGCTTGGGGATAAGATGAAATGAGATGAGATCAATAAGGTCTGGAGAGTTATAGGGGTTATGAAACAGGATATAGTCCTTTAATAGGGAAAAAATGAACGTCTACCACAGTTATGGAAGGACATCAGGTGATTGAACAAGACAGGATAAGGATGAATGTGTACTCAGTAGTGTAGTCATCAGATTCAAGCTAAGATTGACAATATAACTATACTATCTGAGACAGGACAGTTTACTGCATGTGGGCTGAGAGGCGGTGTGGTGAGGGTAAACCAAACTCGTAACGACTGGGGTTGTAAATTCCTGGAGGTTGATAGTGAGATGGACGATACTAGGACGATCTAGGAAGGAAGGTGGATGTGAGGGAGAAGGTCACCAGTCCCTGAAGCATTACCGTCAGCTTTAATCAGTAAGTGGTGCGTGACGAAGAAGGCTTCCGATGCTATCCTCGGATTTCGATAGTGGAGAGTGGGAAGTCTAACTGTATGTTTATATGTGTTGTGAGTGTCACTCCTGGGAGCAGCAAATTTGGTGTCTTTTTGTTTGGTTGACGAGGTAGGTTTTGGTACGGTGTAGCCTCGATATTAACTAAGGCAGCTACAGCCATGCACGTCGACGTAGGCCATGGGCATCGCAGAGTTTCTTCCGGCTATCCGGGGCATATTGATTTCTTATTGAATACTTTTGGACAGGCGAAAGGCCAGTTTTTGTTATTGTTTATGGCGTTGCCAAATAGCTCAACCGAGGAGAGGCCAACACCAGCAGCAACAATCAGAAAACAGCGGCGCTGATCATTAGGCCTAAACTCTGCTCAGTGTCTTAATTTAACTGCAAATGGTGGCAACCACACCCGTCACTGTGCACGCTCGCTATTACGTCTGCTTTCTATAGTAAACACCAAGCCAGTATCTATGCGGGTCGATAAAAACGAGGCTCCAAATATGCGTAATATCCTAATCTAACGGCAAACGACGGTTCGTCATACTCGTGACTGTAGTAAAAATCCTCTAACTAAGCTACTTATCGTACTTGCAAGGCCTGTGCCCATGAGCAACTGATAATGAGGTCTCAACCATGCCCATTAGCAAAGTATAATGGCCAGCGACGGCCCGTCATACTTGTAACTATACTCGACCTCACCAGTTATGTTAACTTCCGGCACATGCTCGCGCTGACTATGACGTCCCAAATATACATAATAGACTAATCCAACAACCATAAGGGTCCTTCATACCCATTCATTGTCTGCTTGCCAACACCCTGTGCCTGAAAAATACACAATCACCTTAGACAAATTTTGTTTCTGTTTATTGGTTGCATCCGTTCAAGCATGATATGTGGTCAATCCAGTTCTCAGTGTTTCACTCGACAGGGTTTCTGAAGAAAGAAGGAATCAACTACGCTCGTACATGTCTTCGACGATATCATTCAAAACACAATTAAACACAGTTGTAGTGGCTGACTCGACAAGTGTTTAACAAATCCCTTTGTCCGCAATTCCCGGTTGGTGTTCGCGCTAAAACAGGAGACTAACTGTTGTAAAGGTAAACTCACTCCTCGCTCACAATTGACGGTAACGAGGGAGCCGTGGGTACATCGATAATTCGATGGCGGGAGTTGGAAAAAATGCATCATTAGGCACGGCGAAGTTAAAGCTAAGAAGGGGCGTTTACTTTTTAGTCGTGGGACCGAGTGGCGTAGATTTGAGCCCTAGAATCCAAATGCCACACACGTCCTCAGACGTGCATCCATGAATGCAACTGTAGCGGAGATCTGATGAATGGGCGGGTGTCTTGTGTCACTATATCTCTAACATTTCTAAGAAGTGCGTGTTAATTACAAGACCGTTTCAGTTCATTTAATTTGTGCAAGGACTTGAATGCAGTGACCACTTCATTGTAAGGTCCACTTGTTCTACGAAAACCCAATGGTTTATCCAATGGCACAATCGGTGACTCGGCACATCGATGAGGATCAAACCTTGCCTTAAGCCAGATATGTTAACCATCGCAAAAACAAAAACTTTCCAGCTGTGAAAAATTCCTTGGCTTCAGCGGGACGCTTGCCGCGACCACAGAAGAATTTTGCATATCCGTGTCGCAAATGCCCGCTTCAATTTGTGTCCGCGCCGGCGTAAGGGGGTGATTATTGTCTAAGTCGTCTTGAGATTATTTCCAAATTCACTGCGTAAGAAAGCACGCGGAGAACCAGCCTTTCCACCGTTTTTATAGCGAAAATGCTCCAAGCCACCTGCGGCCATTGTAGCGTGGGACGTCAGGAAGTCAGCGGTATTCGACGTTCGAGAGGATGTAGCGAATCCACACGTCGGTTCTGAAATGTGCAGATATACGGATTGGTATTAATGAGTTCACACGGTATACACAGCACACATGCGCACAGGTCGGGCGGGACAGAAGAGAACACCGGAGCGTGGTAACGACGCATGTGTATTTCACCGAAACCGAAACCGGAGGTCGGAGGTGTACAAAAGGGTTCGGTCAAGGTCGGTCAGAGTGGAGGGTTGTCCAAACGACTATTCTTTCCTGTCCGGAGGTTCGTGGTGGCTCAACCATGGAACCTGTAATAGGGAAGGAGAGAAAGAGGCACGTATAAGGTCCTGTGAGGGGCGCGCAAGCCAATACATCCGAGTTTCAAATGCGTTACACCATCAAAATACGAATTCCGCGCCAAAAGTGGACTCGTTTAAACAACCACTCCAAAAACTGCGTCTGCTTGAGGAGTCCCTAAGGGTCCCATTGATCACCATCAAATGCTAAAGCAATATGTTAAGGTTTCCTTTTCCGAACCTCGTTTTTGGAGAAATTTTGGATGTGCTTCTAGGACGGGGCGACAGTGACACTCGCTTGAAATCTGCCACAGAGGCTGGATAACCTGAAGCCCAAATGAGTGAACTGATAAGGACAAACAAATGCCAGTTCATGTACACGCACCAAACACAGAAACGGAACGAGGTTACAAATAGGGATGGACAGAACGTAGGCGATTTCGAATGTCAAGGTAATGGACAATACAACATGTTTCTGGTAACAAGTTATCCTGAACGTTGCCGAAAAGCACCAATTTCCGTCTGACGCACTGTTCCGAACGAAATAACAAAACAATTTGGCAGTAGACTGAGTTGTAATTCCGCTATTTAGACTCCAAAAAATAAATTTTTACGATGATCTATTGGTTTGTGTAGCTGAAACCTTATCATGACTTACTCCTCAAACAACTGCATATAAGTTTTATTCAGGAAGGTTGTTATACTTTCTGAAGGATATATCGTGTTGTAGTCGAAGATGCCAATTGTGGACTAGAAAACGAAAACGACAGCCTCACAGACGTGCGGAAAACATGGGATCGAGGAAACGGAAGAGGAATTTCAAGTGGTGAGGAAGGCGAGCAGAGGATGTAATGAACGAACTCATTAGCTGAAAGAAGCTCGGGAGATGCGTATTTACTTGCCCTGGCACTGGTGGAGGCGAACGACATGTACAATTAGCTTTTGGTATCAATGATGCCATCCTGTTTCCTGTGGTTCTGACTGGGATCCAGATGTTCCTTCAGGTTTATGTTTACATTTTTTGGACGATTTGAAATCGTGGGTTTCAAATGCCAGTGCTCTCCAACTGGATGTAGATGCAGCAAAAAGTGGTTGCTGGAATGGCATGTTCCACTGAATAACAAAAAACCGTCAATATGTCATTCGGTGATTTGGAAAATGCCTTTGTCGTGCTTAATAGGAATGGCACAGATGACATCCCATGGATAGATGCCCAGAAGCTATCTGGCTGTCTTCAAACATGTCCTCCATACCGCACCATGAAAAATCGGCTCAAAAGGCATTCACCAATGTGAATGTAGACTGGCGGACTTCGCCGTGTATCACTCGAAAGAAATTCCAAAAACTCTTTGGGGCCTAAGTCGGACCATTGCTCTAATAGGACAAATATGTTGTCTACTCAGTACGCAAGTAGTACATGACCCTCTTTGAACGTGCACAAAGAGCTTCTACGAAAATGTTTGCCAGCCTTAAATTCGTGGACTACGTGGTGCCTTACCTCCTTCTCCTAAATTGTCATCCAAAAGTGTCATACTTACTCATTCCTTGTCTGGACAAGGCTTGGCCAACAGGTTTTTCACCGTTGACCCATCCGACACATGGTGGGGACATGGCAATAAGATTCACAAGCTCACAGCGCAAACGTTTATTACAGAAGCTTTTTCAATTTATGTTATTTAGTGCGCAGAATAAGCCTTCTTTGATGGTTCTTCACGAATGATCTAATACCAAATTAAGTGCACTTTTGGATGCCTTTTTTGCTAAGTTGTAGTCCTGGCATGATTACTGCCCAGCACTGAGAACCTAACGAGGAGTTCTTTCGCTTGCGCCTTTCAATTGGACGGAAGCTGCTGAATGGCAAGAACAAACCTGACCCGGGGAGCTTGAGTCGATGCGTGAATCGCTACATCCGATTCTGAGTACCTAGTGAACTTGAACGCGAAGGTCGTTTAGGACTCCAGTTTACCGCAACTACAAACGTTATCTTATGTTTCCACCTGCCACAGGAGGTGTAATGCCGACACGCTGCTACATCTGTGATGAAAACTGTCTATCATCATTGGTCTATGAGTGTATCAAGAATCTGCCACCGGAAGAAGTGTGTGAAGCTTTGAAGGACGTATTTGGAAGCAAGTATGCACCCAGTAACAGAATGATGGAAGAACTGACAAATTTAGGGAAGAATTAATACGTGCAGTGACGAAAAGGTTCAAGTTTGTGGAAATTTTAAACATTCAACAACCAAATGAACCCGAAAAGACGCGGTTTCTAGGCAGAAAGCAACCACTACCCTCTAAAGTTTATATTGAAAAGTTGTGCTCATACGTGAGAAATAATATGAGCAATGCGCCCAGTTCTTTCGGAAGAACACTTCTACTTAGATGCCTTTTGATGTTTTCAAAAAAACGGCACTATATCCTCCATAATCTCCTGGAAAGGCTGAAAGGCAAGTGCAAGTGTGTTAATTGTATTCACTGGATGGTAGCAGTATTTTTATGCTTCTCGCGTCTCCAGTTGCACCATGGCACCAGCTTCTTGTAATACACACGATCTTAACGACACGGGCGGGCACTTTCTACAGGTGGACGACGACATATAGTTGGGGTACCCCCTGTGTTGTAGCCTAGTCAACACCAGGAGTTACGTGACTTGCAGATATGGGAGGTGAAGAAACAGCCTGGGTGGCTTAAGTGACCCTTTAGGTTCACAGTCCTCGAAGGTCTGTTACGAATCTTTAATTGTCCGTCCCACCTGGGGAGTCATTTGGGATTGTCTCACTCATCTTACTGTATGAATATTAAGGATGCAGCTGCGGCTTAGCCACCGACATGCGGCTGAACGGATCTATTCGACCAAATTTGCCCGGGGCAGTAGCGGAGTTTACACTTCCCCTTCAAACGAGGTGATTACCCTTTGTGCTTGTTCATGGACAGCTCGTTTCAATCACTTCAGGGATTCCAAGCTTGATCAAACCAACAGATGTTCTCATATGTGCATCTACAGCTATCTGATCTAAGTAGAGCGTCCATCGTATATCAGGTAAAACAGTTGAAATATGTTTTGCCCCCTAATGCTTCCACTGGCAGTTGCCAAAATGATTGATAAACTACTTTAACGGTGGCCGTTTATCAGGAGTCGAATACAGTGGTGGAAAAATCACACGATAATGCCTGAGCTGAAATATTCAGCTTAATTAATAAGAAAAAAGGGAAGAACGGACATTATCTTTAATGGCTACTGTACGTTAACCAAAGGGACACTTTTGTTAATAAAATTCAACAGAAATACTTGTAGTGGTTAACGGCCCTATGGAGTCTCTAGTGAACTGAACAAATTACTGGTGTAAGCCAGATACAAAGTCACAAAGAGAAAAATACAAGTAAATCTTGACTCACAGTTCAAAATAGGAGATTCCGTAGTTCCGTATTCCGTTGAACCACCACACAAAGAATAGTTCTATCTTCCTGGTATCCCAGATCTCCGGTGATCGAAATATTATTCCACAAGCGTGAATATATTAGTCCAGCGTTTGTAGCTGAAATGTTTGTTCACGTTTAGTATTAGCAGCGGTCAGATATAGCTAACCGGCGGTCACAACAACAGTCACTCAGCAGAAGTCTCAAAGTCACGTTGGAGCCAACGCGCGGGCGGTAGCGGTTGTATTGTAGTAAAACAAACTTTTGTACAGCGACGTGACTGGTAATGATGGGAAAAAAAGATGATACTGAGCATGAAAAAGAGCAGTTTACAAGTGCTACAGAACTCCCCCCCTAGAGCGTCAAATGGGTGAGCAAGACGCTCGAAAAGGAAATGCGTCACGACAGTTAGTCTTTGAAACGAACAGGAAGTTTGCATTGTCGACCAGATCTTGTGAGTGATGGTGTGTGTGTGGTATTGGTGGTGGCACTGGTCGAAGGAGGGATCGTGTGACTGTTTGGTTGTGTAACGGAGGGGGTCGTAGTATGCTCATCATCAGAGGTTGGTCGAGTGTGCATGTAAGCAACTTTTAGTCGATCGATGCTAACAGTGTCTTTGCGGCCGTTACGATCAATGACAAAAGTTTTGTCTTTCCGAGAAATGACTCTGAAAGGCCCTTCGTATGGCGGTTGTAAGGGCTTTCTGACCGCATCGACGCGCACAAAAACATAGTCACATGTAGCAAGGTCGGGATGTACATGAGTAGGCTTGCGAGTTTGTCGAGTAGGTGAAGGACGGATATCACGCATGTATTGGCGAAGCCTGGAAGCGTAGGAATTAGGGTCCGTTTCACCAGTTGTTGCAGAGTCGACTATCATTTCACCTGGAAGACGTAAGGTAGTGCCGAAGACGAGTTCAGCGGTTGTGCAGCCCAAGTCTTCTTTAACAGTATTGCGTATACTGAGAAGAATGAGTGAGAGGCGTTCCGACCAGTGTGTGCTAGACGAGGCTATCAGCGATGCCTTAAGCTGTCGATGGAAGCGTTCGACCATGCCGTTGGCAGCCGGATGGTATGCAGTTGTTCGGAAGTGGTCTGTACCAAGTAGTCGTTTGAGGTCATGAAAAAGTGTTGAAGTGAATTGTGGACCTCGGTCAGTGGTAATGGTAGCGGGTACACCGAATTTAGCGATCCTACTGTCGACAAACGTTCTAGCAACGTTTTC
>NW_008751751.1:516438-533527 GCF_000715545.1 Opisthorchis viverrini | reverse complement strand
AACTTTTGTACAGCGATGTGACTGGTAATGATGGGAAAAAAGAGATGATACTGAGCATGAAAAATAGCAGTTTACATACTCAATAGGAGCTTCGAACAGCTGTATGATGCCTGAGGAAAAAGTTGTGCGAAGTGGTTGGGGTCTTTACAGAGTGTCACGAAAAATGATCGGCAAATGATTTTAGTTTTCCCCGCGAGTAGCTGGTATCCACTTACACAAACTGTGTGATTCGAAAGTCTCGTTTAAAAAGTTTAGACTTACATTTTTCAAAACCATCCTCTTAAATAGAACATACATACAGTAGTCTACTTTGAAAACCGAGAGCCAAAAGTATATTTTCGAACTTCATATAAAGGTATAGGTTTTGCAGCAAATGTTTCCTTACATTCATCGGTGGCTTAAGTTTAACAGTATCAAGCAGAATACGTTAATCATGTGCACGTTTTTCCGACAACGAAGGCGTCAAATTTGAGCCAACGTAAGAACATTTCCTGCTATGGCCCATGGAGTCTTATGGTGCACTGTAATTGCAAAGTTAAACGGTAGTTTATTGTCACAGTTTGCCGGTAAGATAAAACTGGATTTTGATCCAGGTAAAGAATGTTTATTATAAGAGTAGCCTATCGGTTTTACTTTCACCGTCTTCAGTTCATTGTTTGCAGTCAGTCAGTCATCCTGATGTTTCAAATATTTGAACTTGTGCCAATGGCACGCTCATGTTCATTAAGTTCGGCTTAGGTGACAGTCGACAAAAAAAGTAATTTAAAGCCACTTTTTAGAACATACTCTGCGTGTTATTAGTCTGTAAGAAGAGTTTTGAATCTAGGATGTTTGTGCAAGCAAGAGCGTTAGGAATCAGATTACGAACGTTTAATCTTTAAAAGAGACGTTTCCATGAAAAGTATGGCATACCGTTGAAATGTAAAAATACTCTACTGTTGCACAGTGTTAACAGGGTTTGATTTGCACTGCATTTATTTAACATATTTCACGGTGCTTGAGTTACTGAGAGAAGCAATACGAGACAATATGCAAGCCAATGATGGACAAAAACGTTGTTTGTTTGTCTCTATTCTTCGATCCAAAAGATCCCAATGGTTTTTGAAAAGATAGACCTCACACGGTGACTCCAAAACCACTACGGTATCTACAGAGGGACAAGAGAATATATTTGCATGCTGGCGTCAGCACCATGGGCAGTTAGCTATGTATGGGAACGCTGATGCTGTCCTATTAAAGTTTCATGATGACTAACATTTGGATCTAAACAGGTTGCAGAATATAGACATTTGAAGACTCAGAGTTGATACCTTCTCCTTAAGTAAGTCGTGGTAATTCCGCATTTTTCAGTGTTTGCATGTATACACATGATAAAATCCTAGCGAAGGTTATATTAGGAATCCAGACTATTTGTCACATATCATTATTGTAGTGCCCTCATTTATTTATATGATAGGCTCCATAACTGCTGACAAGATACAAACTGAGAGGATAAGAAGAAAACCAGTTTCTCATGAAAGTGCACAGGATGCTCAGTTGGATTTGGTGAGTCACAAGGTTGATGTGTAAACTTCAATGGTGATATAATAAAAGTAGCACCTTCACAGACGAACCACATATATAAGGATGAATTAACGGGATAATATAAAAAAGATACCGTTAGCGATTCACTGTATTTCAAAATGTCAGTAGGTTGAAAGATTCTGTTTAACCCGAATCCATGTAGACTTTTGCCGGAAACTTGAAATGACAGAAAACATGTAAGGAATTTGTAGAGTTATCAGACATTTTCTAAGTGTCACTGACAAAATAATCTACGCCCCTTGTATTACTTGCGCATTCCACTTATATGCGTCTCATTCACTGTGAAATTGTCCGGCAATCATACCGCCCTAAAGCTGAATGGATTCTTGTTTGTTTTGCTATGCTTTGACTCATACACGGAAATAACGTTCTTTGTGATTTTAAAGTGTGTGCAAACTTAGATTAATTGATGGTTCGTACATCATACAGATCTGTGGTCTATCAGATAAAATTAATCTTACGGGAGATGTGCTAGAAACGTACAGGTTAATTCGATTTTTGAGGAAAATAGGTTGGATCGTATAACGTTACTGTATGACTTTACATTTTTCTGTTAATATCATAGGATTCGCTGCAAAATTATTCTAGTCAGTGTTTATATATTTAAACATTTTAGTGTGCTGCTAAAAAGTTGGACAGTCGTCTCACAGTGGATTGCGTCAAATCAGTCTTTATTAAGCATTGTGTCAAAGAAAGATTGTGGCACCTGACAATGCATAAAACTTATTTCATGCTGTTGGTTTTGAAAGACGCAGTAGGACTTCCAGTTGTGGTAATTACAACATGCTCGAGTTAAAATCAGATGTTTGTTTAGGCTATATTTACAACTATTGTGAGTTTGAGGGAGACAAGTCGAAATTGCTTACCACAAATTTTGCATCAAAACATTTCTGAGCACCCAGATATCCGCATTTAAGGAGGTATCCTACGAAAAAATGTCACGCTATTTAACTCAGAGTTACTTGTTGCAGTTCTGAAAAACGTTTATAAGACGGTGCGCAACGAGATAGTAACTTTTAGGAGAACCTCAAAAAGCTTGCCGACTTCTTACAACGAGTTAATAATTTACCCATAATTAAGGTCAATCGTCTTCTACCGCTGAGTATCCATTTTTTGGGATCCAGTGAGGATTGGGATTAAATGAAGTTGACTTGAATAGGATGATGTAGTACCATAATCATCTTACACCTTTGATCACATCTACCTAAGTGAATCGTTAAGCTGTGACACTCCTTTGGTGTTCAGCTGCCATATATTTTGAAGGAAGCGTGTTTACGGAGATACTGCAAAGTTGCCCTGGCATAGACGAAAGCATCTAGATGCTCGAGTTGACTCCAAACCGCGGATCCTCCTATGAATAAGTTTGCACGTAAACCACTGAGCTATTCCGAGCTAGGGCAAGCTATTGTTTACCTAACTGATCAACTCTACTCAACGTCTGAAATTTGAGAATCTTTCTAGAACACAAGCTGAGTTTAGTGCGACGAAACCAGGTCACAACAAAAATTATATTTGGTTGTACTTTGAGATACATGTTTGAACAAGGATATCTAAAAAGAAAATGCGAAAATTTAAGACAGAAAACCAAATGCAACTAGGATTGTTTTCTACCGGAGCGTATTGTTAGTAAGGCTGCAAAAATGTGTCAAACTATGAAAGGAGGGTATATCACAGTCGAGAGGCAGAAACGCCATCATCTACCAAACAAAATTTTAGGGCACAATTTTCAGCCATTTATTAATTAGAAATACTAGAATACGAATAATCTATTGCATCTGAACGAGGTCTATAAAGCTGAATATCATGCTGATAATCCTAAAACTTTTCCACTGTTGTACGGTTTAGCTGCTTAGAACTTGCGTCATTATAATAGAAAGAATGAACACAAGGACAATTGGAAATGGTATGAGAAGAAAACCTTCCCTAGCCAGTTGCAAGACAGTGGCTTTGACCAGTTATGGAGTAGTCCTCGCAAAATACAAAGCAAAAGATGCGTGGGGTCTTCAATTTTTACGAACTGCTCAAATATGCGGATAAAATTTGCCTCAAGACAAACATACTTCACAATTGCCAGGCGCATTACTAAGTTGTTTCAGGGGAAAGTTTCATTTGGCCATATAGAGAAATAAACATTCTTTAGATCAATTTCTGTAGATTGAAAGGCTTAACATAACACCAACAAAAAGACTGTCAAGTATGTGCACCTAACAGACAACTTAATGTTTTCTCAGAAGTTCAGGCATACTAGAATGAGTTGGAGTAAACAATGAAGGAGAAGAATGACATATTGATGTTGAGCTTAAATAATCCATTGTGCGCTTCTTAAGCGGGTGCTGGAAGTCACAACTGGCAAACCCAGCATGCCTAGTTATATTTCCGTGGCCGAATTTCACATGTGGTTCGCTGATTTCCCATCTATTCTGTAAACAGGCACTTGTTGTCAGCGCCAGCATTGGACAACTTGTGTGATTTCCTTAACTAGACAAAGGTCGATGCTTGTTGGATACTCATAGGACTTCTCTGTAGAAACTTGGTGGTTAGGTAGTAGAAATAGATTCAGCGAATCTTGAAAAGTAAAGTTACAGAACGGGTAGAACATATACATTTAAATCATTACCTACCGGATATCGGAGAGGACAGTAGAGCACCAGTTTGGTTAGCCAAATTTTCATGGCTTGCTTCTATTCCGGAGCCGATTTTTGCTCGTGGTGCAGAATTTTCATTATGTTTTAGAATATTTCCACGTGGCTTCATTACGTCGACCTGATTAAAAAAGCTATTTATCCGCTCAGATCTTCAATGGGCTTTTCAGTTCAACTTATTTAATTATTGTACTGCTGACAATAGAGAAAACTCAGCTTGTTTACCACTGGGTTAATAATAAGCATATTTTCCGTATCTTATATTAAACAGTATTAAATCATCGAAAACTCGCTTAAAAATGCAAGGGAAGTTATATTTAAAAATACAAATGGATGAAGAGAAAACTGAAGTCTTCCCCTGTGGAATGAGAATAATTTGACGATGCCTAGAATGGTCTTTTCCTGGGAGTCCACAATATATCGGAGTTGGACCGATTCAAATGAAAAAAGGTTGCTTAGCTCACTTTATTTTATGCAGGCTTTGTTCACGTTGCTTTTGTGGCCCATTACTCCGCACACACAGATCCAGAGCATACTACACAGGGAAAACTAACCAGATGAATATCTCACTTTTGGTGTTATTCAGCCAAACTTACTGTAACAGGCTGCCTCATATTTCAATTGGTATGATATTCAAGATGCTACAGGACATTGTGTAGACGTAATACACCACTCATGAGGCACCTGAAATTTCTTTGACACCCCACGAATGATTTTGCCACTCTCAGGGCTTACTAGGGAAGTATAGTCTCTGAGGTACCATCAAATTTATGTTACTTTTGTTTTTCTCTTCCCAACAAAACCGAATTGATGTTCAGGTAAGTGTATAAATCAAATTTTTTGCAATATGGGTTTAAGTAAAACATGAGGATGACGGAAACTCGAGGAATATGACTACCTGATTTGCCCCAAGAAGGGTAAGATCGATGATGGGCCGTCGAAGAGTTTTCAGCAAACTTATGCGTAGTGCATTACGTCTATAAAACAGCGTCGATTTTGCTGCTACACCACTCGAAGAGAGCTGCCAATGCTGCCAAATCGGATTTGTTTATCTGTGAGCTGTTTCCGAAAACTGTTTTTAAGTGCATAATGCCTATCAATAGTACGTACACATAGCACACACAGCGCGTCCAAACAGACAGGACCAATCTGTTTGTCTCCAGCCTCTGAAGTTGAGCTTTGGGAAGTCAGTAAAAATGGTGGAAAGTGTGCAATTTTTTCCAGCACATTATCCAAAAGTAGCCTTCCTTTTGGGCAGATGGGGCATTTTAACCTGATGGTTTTCAAGGTTCACTTTTAGGCAATTTTTTCACCATTTAAGGATAGCCTTAAATGACTTTTTTGCCCACCTCAACAACTCACCTAATTTCCAGAGAATCACCATACTGGATTTAGTCATAAGTTGCTTCTTAACTTTAGCTCCAAAGTATGCCCGTTATACATGAAGTACCACGAGGTTATTCTGTGACTGAACCTGACTACCCGGACTGGGATGACATTTGAAATGTTTTGTTGGATTCTCACACCGTAACTCCTTCCACAGGAACTCTATTTTCGGGAAAGATTAGCTGCAATGCGTGCGGCTAACTGCTTCAACACCAACGTTACGAATAAGCGGCAGACGATTGTCTTTTTAGAGTAATTTTTATTAGTGAATGACGACGGAATGTTAAAGCTCATGAGGTTTGCGCAACTGTCAGTTTCTTGCCAACATTTTGTACACAATTTGCAGCGCCTTTGGAGGTAAGGGTGTCACTTTCGCCGGCTGATCATAAAAGTGGTAATCCAGTAAATTTAATTCGCCATGTTTCGTTTCCTTTTGTCAATGTGTAGCCTTGACCATCAGTAGAGATGGTGGCTTTTCAAGTGTTGAATCTTCTGTTATGAACCAAATCCGCCTCCGTCAAAGACTGTCAAGCTCTTCATGTTCCATATTAGCCAGCCTGTGCGGTTTACTTTTGATTGCAATTTTTAGGCTTTCACTGTCATGCCTTCTGATGCGTTTTGTGACGCGCTGATAGATAAGTGTTTGGGTGGGGTGAAGTATAAATCAGCTTGCTAATAGCACTGCTTGCAGAGTCCAAAGAGCATGGGATGTCTCATGGCATAAATTGTAGATAAAAGAGTGATTGCCAATTCATTCGCTTCAGCTAGATTTATGATCGAATGCTGGATAGTGGATGATTATTCCTTCACAAACAAATATGTATAATGGGTGTAATAGTGCAGCGGTGATACTACTGACGGGGGGCATTCGAGTAGTATAATTTCTCGTAAATCCGCTTTGCGTCTCTTGAAAAGTGAGATCTATTACGGGGTTTGCTGAGTCTCGCTATAGCATTTTTTTGCGACTTAGTAACGGTCAATGGATATCAAGGAAAGTTCAGGAAGACGCCTTCAAGGAGGAGATGGATATTCAGTTTTGTAAACAAGATGCATATGAGAGATTTTCTCCCCTATCCAATAGTTTGTAACTGTTCAGTTGGCATTTTCTATTAAATAACTCCGCAGCGAACACCTTCCACCTTTCACTAGAAATGAGAGAAGCTGAAAAGTGGGCATCTGCACTGGAGGACTATTATGAAGTTTCAATAAAGATGTGCGAACTCAATCTTGCTTAACTCACGTTTGGGCGATCTACCTCTGAGAGTGGTTTTCGGCTATGCGTTCTACTTGAGTTTCAGCAAACAAATTAGGAGATAAGCCTAAAATAGGGATCCCGTAGGGTGACCGTATATGGGCATGAACCTACTAATAATTCTGGCCTTGCAATGTTGGCCTACTCTACCACATTGCTATCGAGCTACCTTTCCTTTTTTACAGAAACCAATTGTGTTCCATCCTGTGGAGAACTTTGCTCGGTTTCTACTTGTTCCAATACCAAGTTCGTGTGCTCCAAACATTTATTCAAAGGGAAGAAAGGCCACTGCTAGAAGAGAGGACAAATCTTATGCAAGTGTCGGTAAATCTGAAAGTTCGAAAAATGTAGTGCGACCGAAAGCAGAGGTAAGGTAATGAAAAGTTGAAAGAAGAGAACTATCGTGAGAGATGTGCGTTAAAATTCATCAGATTTGTGAATCAAGATTTTTATATAAAGCCCATCTTCGCTGTAGACAGGGACCTGATTTTGTTCAGGTAAAAATAACAAGTCACAACTCCAGTAAAACTTAACTGATTGGAAAATAACAGGATGTATTTCATTCAATCATTTTTTGTTAACTGCTTCCACTTCCGTTGCATACGTGATAGTCTTAACTGGAGCGCATAAAATTTTTTAATAGATTATATATGTCTGCCTATTCTCCTGGGCTGCTTCCTTGAAAACGTTTGTAAATAAGTAATGCTTCGCCTTCCGTGGCGTCTCTACAGGTCTAGAGAACAACATTCAAATCTCCTCAAAGAAGCCAATGAATAAGCAAATGTAACACTTCATGTTAATGTTACTGTTTTATCTATATGAGTTACTTAACAGTTCTGATCATCCTTGTGCATTTTTTAGGTCCAGCCAACAACTTCGGAGAGAAATCGCTCAAGATCAATAGCTGCTCAGAGACCCGTGCAAATAAGCCTGAGGAGGTTAGCCGCTGCGATGCGCAAGGCATTCTCGGGCTTGCCACTGACCTATGTGCCCCTAGAGGAGCAAAATGTATACGCGAACTCCTACAGTGTTTTTGTACTGTACGAAAGGTAGGCCAATGCTCAATTCGCCACAGATTTAGTACCAGTGATAAGATGTCATGGCTTTTTTGCAAAAGATGTTAAGTTCATCCCGTGGAGAGCAGAGTAGTGTACAGTGCATAAAAATTGTTTACCGTTTTTAAATAGTCAGAAGTGAAATAATTGCCAAAATTTTCAAAAACTTTGCGTCACTTGATCTTGGGTAATTTCTCTTACCGGCACCTAAGACGTGAGGCCTCCATCATCTTACTCTGGTAATATAAATTTTTTTAACTCACGATGGCATTTGTCATATATATATGTATATAACATTACGTAGGCTTCCTGCAGATGACGCTAAAAAGGATATACATTACTCGCATAAAACAGTCTTGAGTACTCTTAGAATATCAGTGGGTAGCGCTTATTACGTGTATTTACTGAATTCAATCGGTAGCTTGTACTCTTTTAACCAGGCATCAAGTCATATCTCGTGACCAGCCAAACCCGTATTTGTCAGATGATCACAAATAGGGGCCAAATAAATCACAGAGTGCACTTACTTACGCAATTGAACTATTTGACTACAACACGCTACGTAAGCTAACCAAAAGTGCCTCTCGTGTGTTAAGATATGATACAAACGAACCTCAGTCAGTTTCCGCACTTTGTTTTGTGTGCGATTGGTATATTTTTCCCTGTTGAGAAAAGAGATGGTCTACCCAAAAGTTAGCAAAAACAGACAGGCTCTGCAACACAGTTTAGATGGTCTGAACACAGCATGTGGAGATAACCAACGAGTATATGGGATCTACCTTACAAATGAAGACGAGACCGTCATCCGTCAGATGGTTTATACAGATGTAGTCTTCTAAAATATCTGCCAGTAAAGTGCTGTTCAGAACCCCAAAAGAAAAGCAAAAACATCCATGGACAAAATTTGCTGGACATCACTTGGAGTCAAGCAGACTGAAGAGACTAATATTCGTCGACTCACTTTCTTCATTCGAACCGAAGGCTTTCATATCGTCACAAAAACAAGGTCAACATTTTTGAACGGTTAAATTACCATTCAACTGAGACGCTTGTATTCATCGCAAACGAATTATGGTGTATATACCACTCAGGTGTGTTGTGAGAACCACTGGTCAGACGCTTCATTGTTCTTACAATACTTGCATACATAAATGTCAAGAGCCCTCATTCTAAACCGATTTTATTCTCTACTACCTTCACACTTCGGAATTTCGGCTGTTCATGGCCTGTGCAGAATAAAATCCTCCTCAGCTAATTATCAAAATAGGATATGTTTGAAGAAGACTCACAGTTCAAAGCCTTCAAATAGTTTGTAATTAAAACATGCTCATATTTGTGAATGAGGCCAACTAATAAAGAAGAAGGAAAAGGCCTTTTTAAAACTTACACAAATTTCGACAGGTGGACCAAAATGTACTCCGTTGAAAACCATGTCCTTCTGTTCCCATAGTTCGGTTACGTCCTGATGGATTTTTGCCAGTCTTTATACGGAGTGATTAGATTGATCAAACAGAAGCTTCAACATGCACCATGCGCAGTCTTGCTTTTGTAAGTTATCAACAACAAATGTGCGTCTGAGTGACTGGAAGCAAGCCTATAGGCATTCTTTTGGTTGTTGTGACACGACGTTTTACCAATCGCTATATGCACCAGAATAGTTTGTCTATTTTGTTTTGAGATAACGTTAGGCAGTCGAGAACATGTGAGGAATCGGCACAATGGAAGTGAATTGCTGAACACGCGGCGTCTAGGTAATCGTATAAATACTCTAAGACATTTCGGATTGTTTGCTAATGGAAGGGAGTTTTTAATTTGGTCGATTCATGCTAAATGCCAGCCCTATTGAGAGGGATTTCAGAAGTCAAGGATCTTAGTGGTTAATGAAAAAATTCTCCTATCTCATTTGTTTGTGGTTTGAGCTTGGTGCAAAATGATCTAGATTCGAAGCTGTCAATGTGATGGAAACATGCAAACTTATGCATTCGAATTTTGATTGTCAAGGTTTTTGCAAAATAACGTAAGTAAAGTTTATAGATGGGACTTATCAAATATAAAGCACTCAGTGTGAGCGTGGATACATAAAGTCATTTGAATCAACAAGGAATTTACATTTCACCGTTCGTAAATAGTAACTGAATGAATCCATTCCAAATATCGATTTAACTATGTAATTCGCTCCGCGCCACTCGCGTCCATATTCTTTTGACGGCGCGCGTCTTCGTTATCACTATATTCTTTTCCGGTGGAGTGAAAAACACCCGTTCTAGTGATATCTTCACTGGGACAAAATCGATATTTAAAGCGAGTCTAACTTTGGAAGTGGCAAAGCTGTCACACCCTTAAAAAAGAGCCAGCTGGCACTCGATCAACCGCAAATTCTTCCAGAACAAAGGGAGCTGGCAACCAAAGCCTTAAGGAAGTTTGCTTTTGATCCTACTTGCACCCGTGGCCTTGGGTGTCATTCATTTTTCCGGTATGTATGTATGACGAGTTGATGGCTTGTATGCAAAAAGTGATATCCAGCAGAGTCATGCAGATTTATTCAGAGATAATGCATCCAAAGCTTTTGAAATTATTAGTTATATGTGCCAAATGATTGAGTCAAACAAAACCGCGATCACTGAAAGCAAAAGTGAAGGGTGTTAAATAGTTGTGGTACGATGCACGGTTTGTTGTACTGGTAAAGATATATAGTTTATTTCCAAGTAATATTTATTTGTACGGCTTCGTCAGCTTAGCTAGGAGTTGCAATTTGAGTGGATAAAAATAGCATTCAAGGAACAAACTGCTTGTACTCGGAGGATAGTGTGGGTTGTTTTCACGCCTCAACTGTGTATGTATTGAGCCTAAAGCCTGAAGCTCGGATCGTCAAAAAATTGGGGCTCTTTGCAGTATTGTTCGATTGAAGACGATGCTACATTAGGAGAGGGTGTGACAAATACATTTCATTACCCCACGGCAGGTTTCTAAAGGTACAAAGCCAAATAAACATGTTTTGCTACAAAGACAAAAGTTAGATTAATACTATTTTACAGAAATTAACCTTTCCGTATAGCCCTGGGTAAGTGGTACTAACAGAAAACCTTCTAAGTAAGTGTGAAGCCTCTAGAAGAACTGCCGCACTTAGTAGGTACACACAACTGAACGTATAGTAAAGGATATCAACAGAAAAGCTGTACCGAAATTTAGTGTATCATTAAAATAGTATATTTTCATTAGTTGCTTTCAAGAATTCGGTCATATGCGTATAAAATAACCGGAAGCTCCCGTCAAGCTTGTGCGTTTTGTGCTGGTTCGCCAGTGACAAAACAGACGCTTAGGATATTCATGCACTCAGTTCAAAAGCAATCATGAAAACTCGGAATAACTTGAGTTCGACGTGTTTGCACAAGCTTAATCTTTGCAATTTTTGGCTGAATGTGCACAGTGATTTAGTTCACTGATTATGCCAACAGATGCAGGCCTGAAAATACAGTGAAAGTCCGTTAGATAGGGTTATTACTTCAAGTAAAACAGTTACTGAACTCCTGGCAACGTCGACCGCTTTCTCTCCCTTTTTCTCAGAGTTGCACTTGAGTAACTTCTTGAGCCTGAAAGACTGGTTGCAAGTAACCATAAGTAACCATGTTCGATAGCTTAAGGCAGAAAAATTGTGAACATAATGCAATTAAATTATAATTATTTTGATCAAATTATGTACTGTTTGTTTAACCTCTCGGTGAAACGACTGCGATCTAGCAGCACACAAACTCTCGTGTATCTACGCCAAAATAATGGCTGACAATGTGCATTTTGTTTAAAATATATTTTTCGGATTCGTTACACACTAGCCCTGTGGATGGAATTTGTAACTGGTAACAAGCGGTATAAACCATCCACAAGATCATTTAAGACAGACATGTGTGACATATTGTTGCCAGGTTTAAGACAGTGAACGGAGAATATAAAACTTGTTTTGCTAGAAGAATGCATTGAGCGAAAACTGTGACGGCTATCGGATACATGCATTTTCACTTGCAATATAAATGGCATTTCTAGGTTTAGCTTGATCAACCAAATTCCATCCGCAGGAACTTGGTCATCTGCGTATTCCCTCAGCTTTTTTAAACCTCTCATTTCATTCTAATGCCACAACTAGCTTTGAGATTTGCATTTAATGGCTATGCTCAGCGTCCCTATTCATTTATACCTTGGATGTTCATCATTGACTATTTCCGAAAAAAATTACAGACAAGTGGACGAAAGACTTTGTCCAAATCGTGTAATACACACAGACGACACACAACAGTGGCTAGCTCATTGTGAAGGGACTGTTGAACACCGTCGAATACATTTCCTCAACATTGCTCCACGTGACCAGGCTGGCAAATGTGAAAAACGCGAGGCTACTGATTTTCTGTAAGTGGTATAAAATGTATGCATTCAGCCTGACAAGAGTGTCGGTTTTGGCCGTTTCATTGACCAACGCAAATGAATACAAAACAGTGTCTTGTTCTAGCTAACAAAAGGCAAGGTCACTGATTTTTTAATGGGATTATACAATGCCGGTCGATAGATACTACCTATTTGGATGATGTCTTATATTGTATATAAGCGTGATATTACTGACTGAATAAAAGGAAGGTAACTCAGACGAAGGCAGGTTACAAGACCGGTAAGTTTCGGCGGAAAATTATTTGTCCGAAGAAAAGCAGACTTTTGTGCAGCGTGAAGATTGTTGTAACACACTAATAAAAATGATGTTGGTTCATCAGGAAGTAAATCCGTGAAAAAAACTGTCGTAATCACGCTACTGTTTGGCACAGAGTAGTATAACCTTACATGTAATGGTTACCTGTTCCGATGAATGAACCAGGTTGATTTCAACTTAAACGAGCGAAAAACCAATGTGAGAAACTCACATTATATTTAGTTGAATTTTTTTAACTGTTTTTAGGCATACGGTGGTATTGCTTGTAAAATAGGGAATGGAGATAAGGAACATACTGGTTGCTTAAACATAAACAATATAAAACGCTCGCAGCAACTATCATAAACGTCATTTAAGTTGGGCCAAAGCATGCATCTGCACTTTGGTTTAGCACCATGACAAAACTTGGGTGAGAGGGGAATGGGGTTTCTTTGGGAGAAGAATATTTGCGTGTCGCTTTTTGATGGGGCTATCAATAAAGATGTCAGATAAGTAATCTGCTTTCCCCAAGTAAAGATTTTTGAAAATAGCATAAAACAAAAGTTAAGTTGAATGGCTAAGTCTAGAACGGTTTTGCTGGGTTCAGTCAGTCAGCCGAGTAGTTTGTTCAAAAGGATGTCACAAACGTCCACAGTGCAGTAGGAATCCAAAATGTCAAGAAGAGAAGAGGACTTGTAAACTGGAGACATTCTCTGACTATTTGCGTCAGATGATCATCATGATTGTGATCGTTGACATTTGTTCGCACAGTGGAAAGAGACTACTGTATAAATGTCACAATTTCCTTTTTTGTAAAGAATGCAAACAAGGGATGTATTTTTTGAGAAATGTCACATCGTTTTGGAAAGCTCAAACAGTGGACCACGGCGATTTTTTTTACCAAGTTACCACACCCGGTAACCAGGAAGCCAATGAGTTGCACTGGCAGGAGCCTGAGAATTATGCTAGAAGCGTAAGTTTGGTAACAATAAGTGGGTTTCGGTGCAGTTGGCCACCGTACCATGGTATTCCTTAGTGCTCGGCACAGTGAAAATTCGAAGTTATAGAAAGTCTCAAGATATCATTGATGTCGACTTACTGTAGGTTCACTTTGCAAAACGAAGCGATAATATCGTTTTTGAGAGACTAAGCTCGATTACAATCGTTTTACTGCCTTCAGTGTGACACGCAAATTTATCCACTAGGAGCTGCTTTTACAGAACGCCAAAAGTGATATTTGCTGCTTCTTCCTATGCGGTGGGTACCTGTTTTATTAGGCATGGAGCTTTCAACTAGTCTTATTTTTTGAGTAATTAATTAACGAAATTGGTTCAGTTACTCAGTTACTAATACGAATCTTACCAGGTACCGGCTCACATGAATGAGAAAAAAAGTAATGGCATATAAAAACAGTTGAGAAAGCAATTTAGTATAAATGAGTGTATGAAATGGCATCTTTTAGCATCACACATTAAGTTTAACGTACGATGCGACTAATGCACTGTTAGCTTAAACTGACATTTGGTTCTGCCTTAGGGCCATCATCCACAACATTCCAAGTTAAAAGCAAGGTTATTCGCTTGGATGGTAGAATTATTTAATTGTCACCCATATTGATAGATTTCTTGATTCGGACAAGTGCTGAAAGATTCAGATTGGATTACATCTGAACTAATTGAGCCACGCGTGTAGATAATTGGGAACAGTCAGACTGGTTGGAGGAGAAAAGTATGAAACTTTTGTCTGGAATCCTATTTCTAGAGTGAATATGTACGTTTGTGTGTCTAAATGTTTTTTTGTATTGCGTCGACTGTCCTTTTATAAGAATGACTCCTCAATGTACTTGTGACTGATCGATGAAGTCATCGCCACTCCGTGCTGGTCACGACCTTCAAATTGATAATGTCTGGTCTGGACCAAACAATACCGTAGTTTTACTGTACTATCAATATCAGATAATATAAGTTATGTTTGTTTAATATGTGGGGGGTGTTAAGTACCTGTACTTGGTCATCAGTAGCCAGGTATGCTTTGTCGAACTGGGCAATATGTTTGTGCTATTTAGTTTACCACCTGCCAGGAGCGCTTTAAGAGAGGAAACCCAATGCCGTGTCCCAGGTTCACGAAGCAAGAGCCATTATTTCAGAAAGTGGAGCGAGTACCGGAAAGGATTGTGCCCATCAACCAACCCCCGAACATGAAACGTTTAGCTTTAAGCCGGCTGTAAATTGTATGTATATGAGTGTATTTAAGAGGGTAATTAACCCGCTGGTCTGATTAAGGGTCAAAGTTTTATGAGCATAATTCTACCAGGGACTGAGTCTGAAGATATTGTTCCTCCACGTGGGTTAACAGCTATAAACTCGAGGAAGCTAAAAAATGTCTGGGACGTTATAATATAACCAGTAAAACCGTGAGCTTGAAATTTGCAATTGTTGCCAGATTTAACGAAATAGTGTGTTTCTAGGGTCGATTGAGAAGTCACAATGGTCCTATCTTAAGAAGAGGTGATAGTGCCCCATGAAGTTTTGAATGATCACTTCGTTATTCAGAAAGAAGAAATGGTTAAATAAGCAGCAGTAGAACTGGGTGCATGGTTTCCGCTTTTTAACCTAACATAAAGAGCTCTCTTGCTCAGAATAAGCACCCAGACCGCTGTCATCCTGATGGAAAAAACGAATGGGTTTAGTGTAATAATTACCAGCAAACTGTCAGGTTGTCTTAGAACGGCTGCACATGCCAGTGAGGACAACGCAAGTATTAGGAATGGGTTTAAATCCCTTTAGATTGCGTACTGCGTGATACGTATTTTATACCGCAGAGGTTGTAGAAAGAATCAAATGGGAAAGAAGTAAAACACACTTGCCTGTTACTTTGAGGACTAGACAGAGCTTTTCGAAACATCCGATACTAAATAGCTGAGCTAGTAGTTGGCGGCCATGTGCACGAGGTGACTCACCAGCCCCATGTCCAGCTGAAAAAATTCCCCTGTACTTGATCAGAAGAACATTTTGGAGAGACAACGTTAGAGCATTACACAGAAATGATGAATGAAGGGTTTTTAGTTCAATCATAACTCGAGTATCACACAACTCTGTTTCCGGGAAAGCACCTTCCTATCATCTGCCACGATTAGACATTCTGCATATGAAATCCTGTTTAGCAGTATACGACTATCGGGATCCAGCCCCTTATTCGTCTGAATACATGAAATTTATTCAGCTTTATTCTCTATACATAGTCGTAAAGGATGCTTGTACAGTGTCTTGAAGCGATATCTGGTGATATAATAAGGCAGGGCGCTTTAAGTTTGGTGTATCAGAGGTGCACTTCTAATTTATCATTCTATGCCTCCCCTATGTCCTAACCGATCATTCTTTTGGTAGCACTGCTCATCCGAACGTAATTAAATGTGGCTGTCGGGTTTAACTGAGTGGAAAGACCATATTTATCCGAAAGTAATACGTCGCCATGTTATATGATTCTTGAATGAAATAGTTCCTGTATCATGACTTAGCTAGCAAACGCGACCTCAAAAACAGTTGAACCTATCTTGTGGAGTATTCGTCCATCTTACTTTCGAATAGGTACTCTGCTGCTAGTATAGCATCGGCAAAGCCCACTTTTACCTGATAGCGAATGGCCTATTTAACTACAATATTAATCCAAAAAATTCACAAGCGGCTTTCACTTTGTAGATGTCACACGGAATTACTTGGAGTCGAAGATAAATCGGCGCAAAACAGCAATAAACGTGTTTTTGATGCGCATCACAATTTAGTACTTGCACAAAACTGATGAAATATTTTAGCATCAAGACGGTAGTATGTCAACGAAAGGTTTAAAGCCGAGAGTACTTAATATACTGGGCAAAAACTAAGGCAAGAGAGGCATCCTTTGTTATTTACTGCGTTGTTCCATCAGAAGCTGATGCTTCATTGTTTCTCAGTTGCCGTCCTGTTATTGTTATGGTATTCTGCTATTATCATTTATTTTTGAAGAGCAAGCATACAAACATAAAAAGTGAGTGCAAGCGATGAATGCGAAGGAGTAACAGGAGAATATGGGAGAAAAGAGAGAAACGTCTCATTTGAGATCATGCCAAGGGCAGTACCAGTCTGATGAGGTGAATCCCAAAGTATGTAAAGATTTTGGTATGGGAAGACGCGTCTAAGGACCAACAACCAAAGAAAGGACAAACAATGGTGAATGCTCTTCAAGGCGCAGTGTGCGCTAGCACAGTCAAGACTCGCACATCAGGCACAAAGTGACCGTCATACTGGGTCTGGTGTGAGATTAAATGGCAAAAATGTACCTTCAACACCATGTACAACGCATAAAAGTGTCATAAGTACTCAGGGAGCCCACAATGGCAAGCAAACACAAGTCACTGACTGAGACCTTAGGAAGTCCCAGTCCAATAACAGCCTTAGCGGATTGAGGAAAGCAGATCCCTCGATAAGAGATGATCACCGGTTGGTGAACCAAAAAGTCGATATCA
>NW_008751751.1:493657-516241 GCF_000715545.1 Opisthorchis viverrini | reverse complement strand
AGCGATTAGGTCGGGTTTGATGAACGACGTAGAAGTAGGGGCTCTCAACTCCTCGAAGACGGTGTACCCCAGTCGACGGAGACGTTTTGCAAGTTCCCTTGCAACCCGATTATGACGAGCACATCTGGCATCATGCGTAATCCAGGGTACTATCCGCCACCTCTCCAAATGCGCTTTACAATACAAGTCATATTGTTGCCCGGTAACACAGTGTGGAAGTTCAAAAATGACAAATTATGGCGCTGTCTTCGTATGTTTTAAGGATCACTGCTTATAGCACACACTAGTTAGCGTTACAAGATTAAACAAAACTTCCTGAAATTAGGAAAGCAAGATACATGGTTCTAAATTTGTATAAATCTTGTTTCAAAAGTGAACAACACATCACCGTAGGCCCCAAAGGTTGAGCGACGTTTTCCGGTAGGTGGTGATCGTAATGAAACTGAGGGTGATGTCAACAAATATATAGTCTCGCTAAGGATTTTTGAGCCGAAATCACTATCTCAAATACAACCTTAGAAGACAGAGTGGAGAGTTGCACGAAAATTCCTCGGAGATGTAAAACATTCTCAGAAATATCAGAAGAACTTTTATTGTGGTCATTTAAGCCGCTAAAATCTACTGCTTACAAGAGAGATCACAATTAAATCCACTTCATCCCAGTTCCTTGATATTTCGAACAAAGTTGACAAGTTTTGAGAAACCATCAAATTCCATACAAAAGTAACCATAGATGTCACGGATAACAGCTTTAGTTTCAACAAAAACCAGAATACCTAATTCGGGTTTGCACTTTACTTATTCTAAGACATTATGCCTTCTGTAAATATTTCCACGTTGTCTTTCGCGAGCAGTTTTCCACTGAAAGATGTTCAGACACTCTGTTTGACTGATATAAGCCTAGTATCTCTGCTAGTCATCACTCGGTTACATTGGCTTCTATGGAATCGCTCAAACGACTATATGCTATGATTCTTCAGATCAATGATGCTGTTGGCTGGGCTTTGACTTGCACCGCATGCAGCAGTTATCTAGGTGCAATATGGCCTTATTCTACAACCTACAGGTAGGGAGCGTAAAGAGGAAGCACGCAGTAACCTCGACTAAAACAATAGGCTGAAGCATGTGGTAAAAACGCTTTGGTGCATTGCCGCAGGAGGCTCCCAACTTTGGAATTACTATAAAAAAGCAACTCATATCCGTCTAGATACCGATGGATGTTTGTGATTTTTGTCAAAAAATACACTTATTTGTATTTACTTGTCTTCTCTCGATTTCTGTGATCATACTGGAAAATCCCAATATTATCAGGCAGACAATATGTTTGCATGGATAAGTGTACTATAATGGCAGGTTGACATTGTTCCCACCAAGTAGAAGTCGGGCAAAAAATATGATCAGTTTTCAGTAGCGTCTTGCGACAATTTGCCATTACGAAACACGCATTAGTATTAGGAAGTTGTACAAATTCCTCCGCAAGGACCAAAATTATCACTTGATGGACTTCCGGGAATTTGGGTTCTCTAATTAGTTCAACTTATGGGAAAAACCAGTGGTTTCATACCATACAAAAAAAAGTTTAGTGGAAATTAGGCAAATCTCACAGAAATGTGTCGAGGGAGTCGGCTGCAAGTAGCCAGTTTGAAAAAGAGCGCAACCTATTTGTAATGTTCCAGCTGAATGACTTTCCGTATGTACGTATACATGTATTATGTAAAAGTATACAACACAAAAATCCGCGCGAGTGCAAGTCATTAAGAATGTTTTGCATCTCTTGTTTCAGGTAGTGTCTAACGGCGTATTTGTCCAGACTTGGAATGATCACTTAGCTCCAAGTGCCACAACTCACTTGGAAGGGTCAAGGCTACGGGTTTAAATCAACCAATTTTGCCGAAATCTGAGTTTGCTGCCTAGGAAATCCCCTTTACCACGCACTCAAACAGTCAGATTTAGACAGGATTCATCCTTATAGACATAAGCTGAAGCAGAAAAATTTGATCACTTTCAGTGAACATTTGAACCAAACATGGTTGACCGGTCATGCTGGAAGCGTGCGAACTCTCTGGTTAGACAGTCTGCGAGGTTTCCTCATCTCCGGCAGTTACGACACGACGATCCGTTTGTGGGATCTCTCTGAAAATATTGTGCACCTGCAACGGCCTAAGACAAACAAGCAGGAAGCAGACTCAAGTGCACAAAAGGCTGAGGACCCTATGAGTTTTCACACTGGACAATCAAGGTGTGTTTGCAAATATCGTGGACATTCGGCTAATGTTCTCTGCTTGTGGGTTGATCAAAGTAGGGTTTGGCCAAGAGTGCAGCCACCCAAAAAACGCCAACATCAACGAGCTGGTGAGACGGATGCAGTTCTTGCGTTTTTTGACAATTTGACCTTTCGATTTGCGAGTGGTGGGGCAGATAACACCTGCTATGGTAAGCAAATTTTCTGTGACATTTTAGAGATAAAAATGTAATTCTAAGGACGCCTTATATCTGTGGAGCCCTCCATGTTTGCAATTCCATTTACACAGTAAATCATATTCAACTGGAAACGTTTTTGGAATCGTTTTGAAATATTTCCATCCTAATTTTATTATCTTTTTGATTGCTGTTGTAACATGTTTATATCCATACCGATGCAGATATTCAGATAACATCTTTGTTGCCCTACATGCTTTGTCACAGGGTTCCAGTTAATCTTCCTCATTGGTTTATCAAATTAGTTTTACAGCGCCTGAAGTCTGCTGTTAATTTGGGGTTATGAATTTAGATTTCTTGTCCATATCTAACGATGAGGCAATTGGCAAGTTCTCCGGTGGTACACTCATTTGTTCCTACAGTTTTCGTTCGCTGCACGTTAGTTTACTGACTAGGACCACTGTAAGGAGAAACCCCTCCACAAAACATACGCGATGTCATTTTGCGGTAGCCTTAAACAGATGTGGGCAAAATTCAACCCAAATAATGGTTTGTCTTCTGAAGCGATCTTACCCAATACCATTTAGTGTGGAACAAACTTTTTCGTTTTTTCAAGCAGTGCGTATGTCAAAACTTTGTATAAAAGCATCCAAGATGAAGGGTGGCAGAATGCAAACCATCAGAACGAAAAGTAAATCCCGCTGTAATGCTGCAAAATAAATGAAAAACAAACTGTTGCTTGAGGCTTGTTTGCGAACTCTACTGTCTGATGAACCCTCAGTTAGCAGAACTTGGTGACTACGCTGGTGTAGAGAGGAACATTGGAAGCACAGGTTTTTTAGCAGTAGGAATTGTCCGCTCAGTTTTTTAGCTTTGTCGTAAATTATTCACAACCAACTGAGGTGATACCATCAGGGCATTGGTGAGTAGCGTCGTAATGCAGTTTGTTAGCGGATACGTCTGCACAATATTCTTAGGCCTGGCAAATAACTTTGCCTAAACGGAGAGAACATACATACCATGTAGGGAATGCTACTGACAAGAAATATGGTAACGATATCAAGGCAGTGGACAGAAATATCACAAAAGAGACTTCTTCAAAGAGAGAACCTGCTCCTGGACGTTGCTCTCAGTATTAAGCCAACAATAAGGCAATCAAAACATCCATTAACATCCTGGAAGTATCAGTGGACATCAAAGTTAAAACAGTTAATTTAACCATGACTTGCTTTCTGTAGCATTTCTGTGCCAGCGTAGTAGTTCCTAAGTACATAGCTCAATTACTTCGTTATCAACTAATTAGCTCTAATCCCAGGAATGTATGTAAACAGCATTTTATAACTAGGAATGGTGCATTTCAGTCAAAGGGTTTCTGAATCTATTGAAATGCAGAAATACACATTCTGTTTAAATAGATTCATCCATGGAGGGGTCAAAATGGCGTCTCCTACGAGTCAAATACTTGACTGGATTCTCTTAAAGGAGTGACTGAGGATAGACCAGCTGACATTTTTACTAAATGGACTCCATTGGAGGTAGTATAATTAGGTAGTCCACGTTCCCTATCGGTATACCATACGTGATCAATTTTTGTTTGGAGCGTCACTGTGAATTACCACTGTAAAAGAAATGTACCTTGCAAAATCAAAGATTTTGTAAGGTGGTGGTGTGGTTTACCAGCATAGATATTTTGAGTATTCTGCGGTTGGGACTAAACATTCATACTGATCTTTTTGTGTTCCACTTATTAGTTTGGCAAATGGATTCTCGGGTACCACTGTGGATGATGAAGCACTCGACGAGTGTCACTGCTGTTGTACTGTGTGGTTACTGGTGTGCATCGGGCGATCAATCGGGAGAAATTAAATTATGGGACCTGAGAGATGAAAGCCCACTGCTTCACAAAGTACGCGTGTGTCCATAATTTTATCAACTTTTCAGTAACCTTTTGATAAAAGGTGACTTACGTATGTACTAAACGAAGCTGTCCGCCTTTATAGTCAAGCAAAATTGTTCCTCAATATACTGCAGCTGGGCTGGGGCAATCACAAGTTCCATCTCGGAAACTGGTAACCATGCTAACCACTCTTCCTCGTTTAGTTCTTTGGGTCGATTCTCAGATTCGGATAAATTCTTTAAAACACCAGTTATATCATTTCAAGCGTAGTATTTTTGCTCAGCGTTCACACAAAACGTAAGCCAAGTGCAGTAGTCTCAGGTAATTTCATAACACGCGAAGAAAACCCGGAGGTCTTGTAGCACTTCATTTTGACTGCGCAAGCTGTGGGTATTTTTACAAACGCTAAATTTTGAATTGTTTTCCATACAACCGGCTGTGTAAGTCTTCAGCAGATAGCAGTGTGTGGTATATACATCAATTCCGTATGAACGGACAGTGGTGGGTCCCAAAGTTATTACTTCACATCAATCATATAGATGTACGAAGGGAATGTGTGCAGACTGTCAAAAATGAGAGATAAGAAATCTAAAGTAGTGGTTTGTATTTCGAGTAACGTCAGAAAGCACAACGGATAGGCTGTTTTTAAATTACTGGTATAATTGGATCAACTCACTTCATTTGGACTTCAGGCTTATCAGAATCTCACCATTAGTAGAGTTTAGGTGGCATCCAGAACAAACAATGCCAGGGAAGAATTATGTTTACTACCTACATCAGGCATGCTTCAAAATAGGTGTGCCCGGAAGAGACGAAAGAATTTATAGTGTACTGGGGTGCAGTTGAGCTGTGGGTGGTTTACTATGAGGAATAGTTGAATGGCCACACAATTTGTCGTACCGATTCTCTGTTATTGTCGGTAATGAAAGGTAGGAGAAGCGTATCAGGAAGCACTGAAACCACCAAGGATCCGCATCCTAAACCTAGCTGTAATGGGGAACAATTATGATAATTCTTCAGTTATTTGGCAATAAAATGCACGTTTTAGTCCAATCTTAAAAACTAAAGTGACTGGTTGTCTCTGTCGAGAGGTTTATGGTGGCGCACCGTTTATGTGTGTTTACAAAATGGTGCACTGACCGAAACAGTGAATCCAAAATAGGGTAAATGTTCAGCAGCAAACTGAAAAAATGCAAGTATTTACTCGGTTTTATCCGAATGTATCTCACCGAATTTAAAAGACGTATCGATTCGATCACTCACAGAACAACAAACACAACAAAAAGCTAGTCTATTGTTTTTCTCTGGGATTAATTTATGCAATCAGTACAGTCTGTGACTGGAGCAAGATTAATTTTTTTTAGGTGCTGCAGGGGCATACGGATGAAATAACCGCCTTGCGGATGAACGAAGCCTATTTAGTTTCATCATCGAAGGACGGATTTGTTCGTGTGTGGGATCTGGTATCAAAACTAACAACGTGTCTTGGACAATTAGCTCACTTGAGGTGAGATACTGATACGATTTTGGTTGACTGATTAAAATGATAATTTAGGCAGTCAGAAGATTCGATGCCTCACTATTGTGTGGAATTCCGTTATCTAGGTTGTTGACAAAAGCTGGATACTACCTAGCTGAATTGATACTAAATGTTATTTCATAAAGGAAAATACTCACAAGGTTGCTGAAAACTGTTCGATCATAAATGTTTTGGTTTTTACGCTGAAAGGTACAACACGCAAAGAGATTGAGACAGGCAAATATCAACCGAATCTGCAGCATTGTGCTTCTAGTAGTAAAGCGTTAGTCTAGTTACCGTCTGAAGCAACTCTCTGTTTGTAACAGAGATGTCTGACCGAATGTGTTGTTGATGGCCATTAGCTTTTACCCCTGTTTGGTTCATATTTACAAGAATATTCCTTGCGATGGCTGCGAAAGTGTTTGGAAGAATTTCTCATCCCTAATCAGTGAAGCTCCTCTGTCCTTGTTCTAGGTCATAGATTAGGATACATAAAACCGGTTGCTTCTAGGGTCAAACGCCTCCAATACATTATTGTCACCAGTAAAGACAAAGCAGTTGGTCATGGTTGGACCGAAGGAACGGGTAAAATGGAACAATTATCTGTCTTCTCCTCAGTGTGCGGTTGATTGATACTAGCATATATGCTTACCATGAATGCTTCCTGTCCAATGAAAGCAGAGATTGTCTTTGTGCTGCACAATTAATTAAAGCATATCAGGAATAAGAAATTCAACTTGAATCCAGTCCAGCAGACCTTTGAGAATAAAGCAATCCGTAAATGAGTCTATTTGCCATTTGCATACAATTTGGTATTCAAGTGGAAATTAAGTTTAAGGGACGCCATATTGATGGTTCCCAAGAGGAACAAAGCCAGCCGTGGAGTGTCAAAGAGTTTTGAGCAAATTAATGAGTAAAGTGTGTCGTCAAGTATTGAAATTAGTCTTATCTATTGTTAGTCAAGCTTGCTCACTGAATGGCCGTCATCCACGTGACGAAATGCTACTTTCGTCTGGAGACATTGTCTCAGATAAATGTGCTTGGTGGTTGGTCTGATGCAGTCTTCCATTTCACAATAGGCGGTTGCAAAATTCGGTATCTGACACGAACTTAATCACCATAACTGATTTTCCGAGCTTGCCTAAAGGCCTCTGCTAAGATACGGATGCCAATTAACTGCGTCCGAGCGGAAATAAAACAGAATTGTTTAGAGATTAAAAACTTTATTACCAGTGAACGCCGCCTTAACAGACAAGCCAATTTATCGAGGTATTCTCAAACTGTTGGAAGAACGTAGATCAGTGTGTGCTTGTTTACTGCAACGCACACCGGAAGTCAGCTGTGATATCTAGAGTGATAGCGTCTGAAGAGTTGGTGATATCTGGCAAGTTTTTAAAGTACTGGAGTAATTGACAGGAACACACATGTTGTTCTTCCTTTAACGAGTTTGTAAGGATTTGTTTACAACCAGAGATGCACATCATTTATTGTGCCTGTGTCCCGTGGTCATTGTTCACCGTGACCAGGCAATTTGCTTCGAGTGTACAGGTTGGTAACATGCGTATTTTGTAGGTCCCTGTTGTAAATATTTAGTTTGGGTCTAGAAAAGACTGTGTAATTGGTTAGTAATCTTAACACAAAAAATTCGCGGGAAGCCGCGTAATCATATAACTTGATTCCAAAACCATCAGCATTCTTACACTTCCCAATAACTGTGTTTCGGGAGAAAAATCATCGAGTTAGCCTATCTTTTTTTAAATTTACTTGTCCAAGATGTGGTAAAGTCTGCTTGGTAGGGATGATCATGCCACAGAATGTAACCCCTATATACATCCATTGTACAACGTTTTGATCGAAATAGCTTTTCTGTCTGTCCCTAATAACATAGGCATCCACATTACCGTTGAAACTCACGCTCCATTTCCACACAAATAGAGACTGTTTTTAAATAGAATCTTCTTAAACTGGAACAAAGGAACCTTTGTGCAGAAAAAAAGCCTAGCGCCAGTTTACCGGAATACATTTGAATTGTCTGCACCTCCAAACGATCACTCAGTCAGTTTGCACGGAATGTGGGAGCATCGCCGTCACTGACTTCAATTAGACAAAGATAGAAAGGATCACGAGACCTCCCTTATCCCGGGCGACAAGTAGCGCAACCTTATCCTTCTTCATACCACAGTGCTACCTTACAGTTTAGCCATTTCACGGGTTAGGCTTCTCTGAAGGAGACATGAGAAAACCCGCCTGCTCGCATCTGTGCCATCAAAGTTCCTGGCATTTGACACCTCACATTACGGAAGCACCAGCTGCCCATCCATGCGTCTTTCAATTTTCTTTGGTGCAAGTATTTTGGCAACATCCAACTACTTAATGGATTCTATGATACTTGGACATTTTCAAAGACAATTCTTCTCAAAGTTTACAACGTGCAATCAGGAACAAGCGATCCTCCGGGAATGGACGTGGGCCTTTCTGGCGTCACAAGTGATACTCGCAGACAAGCGTAACTTGAGACTCGGATTTATTTGCTAATTTTAACAAACAGATTTTGGCAGAGCTGATACACCGGTCGACATAAAACTTGAGGAATTCCCAGTGTAGTAATGAGGAGGCCTCTCGGAGACTAAGCACCATGAATCATGTTAACAAATATAGTATATGCGAAGCGTTTGTTAGAGATTGATGTAATGCTATTCCTTTTGTCGAAAGCAGTTAAGCTTTTTGTTCACCTTCAAGTACAAAACACTAAACAACCGCCTAATCTGGATTGACGCGGTAGCAAAAAGACCAACAGCAGGGCTTTAAATAACTTCAGTCTTCGCCTGACCATTCCATTAGTGACGCACAGGGCTACAGATGTTGCGTATATCACCTGGACTTTATTTTGTAGAACAGCTTCCTAGGAGCTCCACCAGGCACTTACACACCCAGAGATATGTGAGTATGTCCGCCTGGTGGTCGTCTAAGGTTTTTAGCGAAGCTGTAGTGACGGCTGCGGTTTAAGTGCCGGCAACTTAGAATGTTTGAAGGTGGTTTTCGTGGGGCCAGGCATCAGAACTGTTTGGAAATCTCGTCGTGGGCAGGCAATTCACATGAATTTCTATACAATTCTGTAGCAGAGACGTATATTTTTTCGGGAATTAATCGAGTAAGCTGTGTTTTCAATGCATCGCGATATTTGACCTGACAGGCTGAGGTGCTGCAAACGTTTGTAGGATAACAGTATACCCTTTTGTGATAGCTAATTGTTAAACTATGTAGGGTATGTCATAACGCTTCAACTGGTACGCAGCCGCTAGATTTTTGTTTATTCTGTGACTGATTATTTGGTCCCCACATCTATGTCCCACTTCAGGTACCCCGATCTCTCTGTGATTAGGGCCTAGACGTCATTGGACGTCTACCGTTCATTGTAACCCATTGAGATCCATAGGAATTACTTATTGCATCTGTAGCTTGTAAGCACGACTGCACTATTTTTTCGCACGTTACTTGAAAATGAGATAGTCCATTGAGAATTTGATCGCTCAAATGTGTACGATAAACTGCGATTTCCTAATTTATGGATGTTGTCACCCTGAGAAAGTGCACTTGGATAAAAAAAACCCCAAAAAAGCAGCAGGTAGGCACCAAACATTATTGAAAGTGTTTACATTAAATCTCCCTCGTCATGTATTAACAGTGCCTGTGATAGTGAACTCCACTTTCTACCGCCCAACATCAAAAGCTATTACTGTGGTTTTTGACGCGTGAGTCTGTGGTACAGTGTTTCTGTAAACTATATGTCTAGTTGAAGTACAGTGGTACGACTGCGTGGTAACAAAGGCAGATAACATGTTCTTAAACTCAAACCTGTAAGATATTACAGTTTGCATATACAAGCGACAACTGCTTCGTTTAAAGATGTTCACCATCTGAGAGCTGATATTTTCATTTCCTTCGTGGTTTTTCCTCACCTCACTAGGGCCGGCTGAGCGATCACATGTGGATTCTGCTTGATAAGGTAAAATATAATTCTAATGATGACCGGGAAGTTTTGGGCAGTTAATGAGAAATTATCGATGGAAAAACTTTGAACTAATAAGAATCATGAAGGTTGTTAAAAAACGACAGTTAACAAACAAGTAACGAGTCAACTGTATAGATGACTTGTGCACAGACGCGGTATGTACCTAGTACTTCTGTAACCCCTCAAATTAATTTTAACTTACTGCCCAAAAGACAACTTGAAGGAAGGAAGACGTGACTTGTAGGAGGTTCCAGTGTTTTTGCCCTAACAGGTTGACCCCCAAGTCTAATTTACTATATTATTCTGTGGATCCACATATACCTGTGTTGGTTCTTTAGGTGGCCGTTGATCCGTTCCGCCGAGCTTAGCAACTAGATTGTAAACTTTTCGCTATCAAAAGCGATACCTGACGGTTTGCAAGCCAACTGCTAAGCTCGGTGTACAGGTCAAAGCCACTGAATTAAGTAATACTCCCCTCCTACCCTAAACTGTTTTTCTGTTGACGTTGGCAAGGTTCTCGCCAAAGTCTCAATGAACCTCATCCCAAAGGCGTTTGTGCATAAATACCAGCGCAGGAAAGACGGTGTGTTAGAGTTATGAGCACTAATTTAGGCGTTTATGTGATAATACAGGGTCAGGTATAGCTTATTACGTGTGACGCAAATAGAACTTATGTGCCGGTGGACCTTACAATGTGTTTGTTACCACTTCCCGCTTGCCACGAAGCAGCGATTTCCAAATACTAAGATGTGGATGACCAGAGGCTATGTCGAAGACCGACCACGACACTGTAGGCCGTGAAGTTTGGTTATCCCTTTCCGAAATCTTCAGATGGATTAAGCAACTGATCATACGTGCCTTCATAGATACTGTGTGTCTGAAATGAAGTCTCAGAGGGCACCTGGAGGTGAATCAGAATCGCTAGAGAAGCACGTATAATTAAAAAGTTGAAGTATTTGGCACATTTAATTTACTGGCTCAGTTGTTCTGCATCAAAGAAAGGATGGTTTTCTATCCGGAACACTCGTTGTTGGACACACCATGATCTAGCAACACCAAACGAAGTCATTCGTCAAGGTAAGTGCTGAAAGATTATCGTTCTTTTCTTATTTCGGGCCACGTGATAGATGCCCTACAGAATATGACGTGTATCTCCTCTCAGTGGAGAGCATACTGTCACTTCCAATTAGGACTGCCTAGTTAAAACTGTGATCACTCTCGGTTGCAGAGAATTAAAAAGATGAATGTCGTTCTTGTCACAGCGCCGAAATATGCTGTTTTTTAAATGTGACAAAAATATCTCATAAGGTTACCCACAGTTGGTTTGCGTGTCAGAGACCACAACTGTGTAAGCATCATATTTTCTGTTTGCAATCCAGATAGCTTTTCCTGGCAAAACAGACCACGTACGGGTTGGTAACTTCTCAGGATACTTAGACTGCTCGTAAATGATCACTCACACCTTGATGAATGGATTGAGAATCTAACCGGATGTTCCGCTTTCCTGGTATAGGGAGAAACATTACTGGTCGAATTATGTTTAGATGTTACATAATGTTCTCATAACGGTTAACATGATTTTCCAGCCAGTTTAGCAAAGTAGCTGACGGAACAAATGCTGATAGCCACATTAGCTGGTGTGTGACATAATCCGTTTTACTGAGCACCGCCCTTCGATCTCACCCTGTGTGGGACTAAGTAGGATGACAACGGTGGTAAATAAGCGGAAACTACATGCTTGCTGTCCGGTTGTGAAGTAGCTAGAAAACAAGTGTAATCTGTGTAATGATCCTGAACTAAAAACCATTTCCACAAACAAAAATTTTGAGGCATCAGGATGCTCCTGCTATATTCAAGGACTTTACAACATGGGGTACCTTTGAATTGCAGTAAAGTAGATGAGCCTCATAGAGTTTTGTTTGACTAACACCACATTTTAGGTTGATGAAAACAGTTGGACGGCCAACTATGGTCTATATCTTGTAGACTAGGCATACATTAGGACCTACAAGAAATACTAGGTTGTTGGTTGTATGCTGAAGGAGTTTTCATCAGCATTCTACGTAATGTTGTGTGAATCAAAGTACAAACGAGAAATTAAGCAGGGGATAACTTTAGTCTCCAAGGTAAGTCTTCTACCTAAGTACACAATTCCACGATGTACGTAAGTAATTTACCTTAAGTAGCCTTATGAAAGATATTACTTCTCCCAACGAATAATGTCAGTTTAAATCCCTTGTTTCGCCGCTTTTCTAAGGCATTTGTGGGGGTCATTCTCAATCAGAAATGCCGTCTGTTTCTAGCACTTTTGTCTAAAAAAGACTGATTCCCAACCTGTACACTGTTCGCCGTGCCCGAAAGGTCGTTTTGATACGACTGAAATATCCAGTGAAGGTCTGTTGCTGTGGATCAAAATTATTGAATTCCATACTCAGGACCATCAAGATCCCAATGCTATAGTTTTATTATCAGAGTTCGTGAGATATGTCAAGCGAATCAGCCTTCTCCGCGGTAAAATTCCCTTAAGCAACTTGTGTACCAGATCGTCGAACCAAAGGTCAAGAAACAACTACGGGCATCATAGTCTTGTAAATAATAATGGCAATCCACAGAAAACGTACAGTAGTAAATACATGCTAAACCTGACTGGAAACTTTGGGACTTCTTCGTCAGACCTGTAAGATTTACAGCCTTCGTTACTCCGGCAGTGAAACACTACAGTGATAACCTCCTCATAGTCAGTGAATCCGGGTTGCTGGATAAATACTCTGCTAAATGAGAATCTCACAGTTTAATTGATAGAAACATTAGTTTGGTTCGTAGTGACCAAACGAAAACGTATTGGATGGACGGGAAACCTTCAACACAAAGAAAACGTTCATCCTATTTTGAATGCCAAAGAGATATTTCACATATGTCAATGCGTAAGTCTTGATCATGTCATCTATGAGCTTAGCAAACAGTTCTGCAAGTGGCAGTGTCTTGTAATCTAGACAAGTGGTAAGTTATATCAGCACACTAAGATACAAAAAGCGACCAGTTCAAAATTTTCAACATTCACACTACAAGTGTGCTCGGCAATCAAACCTAGTATGACTGCTAGGTGGTATACTGTTGAAACATTGCCCATCATGACCTGAATGCTCCCAAGGAGTGATCATTTACACTAGTAGACCAAATCATTTTTCTTGAAAGGGATATAAGTAGAGTTCTGGTAACGGTGGTCATGCTTTCATGCCACCGCTTTGTTCCTAAGGAAAAAGAACGCTATCGAATATGAGACGAATAAATTGTCAATCGCCTTAGAAGTCAGCGGCATCATAAAATTCAGAATGACCATTGGCAGGGATCAGATATTTCCAGAAGAGTTGTTATCTAAAGCATCTGATTAGAAAAGTAAAGCTGTTCTCAAAAAACATCAGACGTGTTGGATAAAGAGGATAACAAAATGTGTAAACCAAACTTTTGAAATACGTATGATTCATATAAAGTTCCTGCAGTCCCGAAATGATGTAGGCTGACCGTGTTTTGGGGAAGCCTTTGAGGCGTAAGAACCCTACAGAACGGGAATTTTGTTATTTTACACAATTGTTAGAAAACTCAGCACACATGAAGATATGATGGCTATGCAAACAGTACGCTTTCAACCTTGCCTGACGAAAGAGCAACTGCTAGCAAGATAGTCTAGCCGCGAAACAGAGTTTGAAAGAAAAGCCAAACACCATGTCCGAGTATACAAATATGCAGAACAGCATCGGAACAACTGCCCTTTTGCCTGATTTGCATATTCTGCAAGAACCGAAATGCCTCTCACACATTCGAATACGTCACAGTCACACTAATCTCTGACAAAACGGGATGCACACTAAAACCAGATGCCGATCAAAGAATGAACCTCCAAAGGATTGAAAGAAAGCTTTGTGGGTAAATTTTGCTTGTTTGCTGAGAATCGACAATCTACGAGATATGTCTGCAAAGTACAATGTGTATCCCAAAGGAAGGCAGTGCCCTTGCGATAAAGTAGCTGTAAGAAAAACGCCGGAAGAAATTAGCGACGTTCGCGTCATTCATGCATCTAGTGCACAACCTGTGACTCAGATTTTCATTTTAAATGAGCACCTCTGCCTAAGTTCCCGCGTAAGATATTACAGTACCAAAAATTTAGATGGCCAATAAGCAGCAGTTTCCCTTTATGTCATCATCATGAGGAATTAGACAAAGTAACTACGCATGTATACTGAGTTTCTGATTGTTTACTCTGACTTTTGCATTTTCGTCATAATTTTTTGTTGTTGATTGCTTCCACAGTAGCCACACAAATGAATCTCTATGAGTGAATGTGTAAACGTTTTGCGAGCCTGTTGGCTCCCTGTCAAAATATCGAATAGACAATTTTAGATATTGACTTCTGTTCCTCCCATACTCACGTGAACATATGTCCCAGGGTTTCGTGTGTGGATTTCGCTTTTGATAAAAGGTTGTTAAATTTAGTGGTTTATCAAGTCAAGCCCTCAGTTCCCCCAAGCCTCCCACCCGACAACCACTCATTGCCAGTAAGAATGCAGCTGAGTAGCAACAGATTAGTCACCATCAAGTAGAAATTCCTCACAACACGGTTCAGATAATGACTCGGACAAGAGCGTAATTGGCGCACTGAACGTGATAACAAAATCTACATGGAATTTATGTTAATCATTTTTCAAAGCGTGTTTGACTCGTGCAGTGGTTGGCATTAGAAAATGATGGGATCTCCCTACGCGTACTATCCTACGTCATGGAGCCAATGGAAAATTTCTTCCTTTTAAAAGGAGTCTGTATACTGATGCTGAATTCTGATGTATTCGGATTTGCAAAAAATTTGTTCAGAATGAGTATGTCTTATAGTTGCTGATTATTCATGGCTTGACCGATCAGTCTGGAAAAGGGTACGCATCGCTTGTGTGCTGAACACAACAGATGTGTTCGCATCCCGTGGAGCTCCGGCTCGCTACGTAGTCAACCCTATATTACACCGGAATTTGTGACGAACAGTCAAATGTTAACCTTGATATATGATTTTCCTTGAAGTGTCGCTTGGCGTAGTCGGGTGATATACATTTATATTGTATAGAGCAGATGACAGATTCTAGTAGGAACTGTAATGGTTGGTTTTTGTTCTGCCGATGTAAATTTGGGAGACCAACTAAAATACATGTCAGGTTTTAAATAGTGAGGCTTCTAGTCAGCTTATCTGAAATATCACGCGCCTCATAACTGACAACGAATCTCCTTCACAATTTTTTGGGTCACTGTATATTTCCTTGTTCTAATTTCTTTATTTCTGTAGGTCTTGGTTAAAGAAACTTACTGGAATATAGTAACGTAGTTCTACCTATTGAGTTTCAGCAAACTTACAGGAGATTTTCCACATCTCTTCAAGGTTTGTGGCAAGACAGGCTAAGTCTGGGCGATTCACACAGAGCTGAATGTTGTATAGTTTGTGGGGAAAATTCTGATTTTACTCTTTAATGCCTTAAACCACTTCCTCGGGTTCGCACAAAACAAATAAGATTGTTTTTAGTGTAAAAGTGAACTGTTTTAGAATATTCCTCTGTCTTGCTCGTGAGTGCACATTTAGCTCAACTGATTTGTGATCCAGAATGCTACTCATTTAGACGTTCTGAGGGGATTATACTCAAAATACGGGATGTTTCAAGTGTTTACCAAAATGTATTGCTGATGGCATGTTGTGAGTGGATAACCATGTACAATTTACGGGATCCCAATAAGGCTGGTCTTCAGTGGCAGTTCGCGTTATTGGTATCATGTGACGCCAACGTTTACCGCAAATCTGCTGTTGTAATTTCACAGCCCTGTACTTTGTATGGAGCTCCGTTTTCTCCGAATACTAACTGGCTGTGCTGATGGGAGGGTGCGTATGTGGAACCTACTTACACAAAACTGTCAGCGTGTGTTTCTGGGAAATAACCGACACGATCCAATATTAAGCCTTTTGGCTTTTGATAATAGGTAAGTGCTATAAAAACTGCATTGATTTCTAACAATTTTAAGTTTGCGAATGCTGAAGGCTTTTATTATTTTCAAGTTGAAAAATGATGTTAGTGATAGCGCTTGCGTGCACAAAATTCCGGCTTCCTTTTGTACATCCGTCATGCGAACTTACTAAATGACAAAGCCACAAGAAAAAATCTAGTAGATTTCACAAGCGAGTAAAAATTCGGGCTAGTTAAATAAACAATGTTCATTTTCTAGCTAGAGTGCATCGCGGTGCATATAATAATAAAACTGCTTTATTTTACCCATAGTACTGCACTCTCCCCCCGAAATGTTCCCTTTCGCGAAAGTATAGCGCTTTTGCTGAAGCGACAGGCCAACTGCGTCTTTTCTGTTGCCTAAGGCTTACAGCACAGAGACTTAAGGCTTTTGTTAGGGTTTTACTTTTTTGATTATTTAGTAAGGTAAAGTTAACCAAGGCAACCCTGAGTAGTTTGTAAAATTTTAAGTGGCTTCCAACGCCAATCTTCCGTAATGCTCAGCTGCAAATCCACCACATATGTGTTGTATTTGTTTACGTGTATTGAGGAAGCAATGGATGAAAAACCATGCACCAAAAGCATCAAAGGCTGCCACTTATTGCCTACACAGTAAAAACACCAGAGTCTTAGGAATAATTTTTCGACGGTTGACTTGATTTGGTTAATTGCAATAAATTTCTTGTATGACTTCAGAGAATAACCTCAATGTGCTCTGGATAAATCATATGATGTAATGTTTATTGCACCTTGGTATCAAAACAAGGAAAATAGCTAAAGGTCTTTTTGCTAAAGGAATCTTTCCCCCTGCAAGCTGATGGTGAAAGTACGTTTACGATAATACGATGGATCATCTGGGCGTGGCTATCGTCAGGAATCATGTACGGCTGAATTCTGCCTTTTGCAGTGAGCAATCATCATAATGATCACCACCATCGACAGTATAATATTAGCGCTTTACTGTGGTCGACAAATAGCCAGAATCAAACTCTGCATGCGTAGCAGATTTTTACTGATTACCTAAAAAGCAAAAGTTCCGAACGATTTTGCTGTGGCAAGTTGCTCTCCAGTATTTTCCAGCATTTGTTTTGTGTGATTAAACGTTTGTCAAGGAACGGAAAGTTTGTTCAAACGGGACGAAATTTCGGGATTTCAAATTTTGTTCCCTGGAGAAATGCAATATTTTGTGGAATAAGTCCGGTTTTATAAAAATTCAGGGTGTGTTCAACATTCAAACAAGCGAACAGCTTGAAAGCTTTCTTCTATCAACTGAAATTAGTTTATTTTGGTATCCACCAATCAGCAACGACAAAGCTGGAATCAACGCTATGTGGGCAGTGCAAAGCTTGTTTGCTTTGAATTTTTTAAATATAGCAACACTTCTTGGGTGCAAACACTCAAATTTTCACGTGTCACAAGGGCTTGATAAGTGTGATAGTTTAATAGTTGATCCATATATTTGTTAGGAGCACTGTGTAAAAAAATCTATTATAGGGACGGCAGTAGACATGTGAAATGAAATGGTTCCGCTAGTGGACCACCTCTAAAGATTTGCTTATGTCCAGTAAGAAAACTAGAGCTATTCCAACAAACAAGGTTTGAAGAATTTTTCGCACAGAACTAAAACTTCTATGAGTTACTTCAACCACACTTTTGTAACTCAGCGGTCTTCGAAATTTGTTACGACCAATGTAATGTGCTTTACTAAGAAGTAAAATTTAAAGTACTTGATGTTGATGTGTATTTGTCATTATTCTATCTGCGTCTCCAACCTGTTGTGTGAATTTTTTTAAAGCGGCACACAGCAAGTCCAAAAGATGAAATGTTCAATTTCGACTGATTGGTTTAAGTTGAGCATCCTGTGTCCCGTATTAAGAGCTTGTATTTAATTAGCAGTTCTATTGTTCGACAATGTAAAATAAATAAAACTTTGCAGCAGATGATAATAGGATGATCATAGGAGGGATCGTTGACCGAAACCCTCCGAGAGAGCCTAAAAAGTCTATGCTTTTACTTGACAATTTTGTTTCCGATGAGAAAAGTTTAAGATATGCGTGGCCACCTGAAAGAAAGCCTTAGGAGAATGCTCAACTTTTCAGTGATTCAGTGAAATTAAAAGGTGACGCGATGAATTTAGTTCAGACTTAAGAGCTTCCTAAAGGTGTCCTTCCTTGGTCCGTTCCTAGAGGGCGACTGAGATACGGAATCAATCAGGCCCAAAGTAGCGCGCAAAACGTGGTAAAATGCTTTGAGTAAGAGTGACCGGGCAAAACATTTTTGAAAATACGTTTGCTCATCCTTTATGTAAATCAGTTCACAGCGGCTAGTTTTCTCGTTTATGCAAGATCGCGTTACATAATTTGGAATATTTCGTACTTCAGAATCATTTTGAATACACAACACAACGTTTTGGATTTACAATTTAACCAGTCGGTTTGGAGCTTTTCGCGGAACCGCGATGCAGTTGCAGAAGTTCCCTGGACAGGACCGACATTACCGAGAACTGATGAAAGTCCAACTGGAGGAACTTCATCACGCGCTGAAATTCGCTGTAATAGAATAGGTATAACAAAAGGAACTGACCTCAGAGTCACTGGACCAAATGAACACTCTTTTACGAGTAAGCTTAGAAAATTCATTTGTAAGCCATTTTTTCTTGGGTTAATATCAACACAGTTTAACTTCGTGAGTAAACTAAAAAGACCCCCTCAGTTCACTGTTTTAGAAATTTTAAGCGAGATTTCTGTCTAAATTTACAGATATAACAAAAGAGATAGCCAAGAGATAGCCAAGATAACCAAAAGAGATAGCCAGTTTACCATTTTTTTCGGGTACGCGAGTACAATAAGAACGAAAAACGGATGTGTAAAAAATGCGTTACACAAACGCGTCGTCTAGCTTTTTAGAGAATAAAACCGTTCAGAAATAGAAAACGAGCTAAAACCGTCCCCTATTCAAAATTGAATTGAAATGGTAAAACATATGAAAAAATGGCAATGATCTGACATTCCTGGATCTACCATGACTTCGTTTTTACCACATATTTGTGATGACTTCATCACTTATTCAGATTAAGATAAATTGTTGTTATCTGGTGAAGGCCTGTGAAATTCAGCTGTTTGGATAATAAGGTTAAAATTATGAAAATCAAGAAAACGATATCTGCACAATCATATGTTAACATATTTTACTTTAAACCCTTCAAAATAATTGCAACACGCAAAAGTCCCCTGCTAGAAAATAATAATACATACATTTGTAGTAAAATATCACATGAAAGACGCATGCACGAGGAAAATATTCTTCGAGTTAAATACAATCATTCCAACACTTGGTGACGTCTTCAACTTCACTCAGTTAGAGTGGTTTCTCTAGAAGTAACTTTAGTGTCGTAAAGACAGAAGCAGTTGAAATCCAAATATTGAAGATCCGGATGATTTACGTCACTTTTTGAATGACGTAGTTGTGTTGGTCTGCCGCAGTTGGACGACTGTTACTGAGTGTTACCGGACCAATACATCTAGTGAAGGCTTCCAGTTGCAGTCAACTGTTGGTACAAAATTAGTGTGTGCAAACTGATGGAAGGAGAAATGACTGATTGGCCACAACCGGACAGCTGTTGAAACTACAGGGGTGGATTTCTACTTCCCTAGTTCTACACAGTCAAGACGATAGTAAAGTCTCACCAAATATGATCAGACGAAAGTAAAAAAGTGTAGCTAACATACTCCAAATGACGAGTGCAAAGCCAACTATAAAACAATCAAAAGTGAAATTTTTCTGTGGGTGACACAAGTTGCTAGCTTACCGAGTATTAGTAACACACTTAGGTCTCGTCATTACGACCACTCCAAGGCAAACAATCCACTGGTGTACTAAGACGTTTTATCTTTTGGACGTCTTTCGGTTCGCTCAATTTTTGCTTAGTGAAACAGCACTACTTTTGCCGTACCTTTTGCAGTCAAGTGTGATAGTGTAAGCAGCAATCGTTCTCCGTGCAAACAGGTGGTTGTTCGGGTTTTTCCCAAGGAAACTTCTGGAGGAGCTGAGGCGTTTCTCCGGCATTCGTCTTTGTAGGGTCAAACACACTAAATTAATTATTGCCACGAAATTTCTACAAATTTATGTTCAAAATGCACCGTCTTAAATGTCTGAAAAAATTAATTTACAACATTCAGCTTTTGGACTATTTGGCTGCAAACTGATTCAGCAGTTTAATTTTGAATTTAATTATTTATTTGGTCGAATTGTGGAATTTTGTAAGTTTCAACTGCATCATGTAAACAAAGATCCACATCGCGCATCGTTGACGTAATACACGCCGGCGTAAAAACAGATGCAGAAGTAAACCCAAATCTTCCGGCGAGTAAACGAAAGTAAAAGTAATATGAAAGCTTTTTAAGCCCCCAAAGATATGTTTTGTGACGGCTATCTGCCACACCACTCTCATACCTTTTCATGCACACCATGCTGTATATTAATTAGTTTCAACGCTATCAAGGTATTTAGCCATATACTCAGAAGAGTCTTGAAGGAGTCAAATTTGAATACACAGTGATTTTAAATCGTTGCGTTTAGAAGCTAACGAAGCGTTAGAATCTCATGTGAGCTCCAAATTAATGGCACCCACTTTTATGGTATATTCACATTTATTAAAGCAAATCAGAGTATACTGTTTCTATCTTGGATGGTCTGGATGTAAGTTTGGTATGCCGACCATTTGTTTTACCAGCATAAAAATGTAAGCGCCATGAACTTGATGCTGCACAGCGGTTATCGTTGATGATGTTCGACCTTCCTTTCTTGAGAATCTGCAGACGGCAGTTTTCTGCGGCATGAAGTTTTGCATTGCAATTGTACTAATTGAATTGGCACAGAACTGTGATTTTCTCTAAGACTTGTAAAAAAGATCTTAATTTTCAGTTAGCTGGACGGCTGGACGTGGTACAGTCCACAAAATACGGGCGCACTGTGCCATACATCCACAGCCCGAATTTCTGCCGAAGGTTTGATGTAGTGACCGATAAACCGTCCGTTAAGATAGCATCCGACACAAATGTCTACTATTTAGGGTATTGTAAGTAAAGACTGTTGCCAAGGCATGGTCTAGGAGAGCGAATTTGGTGCTCTACTACTTGCATTATTTTACCTGCCTTGTTCACCCTAATGAACCATACCCACTAGTATATTTTACTGCTTCCCTCTCAGTGTTACTTAATATTGTCGGCTTTGAGTAAAGACTTAATAATTCGTTTTATTATGGGATTTCGGACAAGTGTAAAAGCAGCCAAAAAATTAGCATGACAAAAATTTTTCTAAATCTGCTGAAGACAGTAAAACCTCACTAAAATCGGTGAGTTTCCCATGCACGGGCTTATGTTCCGTTTGATAAAACAAATGATTAATCAGTGCTAGGATTTTACCATAAGATAATTGCGAATTCAAAGAGACTCCGTGCTTTTGTGATATAATCTGCAGTTTTGGTAAGCATACTCAAAACGGTAATTGAGTTTGGTTTGCTGTGTGTGTCAAATGAAGGAACCGTCGACTACCTGAGTTGAAATTTGAGTTGGATCGCAGACAAAAATCAATACCCGCATTTAATGGCATCTAATTTTTTCCTCATTTGACAGTTTATAAATCCAGGTGCTGCCTTGTAAAGTATCGTGGCTTAATTTTTTGACTACCGTAGATGACTTTTTCATGGGTTTTGCAACCAAGCGAGCACACGAAAATAAGACAGCATAGCCATTCATTCATCGTGTGTCGTAACCAGTTTGATCATGTTCCTGGTTTGGTACGGTCAATACAGGAGAGAGTCCGCCAACATGTGCGGGTTCGTCTGAGGTTTAGGTGCTACTGCTGGTGGTGATTACGTTTTTGGGTGGATATGTTTGTGGGAGCCGTCATTTGAAGCCACTTTTTGGTAACGATTTTAAATTTGGCTTTGTGTCCGGTTACCAGGCCTGGTTAGTTGTGTTGACAGATCAGTCCAGGATGAAGAATGATCGATCTCATCGCTGGAATAGACATAAGGCGGCAGCAGGGTAATTTCTAATATTTCGTTTTGGCCTTCTCCGCTTTCCAGGTTGGAATCTTGTGTTGTTCGTTTATCTAGTTTTCTGTAGTTGAATCGATATATCCTGGGTGGTCTTCGTTTGAAAAATCGCATGCACACAACACATGCAGCATTTTGTTGCGATATGACCTTTTGCTTTTACGAGAAGTTTTCAACGATGCTGTCACTCCAAAGACATCTATCCTTTTCATTCAATATTAAGGCCCAACAGAGGACTTTCGATTTTGCAAGTGTACGAATAACAGCATTTGCCTTAGTTTTATTCGTTTGACTGCTCAGTTCCTCGCTGTAATACTACTTCAGTCCACGGCTGAGCCATTTTGTGACTTATGGTTTTGTACAACACAGATTTGGTATTCTCAAATTTTCATTTCGATTTTTATTTGACTGCGGTACAGAAACCTGGATATCAGTCGTCTTGGTGAACACCAAGACACCAAATCTTAAGATGCACTGAAATGCTATAGGTTTTCTCTCTCCAGAAATATAACAAGGTGAATAATACATGTGGAACTCTAGTGAATTGGGGAAGGATCTGAGACGCCGTTGCAGAACTTCTTCGTTACTTTGCAGTGACAGTGTTGCCTTTCGGATGGGCCTTAAGTAGCTAAGTGCTGGAATAAGTAT
>NW_008751751.1:490022-492904 GCF_000715545.1 Opisthorchis viverrini | reverse complement strand
AAGGATCTGAGACGCCGTTGCAGAACTTCTTCGTTACTTTGCAGTGACAGTGTTGCCATTCGGATGGGCCTTAAGTAGCTAAGTGCTGGAATAAGTATATATATATATATATATATATATATATATATATATATAAACAAACGTTAGCGCGATTCTCTGAAGTAGTAACCATAAATTTCCGAAGCATGAATACATTTCAGTTTGTATTTGTGTGCATTCGTGTATTTGTGTGGTCACCCTACACTGAAAAGTTTAGAACTACGGTGCAAATGATTTTCCTTTCCTGGGACTCACCGGGAGTGTACGTTTTATGTACCTTTAAAGAGGCCTATATCAGTAGCCTTCCAGCGACCAGTTAACTGTAATTACATCCGGCCACAGATCAATGACAAACAATTATATGATGTTTTGTTGGTTGCTTGATCGATGGATGGTCTACTCCTCCGATGAAAGGCTAATTTTTCTTCTCGTTTAGCTGCCCAAGCAAAATCATATTTCTTATGTACATTCTTATAGTTTCTTCCCTTACAATTCAATAATGCTGGAAAATGTTTACAAAGGGAAGCGTAATAACAGGTTTGATGCCACAAAATATCGTGTAAGTTGAAATGTAGGTGAAATGCAGTCGTGGTCTAAAAACATAGCATGTTTCCAAGAAAACGAATCATTGATAACCGTATGAGACCGCAAGCCTCAGAAGTAAAATGTATCTAGTTATTCTCTACAAATGCCGGGGTTTGAGATATATTTTCTTATCTGAAATTCCCAGTTTAAGTGGAGCCTTATCTGACGAATTCAGCAAATTGCTGGCTTAGAAAAATGAATGCTTTTCCACAGCATACAAAAACAATGTGTGCCTATTCGAAGATCATTTAGGCTAGGGTTGAGCCGTAGACATCAAACTATCAACCAACCAGGCAACACAATACTGCGAAATTCCCGGTAAATATTATGAATTTAAGTGTAACAGACTAGTTAGGCTAAATTTCTCTGTATTTAACATAAGATGTTTTATCCTTGTAACGGAAACTGACGTCCTTCCACAAACGCGCTGAAATCCATTGTCAAGTACAGTTAAAATTGACCAAAAGTAGGGTATTTCATAGGGCATTTTCGTGACTATCCTCAATGTTACTAAATTGATCTCATGCTTACAATATTTCTTGGGTCATTCTCATGTTGTTTGAGGAAGCCGGATGAAAAGTCTACCCTACGATAAACGCAATGAAAACCCCGTGTAACATGCTATACGGTTTTTTTGTCATCACTTAAAGTTTAAAAGAAGTTGAAGTGGTACTGAAACGTTGTAAAATCAGAAGGCATTATTAAAATTTCGTCATAAAACTATTTAAAACTCTGGGTTTTCTTTATGTGAATTTGTTAAGAAACTAGTTTCTTGGAAACTATGACAGTCCCAATATTCCCGCGGAAAAATACTGCCATCACACAGTACGCTCAACTTTTTCCATAGAGAACATTTAGCTACCCCGCGTTTGGTGTCCAAAATTGTCGTGATTTATAGATTTAAAAGCAGCATCTGGCATTTGATTGAGCTGTATTCAAATTGTCAGTGGAAGTGTCTGCTGGATTTGTTTACTGTTTACCCCTGTCTCTTTGCCCGCTGTTTCATGCAAAACTTGGGGTAACACACAAATAACGACAAAATATGTAGGCCCTTAAAATTTGGGTAAATTGTTATTGGACCAAGGAGCTCACTTTTATAGGTAACTTAATATTCTGTTGTATCATTCTTAGCTTCTCCAACCGTGTGAGTTTTCACAGCTGGTATACATCCTCGGGCCTCCCCCGTTATTTCAAACTTGATATACAAAAGTTTTAATTGCAAAGTCAAACTCATTGAGTTCAAACCATTTACGTGTTTTTGAATCAACAACCACTATTTGTTTGGAAAACGACATGAAAATTTAAAATCTGGTAAATTCATTGACTTTTGGCTGGGTTGTCTATACCAAGATTCAAATGACAACAGGTTTTGCCTTGTTCCAGCAACTTGGGGAGATGCTTAATACAGGGGGGACTTACAAAACACATACTAACTTCATGATTACCAGAATGTTAACTTTAGTCTCTGTAGAATATTAAAGGAGGGCTCTGATCCACCGGTTGATACAGCCTTGGCAGACACCACAACATGTAAGTCCTACAGACGTTACTTCGTCAATTTATGATACCGACAAATCATCATCAGCATCATTGTCAGCTGTAATAACCGCGTACTCGTCGTACTGTGGTTGCAGCTGCCGCAGTTTCGTTCACCAATGCTTTGGGGGGAGGGGTAGTTAGCTGCGCGTTGCAGGCGGGAGCTGATAAATTGGTGCACAAATCCAGCACTGTTAGTGGGCTGTTAAGTGGTGAGGGGGTGAGAAAAGGAGCTATGCATTGGAGGCAATAGCTTTGATGCACGAGCGCCATTGAGGGCGCGACTGGGCCATATCTGACAATGTCTCTAGCCATTGATGTGGCCCGTCTCGGGGTCCCCATCCAGGAAGACGGCAATGACCAGCACAGCTAAATTTGCTGGTAATGGCTTACATAATTCGCTGCCAAGTCATTGTTTGACCGCCTCTGACTCTCTTCCACCCTTCACGTGATTGTGCGAAAGGAGACCTTCGAGGAAGTCGGTCGACTGGCATACGCAGCACGTGGCCAAGCCCTTGAGGGATAAGCTGATGTCACGCCTACGCCACAGGTGACGTAGGTTCGCAAAAGCTGCTCTGGCCTTCTCAGTCCGGATGAAAATTTCAACTTTCGCCAGACCACCGGGACTGATAGAGCTACCCAGGTAAACAAATTTGTCTACTACCTCAATCGGTTCATCCGCAAGCACGAGGCTAGGGTTCGAGCCCACCCAGTCTTGCAGT
>NW_008751751.1:414050-489814 GCF_000715545.1 Opisthorchis viverrini | reverse complement strand
CTGTTCCAGAATCTGTCGGAGGGTTAAGATATGGTCGATGCAACCCCTTGCAGGACGGAACCCAGCTTGGTTTTCACGGATCTGTTTCTCCCTGTGTTCAGTCAACCTTCGAAGGATAAGACCAGAGAGCACCTTCGATGCCATAGCTAACAGGCTGATGCCACGGTGGTTTTCGCATAGCGTCCGTGTACCCTTTTTGAAGATAGGGATCACTGTCGACATGCCCCATTCTGCAGGCACTTACTCTTCGTCCCACATAGTACCAATAAGTTTTGTCAAGTGGGTCACCATGGAATTTCCGCCTTCTTTGAAGAGGGTTGGATACAGACCGTCCGGTCCTGGTGCCTTCTCACGCTTCAGTACGGCTATTTGTACCCTATTTCTTCTTCTGAAGGGCGATCAAGGCTTACCTTCCATGCGCCCGTATGCATTACTTCCACTGGCTGTGTTGCAGGAGGCCAGCTGAACTGCTCTTCGAAGTGTTCGGCCCATCTCTCCAGTCGACGTTGTTGCGAGTGAATTAATGAGCCATCATTTTCATCTGTCGTTTTGCTGACCGTTGCTTTCCCAGGGCCAGTCTATCGTATAAGTTGATAAAGGGCGCGGCTCGTTCCCGTAGCAAAAGCCTTCTCCATCTCCCGAGCTTTCGATGTCTACCCGAGCTCTCGGTCTTTCCTTAGACTCTTCACTATTTGGCGTTTGAGGGATTTGCGTGCGCCGTCATACTCGTTGCCTGCCGGTATGGCTTTCCTGGCATCAATCATGGATAACGACCTCGACGACATCGAGTGGTCTTGTGGTCGAATTGGAGAAGTTGGGCAGGCAGCACTGAACGCCGCTAGCATAGCTCCTTTCACATTTTGCCACGCTTCATCCACATGTTCACTGCCACCACAGTATTGTTTTACTGTGGAGAGTTGTTGGGCTAGCTCAGATCGGTACTGTTGAGCTATGGCAGTTCTTCGAAGATAGTGGATTGGCACGTTTCTTGCCGACATGCGAGGGCCTGAAGGGAAACGAACTGTCAGGCGTGCGCGCACCATGGCGTGATCGGAATCAAGTGGTGTGCCCCAGAAGGAACGGCAGTCTTGAATTGTGGCTCTCCACCGGTGGCTGATGGCCACGTGGTCCAACTGGGTCCACGGTTGATTTGTAGTTGGCGGCCGCCAGGTTAGCGTGCGCGCACCATGGCGTGATCGCAATCAAGTGGTGTGCCCCAGAAGGAACGGCAGTCTTGAATTGTGGCTCTCCACCGGTGGCTGATGGCCACGTTTGATAGCGACAAAACCTTTCATTGCACTTGGAGCGCCAAAATAATTGATACTCTGATTCCCAAGCCCAACGAATGTTTTGGTTTTGCGGTACTAGGTGAGTAATCCTGCACTAAAATGTAGCTGACAATTTAACTGACCAACTAAGGTAGCATCCACTAAATAGCCAGTTAAAATTTTGAAGTTTGGGGATACTTTTCCATCCAAGATTTTTATATATAAATCGATAAATAAGCCCCACAAAGGTCTAACAGATGCACTGCTCAAAAACAAAAATGTAGAAACGCTGCTAATGTTTCTACTAATGTACGCACACAACGCGATTTTGCATGGGTATTTAGTATTTCGGAGTTTTATTAATGCATCATCAAAAAGACATGTGGAATCCAGCTGAACATCAGGTAAGTATAAATATCGATTAAATACGTGTGGTCTGTTGGTGTGTAGTCGTGCATCTCCGTTTCTATGTACGATAGAATGTTGTGTGACATCGTTATTTCCTTCAGACTTGACCATGACGGACCTCTATAAACACAGGATTCTACTTTCAGCTAAGAATCGGAGGTTTAGATTGCCAGCTCCTCGTAGTCGGTTGTAGCGTAAGAATGAAAAACCTACTGAACACAACTCTAACTATGTTTAGGGTGATTTTGATCGACCTTATTTTGATGCTAACCAAATAAATACAGGGGCCCCGCTGACCATCGCTTTGTTCATTCCCTCAGAAATAAGTCCAACTGATGTAGAAACCTCTAAACACAGGGCTGATAACGTTCCAAATAATTGCAAAATTAACCTACTAGCCAAGTTTACTGGTTAAAGAATATCTTTGTGGTCATATTAGACAGCTCCGTAGTCTCAGCCTATAAAGCTGCGATGTAACGTCGTCCTAACTCTTCGTGAACATTATGTTCTACATTGTACAAGTTTTGTTTAGGTGTGCATGGCTTAGATTTAATTTTAAATGGACCAAAAATTATCAGAAATACGGTCTTTGTAGGACTCACCTTCAGAACGGAACAACTTAATTTCCGAAAGCATCAAAAGTGTGAAGAATTGAGTTACCGCTACTTTTAATCCAGAGAAATAAACCTATGAGTAGCGGGGCTCAGTACTTGCCCCGCCTGAAAAATGCTTTACGGGAACAGGCCAGATAGGCTGCAAAAAGACAGAGTGTACCCTTCTGGGACAAAAATCAACTAAAAAAGAAATGGAAACAAAAGCAGTCAATCTTCAATCGCAGCGTTATCGATTAGCTTAAATCTTTTGGCCACTGGTTACCAGGTTGATGCCAATTTGCTCTCTAACTATTAATCAAAACTCACAATTCTGCTGTTTGCCGAGGCAGTAGCGGTTAAGACTAAAAAAGTTTCTTAGCTATTACAATAAATAGAGGTAAGTTGGGGTGTTGTACACAATTACACAAGATTTTTGCAACTAACTCTCACCAATGATTGACAGAACACAGCTCTGTTGTAGGTAGAACGTAAAATCACTTTTCCGGCTACCGGTAATTTATTACTTACGGGTCAAAAACTTGTGCACACACAAGTCCTTCCTGTTTTATTCAAGTTATTAGTGAGGTATAGTTTTTCTGACATTTCAATAGTTAGTTTTGTTTTCTAGGTAGTGTTCGGCGGAAACCCAAGATCATAAGGAGGGGAAACTCCGGACAAAAACTCCAATCCTTATCGTCACCTCGGGCTATACACGCATCAAACTCTGAAGCCAGATTCGGAAATTGTCGGAGCAAATCATTATGAAATCACTCCCTGTGAGAACTTCTCATTTCAGTAGAACCTTTTTGTAACACCAGAGCTTAGACTGAACTTTTGCTTCGAAATATTCATGAAATTTTCGGTATTGGATTTCACAAAAAATACACTTTTTCTTATTACCTACTTGTCTGCAATGAGAAGCATCCATTTTCATTTTAGGACTAATGGGTTTTGACCATAGGAAAATCAAAATTTATTTACAGTTAAGGGTACATTTTTGTGTTTTTCAACATACAGAAGTAAATTATGGGAGCTTCTATATTTTTTAAGGATACCCTCATTACAAATGTACGGAATGGAAGTATTTTACATCATTAGGTGACACAATAATTTAGATGCATAGGAATACCTCTCGAGAAACCTGCCACAAAATCAATAAAAGTTGGAGAACCATCAGAGCGAAATTGTGGAATCATCCATCCAATTGGACAGATCCTCAATGATGACGTTATACTCATAATCCGTGCAAGTCTCTTGGTGGTCACTGCGGTTAGGTTCTGGATGTCCTTTTGACAAGAGTTTCTCTTTCCTCGTTTTCGAGCAGCTACCTATTCCATTTTGGAGTCTTAGGCCGTAGAACCATTCAGCGCCGAACGTGTTGGCATACTCCGAAGTCGCGCGACTAAGTTTGTATTAAACTCAATTTCGGTCCACAAAACGATTTACGCTGTGGAATAATCACCAGCCGGTGCTGAGCTAAAAAATGTTTTGTCTGATTGGAATAGCCCGGCCTTATGTCTGCCCATGAAAGTTCAATGCAACAGTCGTCTCTGTACCAAGCTTGCATCAGAGTCCAAATGATCGCTTTGGCTACTGTGTTTTCTGAACCAGTCGGTAGCTGGTCCTATTCCAAGAACAGCTGTCGTGGATCTAGTGCGCCGAATTTCTTGCGAGTGTCCAAGACCCTATGCAGTCAACTGTCACAAATAATGCTTTTGCCACAAGAATGCGAATTGACGGACAATTTAGCAGAACAATGGCGCTATCTACACTGGTGGTGTAATTAAATTGGCTAGTTTGCACTCACACGCACAACTTGATTTTTCAACCGATAGAGATCCAATTTAAAGGTATTCAAACTAAATAAGTGGGTGTTGTAAAAAGAAAATGACAAAATGTCCAGAATACCATACTCATGCTCAGTCGGAGAGCAGTTGAGCAAGCAACGAAGGCAATGGAGCAACGGCAGAGTAACGGCATCAAGGCACAGAAGTGTGTTTGTTGCGCCCTTCTCCACCTTTTTGCATAATTAAGGCTTGCAAACCTAAGTATCATTTTATCAACTTTTTATGTGCTGCGAATCAACCGGTGATGCCATCTCCATTTATTTGTTGGTTGCAAAGTTGTGGTCAAGAACCTGAATTTTGTCGTATACGTAGCATGGCCATGCATACGTGTGCTGTTTGCGATTAAGGCACACAAATTCCAGGATATATCCGAGTCATTTGGAACTTGTAACAAATTTCGGTCTCAAAATGAATTCCAAATTTTTTATGGGTTGCTATAGGTCACTATGACGGAACGATCCATCCTTTCACCGAAACTAAACCCTGTAAAGAAAAAGCTGAGCATCTGAAATTAAAAAGCGATATTTGTGCTTACTTGAACCGAATTGACAATTTTGAGGATTTCTGCTGAAATCAGCCAACCAGAGAGCCATACATACATAAGGTAAAATAACTGGGCCTAATTTTCTCTACGGTTTTTGATCAAACATGACTGTTTTGTTGAGACAGTTGAGATTACGGAGAACGTTACTCATTCTTGGCAATAATATGTGCAGACTCGGAGCGATTATACAGCATTGGTGTAGAGCATCTCTAAAAATTTCGGTCGTCAAAGGTCGTTATTAAGGAACTGACGATGATCTGTCGTGAAAAAAGATGGAAAAATACTTTATCCCAATCGTGCCCAAAAAATTGAAAACGACGTAACTTCACATCTGCCAAAATGACGATAAAGAAACTTCTATACAACAAAGTAAAAATTTATTCACAAACAAAATGGATTTCGTGCGATATCGAATACCTGTGGAACTTTGGAAGTTATTTGCAAACTGAATACTTAACTAATTAGGTTCATCCTAGGCGTGCACGCCAAAGGAAATCAATTAAATCTAGTTAGATTCCACATATTACTAATTTTTAACTGAATAATTGCAAGGCAAAGAAATTTTTATGGCATTCTAAGTGGTAAAACAGTTGAGCTGTTTGCTCTTAATAAAATGATAATCTTGAATTTGAAGCCACTAAATTCATACAAAGCAAGATTACGTCCGATACATTTCAGCGTGACTATGAAATGACGAAAATTATTTGGGTGAACCCAGTATTTTTTTCATACTTAGCCGCCGTACAAACACGGTTGAACGGAAATCTTTCGTATGAAAAAACACAATGAAAGCCGATATGGAGGGGAAATAGTGCGAGCCTGACACAATTCTTCCGAATTGTCCACCTCTCCGGGCACTCATTCAGGCAACCTGGATTGAAATCGGCAACACAACCACCATAGGCTTCGATTAGAAGCCATATCTTGCTGCGTCTACAGCCAGCTGCATTGAGGATAATGCGGTCCCTATCCTGGGAGGCGAGTTGATTTGGTAGAATCCAGAGTTATCGTAATCACTTCTAAATCACTCCGCCAGGTCAATGGTTAGCCACCACTTTGCTTCCATTAATAATATTTAGGCACGGAAAACAGCACGCTCCCCGGTAGGTGATAGTTCGACAGAAGCCATACATAGCTTAACAAACGCAGGCTCCTATACTGAGTGCATTTCTAAATGAAAATCCCATTGGGCAACCGAAAACGCGTTCCCTAATAACCTCGTTACGTATACGCCAACATCATCCCACACAAGCTGTAGTTCATAGACAAAGACTGTCGTAGACCTGAATGCATCTCGGACCCCCTGTTTGAACAGACCAAGTCTCTGAGCCATACAATTAGGCTGCCCTTACTGCAGCCTAATACACACGCGCCTTGAGATTTAGGGATATGCTGCAATTGCACAAGGGGTACCTCAGTTTGGCAAACGCGACGCAATCCTATGATTTTTTTGTCATATCAACATCAGAAAGAATATGACTTACAAGATACGTAAAACGTCCCACGATTTCAAGTGTCGCCCCCTGGATTGTAAGTGGCATGCTCAGTGACTGTATGCCCACGAGAATGACCCAACACTTTGTGGATGCAAAGTGCATCCCAAGACGGGATAACTGTGGTCAACATATCCAAAAACATTTGTGTCTTCCAATCCTTTTCGAAGGAGAGAACGATGTTGTTTGCATATTCCAGATTGACAAGGTTTTCGTCACAGGATATGTGAAAGATGCGGTTTTGGAAACCTTCCAGCGTTCGTCTCATTATCCTATTACTCGCGAATTTAAAAAGAAAAGAAGGAAGTGAGTGTCCATGACAGACGCGATTTTGTGTATGGAGGTCATTGGTAAGCCTTCCATATGCACATACACCCAGAACTCCGACAATAACAAGAATTTATTATACCCAGAAACGTCTTGCCTTTTCTTTTGAGAAAGCATGTCAGGGAAAACAGACTAGTCAAATGAGTCGAAAGTGCTTTGGAAATCCAGGGATACTAATATTGTGTCACTTTTACCTACAAATTTCTGCCAGTACCTGAGAGAGTCTGGAGATTTTGTAGTAACAAATCGCACCAGATCGGAATCCTGCTTGATTTTATCGAGTCAGCCACGTATCCATTTCTAAGTAAAGTCTTAATATTTACGTCCATTTGCTAGATATTTGGCTCAAGCTGTACTGACAAACTTAATTATCAATTACGCTATTGTTAAAGGGGTTTACTGGGCGTATTGACTGATAGCGTCTTATGAGCTGGTGATACAATTTCATAGAACAATATGCACTGGGATGCACCAAACAGGTGAGGGCATGAGGAAAAATATATATAATCTAAGTATACTTTATCTTTTATTTCAAGCATTTTACCAAATTCTATGTCTCCTGAAGATTCATCAGGTCCATTGAGTCAGGCATACAAAGAGGTTTCATATCTTCAGATAAGGTATTCACCTTTATCTGACACCGGGAAAATAAAGGCTGTATATTCCAAGCTAGCTAAGAAACACAGACCATTTGTACACAACTTCTAAGAAAATATGCCATACCCTTTCAGTGACAATTTTTTTATATCAGTCATCATTAATAGGGCCTGTGTCATGTTATATTGTCAAAATGCGGCGTTTGTGAATCAGTTTTTGGCGAATGACTAGTAAAGATCCGATAAAACAATGGCCTTTCGCAAGTTTCCAATGTATAAATGAAGCGAGAGAAGAGACTTCATCTTCAAACAACTCTCTAAGCTCCATTTTACAAAGGAAGATCGTTTTGGGTTAAATATTCAAACTACCAGCCGAGATGTCATAGTTTCCAGACTCCCTGGAAATTAGTAGGGTGACCAGTGCTGATAATTTAAAATAAAAATGAAGCCGTCATACAGTGCTTTCCATGGCAGCAGCCCAGACTTGGTTCACTTTCGGTATGAAATCTGCAATAAGGTTCCGGATCAACCTAGACAGTAATTTTTTAGTTTGACCTTCTACAAATAACTGTAGCTAAACATCTCTTTCGGTTCAACAAAACTTCCACGGTCATTCTCAGTGAATGAAAATGAACCAAACGGACAAGTGACAGTAAAAATGGAGGGTTCATTTCGCCACAAAAACTAGCGTAGATCTTCAATAATCACAGTGGTTGGTAGTACATCTGGAAGCGCTACTTTGATAACTTTAGGACATAATAAACGCAGGCAATTGATGAGAATCTAACGGTCCCTGTTTTTAACGTCAGTGGTCGAGAGTGGTAACAAACTAAGATAAATTTCAGTTTGGCATTAAAACACTCAGTCAGGTAATATGCCGATAATTGCAGAGGGTTAGTGGATCCACAAAGGTTTACAAAATTTCAGTTATGTTGAAAACGCCTAGAAGATACATCATAGACTTGTTCAGTTGTACGACGTACGTGCTAACGCCATTGTAAATTTGGCATTTTAAATATAACAGCCTGAATTTGTAGAGTGCAGATATATATATTTGGATTGGCCTCATAATACTAATGATGAATGCAAATTAGACACATTTCTGACACGTTCTCTTCATCACAAAAACTCTGATGATCTCCAAACTAAAAATTGTCAGCCCATTTCTCGGTCAATTTGTACAACTTTCCCGTTGTTCGTCAAAAAATCTGTGCAGCATACGTGAATTTCTCCCTTAGCAATTCATGGGTAAGTGTTTGCAAACGGCTTGTTGGCTAACTTTATTATCCAGGGCCAATGATTTCATACTTTGCCGACGTACTTGTTCTCTTCGAGAGTTTCTGAATATTGGGTGAAAATTACGGAAACAGCAAGATTTTTGCAAAAGGTTTCTACTATCAACAGCCAAAAGTGCTCCATCTACACGAATAAAGGTGAGTCCCCTGGATTCTGTTTGTGGAGATAGCTGTTTTCATACACAGGACACAGGTTTTGAGAGCTGTTGTCAGCCAGTGATATGCAGCCGCGAAAATACCCCATGAGTCGGCTAACGTTCAGTGCGTTATTTTGTGTGGATTAAAGATCCTAAACTATTGAGATGTTTCCACCTAATTTCAAAGGTGACGCTTTCACTCGTTGTGGCAAAAGTACAACGAAAAATAGGGACCCTGACCGGTCAGTCCTTAGGTTGTGTCAAACGTTTTTCTCCTTTGAATTTTTTATCTACTTGTACGTCCCATTTTATTGTGGTTTTATTCCTCTACATCAAAGGGAAACATACTACCTGCTGATTGAACGATAGAGATTCACAGAACGTGCATAAACGTAATTCTGACAATTACGTGTAGAACCATCCACTTAGGCCCACGCTCAGTTTTTTATTCGGAGCAGTGAAATTTTTTTAAAATTTACTTCTGTAATCCGTGGTTTATTGGACTTTAATGCTACCAATACTAGTGTACTCAGACTACATTATATGTCTACTTGCGCGATGGTGCAGTACATGGTGTTGTGTCGGCACTGAAGACGCGATCGCCACCAAAGTACACTCAAAATCGATGGGTCCAACATACTGATCTGAGAGAGAAAAAATAAATGGACCACAACAGTGACTTAAACTGCAAGCCGCAACTAATTGTTCTAATTGTTAACTTCCGCCACACAAACAAACTTTACAGTACAAAGGACCAGTTGATCGCTTAAACAAATTAACTCTTTCGAAGATGAACTTTATTCCCTGGAATCTCTCCGTGAAATAATACATTATCTTGGCTCAATCCTCACTGATGATGAATGGTGTACGTAAAACATTTTTATTTATACGTGTGCTGTTTCGCCCTATCTTAATTGTGATAAATATCAGTTAGGGATGACAATTACCGCGCGAGCTGACTCTTCATCACCCCAAAATACGCCTCTGTTAATCATGTAAACAACAGTGAATACTTGATGAATAATGCATAACTGAACGTTTTACAATGCATGTATTATTGCCGCACGACAAAATGTTGTTTACGCCTCATGCTGTTTGTTAGCGTCTTTGATGGTATCTTAGACTGTCAAACCCGCCTTTGTTTACGTATGGAAATTTCCAAAGTCAGCACGCTAGCAGATAGATGGGAATGAGGCTCAGGAAGATGAAGTGGTTATTCATTCCAACTGACAGGTGTGTAGCATGCTCTGTCCACTTCGTACTGGCGACAAATGCATACAAACATGATGCTCCAGTGACACTGATCATATAACTTTCTCCTAAGCCTGGGCTTGTTCATAGGTGATTTCCGTTAGTTAGCCGCATCAGTGAGCAAGATAGCTTTCACATCATAAAGTCGGGACACAGCGCAAATTAAGCGAGGTTTTGGCAATTGTTTGAGGGGAGGTATGATTTGTGGTAAGTCATTCTTCATGTGGACATTAATTAGAACGCTGTTTTACTCGTGAGCAAAGGAATTTTCCAGGGCTGAGTAAGGAAAGTTGCTGGCCCTACGGAATATAAACGGAGTACATGGTGTAAGTTCCTACCCCATTTGGGACGTATTTTTGTGCATCTCGGGATGCAAACAATACATTAAATATAATGGAAAAACAGAAGTCCATACACAACGAAAAAATAGAGAGAAGCAGGTTACCGCTACAAATATCGCCATCTTGATAACCGCAATTTTGCTTCTCATGTTGCAGCAAAGATAACCTGCAAGTTGCTGCTCATACTCTCCAAAGGTATGATGGAATATCCAAAGTGTGGCATCCTCCCAAAAAATATCCGGTTTACAGAAGGTAATGAAATAAAATTTGAGATGTACCTTTGTATTTGTGGAGACAATAGACATATTCATCTCACCATTAAACGATTGAGTCCAGTTGTCTCAAGTCAGAAATCCACGGTCGATGTATTCGCATTTTGATTACGTAAACGGGCCATATCTACCTTGCGGTTCATGTGTATAAGCACAGCTGGCTGGTTTGCGGTGGGACTCCCGTTATTTTCGGCTAGTTTTGTAGCCGGATTGTGTGATTCTTGATGATGGTTTTAAACGCCCGTTCAATTAAGTCACCGTTTCAATCCGGACGTCTTTTTGCTTTAGTTTTTTATGTATTTCTCATCTGATTCTTTGTTCCACCCAAGTATGATGTTACTAGATTTCTCGTTCAGTTAATACCCGGCCCTAGGGAATTCACGTTGTCCCTTTGTTCTTTCATGTTCTATTATACTAACGTCGATCCTGTCGAATTCGTGCTTTTTTGTCTGGTTTTTACGTACGGAGGTGAGCGAGAGTCGATCGCGTCTCATTGTTGAGAATATATGCTCATTGATTCTGGTTGGCAGTTTCCTCTCAGTTTTGTCCCACGCAGTGCATTTCATAGTCCCCGCACCATGTAGATGTCATTTGTATTTCCATTAAAATCGATTTCCCCTTTGGTCTCGATAGTGCTCTTGACAGCATTTTTTGGCCCCACCCATATTGCATCATTCCGGTCATCTCCGAAGGAGATGGTAGTGTATGGTAGTGTAACTGGTTTTGGTTTTGGTTTTATCTTCTGAGTAAAATCCAGATGAAATTACTTGGGTAAGCGTTTGTATAAGCGTCTCTCTTCTTTTGGTTTGGACCCCATTATGTTGCAGTAGGTTTAAATTTACTAGAATAGCGTCTGATTGCAGCTGTGTTTGTGGCAGTTTAGGCGGTTGCTGTGGTAGTTTAGATTTTGATCTATATGATTAGCTTTTCTGTAGACTCCCGTTTGCAAATTTTCCATTTGGTAACCTTGTGACGAGGATGTCTAAAACCGCCAGGTTGTCTTTGTTTTCCACTCTCATCGTGAATCTGATGACATAAAATTCGCTGTGTATCAAATGGATCGTTAGTTGAAGCTCTCTCAGTTGGCGGATCACAACAATGTCGTCCATTTAACGTATCCGTATTTTGGGATTGATTTCATGTAAGACGATCCTTTCCAGTTTTTATACCGCCATGTCAACAATCAACACTGAAATTTAGGGACCCATTGGGAATTCTGTCAGTTGCTCGTAATATTCACTGGGGTAACAATATTTCAGCACAGATCCGTTTGTTCTCGGTAGCAAAAGGGAGCTTCTCAGAAGGCCTTCACCCGCACCAACTAGCAACCAAATCTTTGAAAACTCTTTGAAAACCTATTCTAAAGGCCAGAAGAAAGGGGTTGATTCAAAATTTGCCTACCATTTCCAGCAGGATAAAATCACTTTCACAGGAATTCCAATCCACTGACGGTTGAAATAACTGCATATTCCGACAGTAAATGCAACTTTCTGTGCTGCATTCGAAATTATTCGCTTGAACTTTAAGCCCATTTTATCAGCCTGGCCGACCTACACTGTCATCGTAACGTCAAAGGCGCTAAGTAAACATTGGGACAAGCACTGCCTGATTAGGACGGAGGTAGCCGTTCACCAGTATCAGTGAATCATAAGTTGGTAGGATCCCACATGCGTAGCGTGATTATGTACCTAATCAAATATAACGTCAAAAAATTACCCGAGTCCAATTAATCTAGCTAGGTGTTATGTTCCCCATATCATTTTGATTCTCTGAGTTTTGCGCGTACTCGAAATACCATCTGAACTGAGGATTAAACTGACAATGCTTTTCTCAGTGATCACTTATGAGTATATGCGTCTCCCTCAGGTCATGTTCGCTTTCCCCTATTTCCGGTATTCGCTGTTCTGCCAGGAGTCGTGTGCGTCAGCATGGGTGTGTGATTAGCTTAAACAGTATTTCGGATGTTTTAACTAGACGGTATTAAGTTAAGCCTACTGGGCACAGCAAAACGTTTTGCACGAGTAAATTTGTAAACTTGTGTTGTCAGACTCAAACAAAGTGCATTAGACTGCACAGGCAAACGTGCAGATATTTCGGTGGTTCCCAAGCTAACCTACGCACAAATGTATCACAAAAGGTGTTCGGATCACTGACCTAGAAGTCGAACGAATCAACCATCAATCGTTAGATTTAATACCCAACTTCTCTTAGTCCAGGGCCAGATAAACATACACCACTGGTCTCCGTAGCCTGTTCAGACAAATCGTTTGGATGTATATTGATAAACATTATTAACAGGCCAAGCCAGGTGAACACAATTCGTACACTTAGTTCGGAAGGTATGTGGTGTACTAAATTCGGTTTTATCGCCGAACATGGCGACCCAAAACCTAATCAACCAGCTGAGTGACGTCCAGTCGGTGATTATGTCGATTTAAAACGTTATGGACGCCGAACTGGCTTGAACGAGGCAGTCGGAATAAGATTGTCGTGCAATCCCACCTGTCACGATAAACGTAAAACTCTGTGGCTTTTACAGTGAAGTAACCTGAACAGACCACTAGTGCTGGCACTGCTAGTGTCGAATGAAAGTGTAAGGATCAAAATAATTCACACTGTTTGCCAAAGAGAATTTGACAACGGCCAAAATTTCTCGTAATTCGTGATTCGAAGCCCACGACTCTGAAAAAAACGTTTGGCCATCTCTAGCCTTGTGGTCTGCATTTACTCAGCTGATCCTGTTACTGCTTTCATAAACACATGGTACGAAAGCATATGTGCGCTTATGTATACATATATATTCGAAGACAATAAAAAACAGCTGACTGTTATGTGAAGCAAAGTTCACAATTGACTTGCACCATGTGCGGCTAGTACGATAGCACCTATTGTGAATTTGCTGGACAAATCGTTAAATAGATGCTCTTTGATCAAAATTGCTCCTCAGACTGTTTTTCCTCAGGGTTCTACCATTACGGGTAGAGTTTCTCCTTGTACTGTTGAGTGGGTTGACCCCGCGTTAGTTATCATTTGTCGGTTGCCTTCGCGTTTCAGTGCAAATTTACTATTCCAGTAGATAGGTTCATCTATTTTTGCTTGTTGCTGTAGTTGCAACTGCGGTGAATTGTATTTGGTGCAAACGATTAGAACTCTTGTTGTCAGGGTTTGGTAGTGCCAGGTGAATGAAGGATATTCAATCACACTTTAGTCCCCTAACAGACTGACCAAAGCGTATGGCAGTCAGTCATGATAAGGTTTTGATATATTGTGTTCACTATTGTAATGGACCACACTGAAAAGTGACCTGAAGAGTACTGGTTGCGCTAAAAGGCGCGCATTGAGCCACAGTTCCTTCTGACAACTAGCTAATGCATTCAGTATCGATTTCGGATGACGACAGCTATCAAGAAGATCATCAATAAATAAAAATCCCGGGAACGCACCAAAATTTCTCACAGTTTAATTTATCAGGTGAGCAATCAGATTAGCTTTGTCGGTGGCAGAGTGAGTTCAAATAGAATGCCCACATTTCAAGATTGGTTGAAAAAACTGCTAGTAATGCAGTCGATCCTTGAATAAGCAAGGGTTCTTGTCGATGAAAGATCAGCGATAGTTGAAAAGTGGATGACTGCGCAGAATGCATATTGCGCCGCATGCTGTCAGCAAAATACTGATCTGTATACTTTGTTCGTCATATTAAATGTGACCGAAATCTAGGTATGTCTTTTGAAATTACTCACTTAGTCGTTCATCGCAGCTCACCGAAAACCTCGCCTCAATACATCAAGTGTAAAACCCATATAGTAAATTTTAGGGTTTAAAAGCAAATGTTGGACGTAGGATGATTTAAGCTAACCGTAAGCTGATAACAACAATGTGAAACTCGCTGCCCATGTATTTGGCGCGTCATTTTGTTGGCGCAAAACAATGCTTAATCTCCGTACCACACAGTGGCGTGCGTGTGGCCAGTCCCAACGACAAATATCCGAGTTCTCAAATTTTTTTACCTGGAATATGATAACCTACCTAGCAGTTAAGATAAGCTGTACCTGTCAGTTAAATCGTAGTTAGCTGTTAATATGCCCGTGGAACTACATTTATGAGATAAGACATGTCTGTAATTCATCCAAATGTGACCGCTGGTGATAAGCATTACTGTCCAGCCGGATGGAAGACTATGAATCTTTTGCGCTTATGATGGCTATCTAAACAGTTACAAAATCACACACTTTTAGGTGATTCCGTTCAAGGGTTATCAGAATTTAGTAAAATGTTAAGATAGATGTGCTTATTGTTTGTTTAATTTTATATATTAACCAGCAACTTTCGAAAACTAAATGTAAGTCGGTCGACTACGTTGATCGATCCAGCAGAACAAAAATGACTGACCATTGTGTACTCGCAAAAATAGGTTCGTATAAGTACAAGGTCTGTACCAACATAGGCAACGAGAAATAGCTCACGCTACCAGCTTAGTGAGTTCAATTTAAATGTCGTATGGCTGGATGGTTGTTACAAATGGGAACCGTAGGGATGTATTGAGATGAAAGGCATGACAAAAGGGTTTCAAGATTGGTTCGTCGTAATAGGTCATGCATACCAAGGTCATGCCTTGCAGGATAGTAAATACCGCATGGTACTTCGCAGAATGTGAGGAGAAGCATATGTGCCCTATAGCCTGTTTAAACCTTTGGTGATAATCCCGGAGTCATAAAAAAAGGACCGCTTAAAAGAAAACAACATGCATTAACGATAGATTATGAATATCAGTTAAGGAAATGAGAACTTTGTTTATGCACGTTGTGGATTGTCCAGCGGGTTTCAAGTGTCTGTGGCGCTACCTGACTGGGAAGTCCTGACAAGCGGGCCAATCGATCGTCACAACCAGGTCGTCACGTCGATGATATATCGGGCATACCAATCACATCGCCCAAGAGTGAACATGTTCATTCGTTCGGACGTGAGAATTCGGAACGCATCAAACGTACGCTGGTGGAATAGTGGTAACACTTTCGCCTCGTATGTCAGGCTTCCGGAGTTCAAACCCCGGCACGGTCTTTGTATACGCACTGCTTTTGAGCTCTAATAAGACCGTAACTCGAGTCCAGTGCTTCCCCACTCCCTTTCGGCGTGGATTCACCGGATTAATTGCGCCAGGACAGGAGGACGACTGTTCGAACGAGAGTGATGTGAAGGTGAAGAAATGAAAACTATAAGAACAACTCATTCAGTATATGCACCGCATGAACCACTAGGCAGAAACACTTGAGAATCAAGGTCCGACTTCATTGGTTATTGTGGATGAATATGGCGCACGAATCTCCCTAATGGCGGTTGCAGAAAATCAGATCAGGTACAGTCGTCAGTGTAACGTAAACAAAAATCAGATGGGACAAGTGTGAATCGCTCTGCCCTATATGCAGGTCTTGACTCCGGCGAACCTTTGGATTTAGATGCCTTCGTGGGTTGGACCACATTTTGTCACTTCCTGGGATGCGAATTATTACAGGACCGCCTAGATATTCTGTTCTGCTTCTTGAAGATTTTGCTTTATGATGTGTTTTACATCTGTTCAGATCCTTCACCCGTAATGTTTTTCTGCAGTACAGAAAGGCTTTCAAACAGTCTCATGCCCCAAACCCCTTGAAAAATAATCAGGTATTCAAGTAAGACCCACCCGAATCCCAGCTGAGTCTCTAGCTTGAGACATTTAACAATTGAATAATCTGACCATATGCCTTCTCATTTTACTCGTGGTATGATACCTCTGATTACCTTCATGCATACGAGTGTATTTCTGGGTTCACATGTAACATAAAGGGATTGCAAATATCTGATTAGCCACCAGTGATTCGCCTCCAAAGTTGACCGACACTATCTCCTGAAATCTCTTGATGCCTTCTGAGTTTTCTGACACAGGTAGGTCCTTCTTTCCATAAAGGTGACGCGCGTTTTTGCTTTATTCGGATTCCTGTATGAACTAGGTTTGCGACTGAACTCCAGTGATGGAAACACCGAGGTATTCCTGGGAATAGTGTTGCTGATGTGCTCAGACGATAATCTGTTAACGACAAACGATTTGCGATCGACCATGTCTTCCACAAGGGCGAACAGTTCCGATCCCAAACATTTAAGTTTGATGCACATATTGTGTACCATCCTGGTCCTTTCAAATCGTTTGAGCCCACATTATTCTCAAACTAACAGCATATCATCTACGAAAATATCCCATCAAATGCATGTGGGTCGGTTTACTAGCTCTTCGGATTCCTAGTCTTACCACTTTGGTGTCCTTTAGTAATGGAATTGGCAAACAGCAAGCCTAACAAATGCAAAGTTGACACCCCCGATACGAGTTACAACATAGGCCAATTCAAACTGTCGGAGAAAAGACCGCTTCATTTTTTAGTAACTCGGATGCAGTGACTGAAATGACGATCTGGGACACAAATGCATGTGGGACTGCGGCTAAATGTTTATGAGAAGATCATTGATATATATCACCATAAGCGCAGGTTTTGTCTGCCCCAGGGAAGTCTGTCACTAGCCTGGAAAAAGGCAAATTTATGACTGAGGTAAGTTCTCAATAAAGGTGTAGTTATTCGTATAATTTGGTGTGCATGAATCTTTACGCCAAGCTCTTATTTCATATAGAAACCTTTGTACTACTTTGACCATCTGAGGGAGCGGTCAAGGCAACTGTTTTTTGCCTTGCCGTGATTTGATTGCATTGAATGTTGAATTCGAACCATGCAAACGAATAAGTGCATCGCGCATCATCAATAGATAAAAATAAGCCTGACCATACTCAGGATTCTGGAAATACCTTTAAACTGCCAAGAAACTGTCAAGACTTTTACTCTTTATTTTTGCATTCTAAACGGAGTCGCACCTTTGGCATCCTAAGGCAGAATACGACTGTTCAATTAATCATCAACTAAGAGACTCAAAATAAATCGATCCTATAAAAACTCTCCACGCTGAGAAGTCACCTCATGGAGTTACCTCCATGCATTAGCGTGCACAAAGAAGGCACTGTTCTTCTGCATCTGTGTTGTGCCTACACATGAAAAAATTTTGATGTCGGATACCAGACGAGAAACGTGAATCAACCTCCGTATGACGGAAAGGATATTGTTGCGGCATCGGTCACTGTATAACAGGGAGATTAAATGAAATCATATGAAGAATGTAACAAGCACAATATAGGCAAATGCTGACGACATTTTTCATTTCTAAACATAGAATAAGTCCGACAGTCAAATTCACTTCAACTTTTGTTACGCTCTTCGTGGCTGAACTGCCGTAATCCCAGTTTTATTCCTTTCCATTGCTCTGTAAACGTCTCGATGGAAGAGGAAACCAAATCTAATGTGACTTGAATCATTCAATAATAAATTTAATCACACGTCCCACTGATTTACTTACCCGTCGTGCCAGGATAACCAACGCAAGTATAAAAAAGTCACCTGAGGAGCATAAAGACAGACTGCTCGTGGAATGCGTCTACCTATTTGCGGCAAGCTACACCATACAGTCAACATTTATGGCTGAGGAATCCCCAGATAGAATCTACTTCAACCCATTCGGGAACCCTGTGTGATTCGACAGTTAAAAGGACTGTTTTCAGTAATCTCTTATCTTCTTACTTACATCCGTGAATTACTGCTGACAAATATGCACTACTGCCGTGTGGCAAAGTCACTTGGATTGATTTGCTGTAGCACCCTTTGGTGAATAACTGCTATGTCACCAGAAGAAGGAAAGAGAGCTGGGCTGCCAGGTTGCCCAGGCCTAGACAGAGGGAATAGAAAGACAGAGGTTGGGTTTTAACTACGGACCTTCCGATCAGTAACTTCGCGCTATTACTCCCTAGCCGTCTCGCCCCAGAAAATCACTTAAGGCGAACATAGATAAGACATATTAGAAATAAGAGCTGAACAAGTGACTGTGAGCACCAAGTAATTACAGGTTTCGCTTTAACACCATCAATGGTTTTTCATGATTTGCTTACGTCTTTTGATGCTTGAATACGGTTTAAGTTGAGTGGCATGATTGGATTTTCTACTGTTTGGGAGTTTCTATCAACACAGTATCTAATTCATTATTAGTATCTGTAAATAAAAATAAGAGCCATTTATCAGGAATTTCTTGTCCACCGGGCTAGCGCTGGCGTTATTCTAGAGATCCATGTTTTAATGGTTGTCAAAAGATGAGTGGGCAAAACTTACTCATAAGTAGAAATCTGTTAGTGAAACTTCGTTTTGTGGATTTTCGGATATTTTCAGTGGCCTTCTATGTCAAGCAGCGGCTGATATTCACAAAAATATCTCAGAACACTATGCTCCTGAATGCCTGAAGACTGTGCCAACTAAGGTTTGAAGTCTCTGAGAATGGTTAAGTCTAATCTAGACATCAAGAACCCAGACAACATCGCAATAGTGTTTTCGTTAAAATTCATCCAAATCTTAGTATATTGGACCTTGAACGGTAGATGATTAGGTATATTTTATTATAATCTTATAAGATTAGTGGAGAACCGGAAGTAGGGGTACTATAATAATAATGTTCAACACTTGGAACATTTCCATTTTTTTTCCAACGGAACACATTTTAAAAGCTTCAACACTTTATCCAGACATTGTGAGCTGTTTTTGCTCCACATTGCTATGTTTTGCTGGTAAGGAAGTGGCACCTGTGTCTGTAATTTGTTCAAGAATTAAAAACGTGAGCAAGTTGAGTAAAATGATTTTGAAAAAACGCCTGTCCAAAAACCCACGCTTCAACTATTTTTCCAGCCATATGTTTGGCGAATATCCATTTGCTTCAAGACGCCTCATGAAGAAGTTATTTTCACCTAAACTGCTCCATCATCTAGTAAAGTAAGGAAGACCTACTGTGTTACATTCGGAGAGGCAAACTTCGTTGGCCTGCTGAAGAAGATTTCGAAGCAGAATCCTCTAATAGCAATCACCATAGAGGGGCGTCTAGGAATCCCACGACAATATATGATGTTGAATAATAACGTTGGGTGCTTATACTTTTACCTTGTACAACATTGTAAAACAACTCAATCTGACGATTTAAAGCCATTTATTTGAAGTTCTATTTGCTACAATTTGATTTTGTCTTTAAAACTGAATGGACGACTCTAGCGCACTTCAGCAGCTGGGCGAATGGATTTGTAAAGCGATTTCGTATTTCATTACGCAGCAAAAAACGAAGTCCAATATAACAGTGAGTCAGAATGCGGCACCAAACTATCGAAAAGAGCGCATCATGAACGCGTCAAACATGATTGCCACGTGAGCGGAATCTCCGATAGGCATAATGCCTATCCGGCTAGTTGTAGTGAAAAGCTTATCTGGTGTTCACATTTTCTTACCACAATGTCATATTTTTTGTCTCTTATAATAAAACAGTTTGGTGAAGAGAATAAAACTGGCCATTTTGCGGAACAGTAATTTTGAAAGTCGCCGAAAGCAGTAAGGTATACGTTCAGTTGCAAACTCAATTAATGGCTTACTCCTCCTTTAAAGATTTTATTGATATTCTCTCTTTAATTTTAGCGTCGTTTGTAAACATCGCTGTGTCTCGGTAACATCATTATGTGCAGACTAGGAACTTGGTTTGTGACAAACATCCTGAAAGTTTAATCAACACGGTGTATTTGATACGGCCTCAGTAACAAGGTTAGGGGACTAGTTTGCGTACCTGAACTCAATGAGTAGTGCTAGGCAGCCAAGCGTAAACGCAGGAAAGAAAATCACTCATGCATGGAGAAAAAAAAGACACTTGTTGTGCAACATTCAAAAGGATTTCAGATGTGTCGGTCAGTGCAGAGTATTAAAAACCAGACATGGACGCATGCCTTAAGCATGATGGCAATCGGAGTTAATCCTCGGGCTGTCTAAAGTCCAACAATTTAACACTATCTTTTTGATTACATATCTTTGTGCCTACAAAGAGTAAAGAGCCCTTAGAAACTTTTGCAACACTGGCTCCAAGATTTGACGTTCGTACAAGGCGTAGAGTAGTGAAACCATTGTTTCATTATTTAGAAGCGCAAAAAGAATCTTCCGATGTCGAAGTCATACAGCCGAAAGATAGCTGCAAGCTAACACACCCTTCTAATATGTCTGAGCATTTAATTTGAACTGCTACGCAATAGCCGTGACGAAATCAGCAATCTGCTGGTCTAATCATTGTATAAACATGTAAAGCTTCTATTTTCTAGAGATTACCGGGTGAATACCATCTTAACACGATAGTTTTCAACGGAGTCGACCCGAAGTAAATTAGCGGAAAGGGCCGTAGTGGTTGTATTGATTAGACCCCCATGCGATAATGACCCTGAGGGTCATGCAGGCTAGAACGATTGCCCCTCCGGATTCAGTGTACCCAAAGTAGGTATATGTTTTGAGGCCACCTATCCGCTTCACTCGCCGTCTGGTAAATTGGGCAAGAAGATGAAAGGCCCAGGTTAAAGTACTTCCAGAACGGATTTTTGCTCTGGGTGTATTAACCAGTCCTCATCCACAGGGGACTTGTGGAAGTAGGATAATCACTTGAAAACCTAAACAAGAACCTTTTAAGTCAGATGGTGTTTGTTTTTCAGAAGCTCCGATTATGTGGTGTCGAACTCAGTGTACAAGAGGCGATCGACAAAAGAGGAAAAAGATTTTGACCAACCATTTTCTTTCATACGGAAGTTTTGGAACAGGTTGCAAGAACAGAAAGGCAGAGTCGCAGTCTCTTGTATTCATGTTTTCTATTATTTACCCGACCACACCGAACCGGGGTTGACCAAAATACACGGTAAACTTGCAATAGGGCGTTTTGTTTCGATATATATAATGGTCCACTCTTCCATAATGTGTACAAGTCCTGTCCAGTAAATATCCTCAGCGTTCATATTATCTCAAGGGTATATTTCTCTAAAGTGCCTAGTTATGATTCATATACTTGGGAGAAACCCATTTGAATAAGCTGGGATCGGACAGAAAAACAAGATTAGGCATCATCTCTTGGCCTTGTGTACAGCTGTGGTTACCACACCGTTTAATTCTGGAGAAAATTCCAGAAACTCATCCAAGAAACAAGCATATGAAACTATCTGGTGATAGACACCAGTTCTCCAGCTGCCATGTTCCTTTGCGGAAGTCCAGGCCGTGTGAAATAGGATGCAATATAACATTAATTATAGGATTAGTTTCATGAGGTATTCGCTGTGGGGCTCAGGAAAACGAATGTCTGCGTCATTGAGAGAACAGTAGGCAGTCATAACTGTACATATGCGCGAAGCTGTCTTTAAAGGGGCACGAAAATGGCAATTCGATTCCAGTGAGAGTTTGAACTTATTTGGTGGTCGGAATGAGTTAGCATTTCTCAGAGTACTGATAAACCAGTCAGCCTCACCTGTCCACTTCAAGCTATGGATCATTTGCTGCACTGTAGAATGAAGGGGGGATAAAAAGCGATACAGGCCTTCGGTCAACTCCAGGTAAAATGCCGAAAATATCTACGGATAAAAATATTTTTTTTTGGCCACCAAAAGAATGTCCAATATACGTAACAGTTCAATTAACTAAAACCTCACTCCCGAACCACTAAATTTATACTTCGATCATAAGCAAACGCTGCAAAAATCATAAAAGTACACATAAAAGTGCACTGAAATGACCAAAAACGGTGATTCCAAAATTAAAAATCCAATGTAGCAATTGATTGCAAAATGCTCAATTGTGCGAGATTGACTTTTACGGAAAAACAATTACCCTTTATTACACTCAATTTGGAAAACTGGGGGTACCCAGTTGGTCCAGAATTATGCCAGAGTAATTTGGTAATCCAATGAGGGAGGACGTCGGAAGCAGACGAATGATAATCGTGGTCCAGTCTAAATCGCAACTCTACCAAAACAGAAGACAGAGAATTCGTTGAAGTTTGACGCGCCAAGCCATTCTAGGAACATTGCAGATTTTTGAGCGGAGTGGTTATCAGAGTGGATGGTCTAGCTAGCTAGATGATCGGCACGCATCTAGAAAAATGTATTTTGCATTCTGGACGACTCTCCTCAGCTGGCCCACCACAAAGTGGGATAAACGTGGTTAGCAATGACAGTCCTGTGACCACAAACAAAGTGATTAAAAAGACGTCCATTGGAGACTATCAAAGGCTACCATCGTCTTTGGAATACTCAAAACCCCAAGCAGACACAGACATCACAATGGGATGTGCCGCTATACTGTCTACCAAACAATACCCAAATCTTCGACGAACTTCATATTCATGATATACTAATGATTGCAAGATTACATTTGATAAATCAAAAGGCCTATTCTAATAATAAGACAGTATCTACGGAACTGAATGCGCTGGTTTAGCCGTAGGAAATGCGTGGTATTGGGCCACACAAATGATTAATTATTACGGTTGAAAGAAGAGCTTCCTGAGAGGGCGAAAACAAATAATTTCATTCTTAAAAATATCAAAAAAACAGAAGTTACTGTTTATGTCAAAGTTTCACGATCACAAATGGTAACACATCTGATTTCGCGCAGACACTGTAGACCACCAAACCTGTGCTCTGGTCTTCAGTGGCTGATTGTTGCCGACATCTCAATGCCTGGTAAGTATCCGCCTGGAACACATTGTCTGCCGCGAAATTTTAAATGTTGACCTTTCATAGGATAAATTTTAAGACAACATTCATTAACCAGTGTACTCCAATAGAATACGGAAAGCTGGAATTAAATAGCGAATCTAAATACACAACTGTTGCTCTACTAGCGAAATTAATTACGATACATTACCGGGTGTTGCAAATTTGATTGTGCTAAGATTGTCCCTTGTGCCAAAGCTTTCTACAAGGATCTACCTGAGCAATCTGTATCATTAGATGCTCACCTTCAGTAGGATATGGACTAGGTTTTGCGCGTGATATTTGTTGCCAGGTCGGTGTGCCAGTTCATCGGTTGAGGATAACGCAAAGTAAATGGACAAAAAGTGAGAATCATCGTGCTTTCCCTGTCTTTTGGGGTCTTGGACATCGGGGGCAGAAACTGTAGAAACAAAATTTATTCCATAACCATAGTGGCACATTACAGATGGAAAAAAGCCTCCGTTCAACAACCTTTGTCCACTTAGCCAGATTACTTATTGCAGTAATTTCTACATTTACCAGGAATCCACAACATCATCGTAAAACGAAATTAAGGATTATTTTATACAGTAATAACCCCAAAGTGCGGCGTTCAGGGGATTGGAACTAAACTACTTTAACTCGCTACGTAAGGAAACATTCAACGGAGAAACCATCGCAGGTGCAAGAGCAACCACAGTATTGGATAAATTTTTCCAACTCACCCTGTGTGTAGCTTTTGCTTAGGTAAAGGTGCTTGGTATTTGGGATCATTACCGCGGTACCACAAAGGATATGTGTATTTCATATAGGCTTAGTTTTTGGTACTGCCTACAGCAATGGATGTGTTCGGTTTCGATGACGACAGATACCGCAGTTCTACCGCACAACTTTTAGCGAAAGGATCAAGTTCTTCTCCAAAAGAGTGTGTAGCTCTGGCTGTTGTCCCATACACCACGGATTTCAGCTAAGCAGTCGTGCCGCATCCCTTCAAAACAAAGTGATATTGCAAGCGCTTAAGCTGAAGCTTCCAGTTCTTCTCGATTAGGGTGATATCCGAGCCCGTGTTGACTGAAGATGTCTAAAGCCGTGGATCAATAACACATTCTTATGGAAATAGGCATGATCAAGTTGATCAGCCAAACTTTGAATGATTACTTGTTCTCTGTATAACCTTTTTCCGTCGACGGTTCAGGATAGTTTAATTTAGGGTTTAGTTCACTCAGTAATCAGAAAGTTAAATTATTGCTCAAAAGTCATACGGTAGTAGTGACTAGTGAAAAAATTCTTTTAACTGATTGCGATAATTCAGGTTCTGGAAATCCAGCTATTGCGCAGGCATCTAGAACATGTTTGTTGTGTTTGTGTTTCCCCGTATGATCTTCTCTAGGACTGAGAAATTAATGACCAAAATGTAAGTTTTTGTAAATATTCATTTTAAGAAAACGGGTTTGGCATCGAAGGCTAACATTGAGTGGATACGAACCAATAAACAATGAAGGACCATGAGTGAGAAGATTCGATTCTTGGGAGGATGGTTTTGTTAAGGTAGATGTGTGCAGTTGTTTTCTATTTCAAACCAAAGAAAAACGGGGAAACTAATAGTGTCCAAAATTGCCTTAGAGTGAATGCGAATTAATCGAGTTGATGCGGGTTATGGGGAAATCTGTGTGATGAGCGTAGATCTGTGACAGCTTAATTCACTCGTGACTAATGCAGTAAGCGATGTGAATATATTAGGTTAGTCCATATATTTATTTTACAACAAACAATTTAGCACCTGCCACGAAATGTCGATAATTACTGAGCGCGCTTTGCTTTTTCCTAATCTATCGAAAAAAATGCATGGTAGGGACGCTCGGTATTCGCATAATGGAATAGATTCCTCGAAAATGGTATCTGCCGGCTGACGATCGGTCATGGCAAGTGATGACAAGCGACGGGTTTCAATTAGTTCGTCGTCATAAACGTTTTCATTTGATCATCAGTTCCAGGGCTTTCGAGTTGTTAAATTTATCGATTGATGAGCGGACTCACTATCTTCTTATATCAGCCAAGTTCAACCCATGTTGATACCACAGGCAGGCTACTTTAATCCAACAACAACTGTCTCTGAAAAGTCACATAAGCAAAACAGTCTACCGATCAGACTGCCACTCTTGGTTCGGTTTTATTTTGCTAGAGGTTTCAGGTACTAGTCACAGGCCACGTTGTTTTTTGGATACGTAGGTGATCGTAACGTTGAACACTTGTGTTCTTGAGCGGCTTCCCGAGCTAACTTTGGAAAGTCATTGAATGGTCTTACTGACGTAGGGATTTCTTTTTGCCGCACGCCAAAGGACCGGCTATTCAGAACACATTATATTATCTCATCCGGTTTGGTGCATGACACTTATAAGTCAGCTGTGTTTGGTACTCAAAATCAAAGTAAATGTGTTTACACGCGCGTTCATAACCGATAACAGACAATGGTTGCTCCTGTAGTTGCGGGTCCTCCGCAGCGGCACCAGCCGTGTTGCGTGAGTGATTTTCGCTCATACAGCTCATCCATCATTGACTTGAACAGGTCGAAAAATCAGCACATAAGCACGAATGAATGGAATGTACCCATATATCACTCTAAATTAGAATACTAAATTAACGCAACAAAACTCAGAAGAAACGATTAGCTAGATTGAGCTGGCTAGAGGATTTGCTAGTTCACTTTGTTCACGTTACTGTGTTCTTTACATCTTTGGCACATTGACTGTGTAACTTGGTGCTAGACTGAACGCCCTTGAGGTGTGTCGTCGTTATTGATCTATCAAATGGAGGGCTGTTTTATTTTCTGTCTTGTTTAAAACTGTTACCACGAGGTCCTCATGGAGTCGTTGGTCCGGAATATTGCCTTGTCCCTACAGTCACGCTTTTTGCTTACACTACTGAACTGCCTGCCTACCCTCTGTTTATCGACGTTTCGTATTTTTGTGTTCTTGCACCTATGTGAGTGAAGTCACATTCAGAGTTTGTCCTCATTTTTTGCTTTGATACCTTTGGCGTAATAGTGAATTTTGTTTGTCAGCTGTTTCCTGACGTTGATATGGAGATTCCAGAAATGTCTACTGCATGTTGACTGAAGGATCTATACAGACAACGTGCTTCTTGGAGCCGCCAGAAAAAATCCCACCAGCATTCTTTCAGTTTTTCCGTTATATGAGCCTGTATTGATCACGACATGTCGCTGGCATTGTGAACTTGAAGTCATTCTATCGTGTAGAAACATCATCCAAAACTGTGCACCTGAAAGCAGAATACCATAGCTTCTTCCTAAATGTCAAAGTAAGACTCTAGTCTACCAGTTTAGCCTGCAACACGAAAGTGTATAAACCAGCAGCATACTTTCTTTACCCGCTTCAGTAATCGCTTCCAAAGGGGCAGTGGTGGTTTACTGGGTAGCATATTTCTATCCATGATTTTAATTAGTTACCAAACTAATAAATAAATTCTACAATATATATGATGTGAAGGGTGTTTGAAACGAAAGTTTGGTATCAAAAACCCAAAAAATCCCAAGGTTATTTTCGAAGAAAGTTGATTTGAAGGTAGAATGAAGTCAATGTCATGGATCGCCTAGCCAATTGAAAAAGCCACCATGTTAATTACATTTTAGGACAAACGTGGAAGGGTGTGGACCTTCTTTTCAATCAAGCGAACTACATCAGTTTGTTTGGGGTGGTTTTGAATATTTGCAGCGGATGAGTTTCAAGAACTAATTAGATTACTTTGAATTGATATTGGAGTTTTGTTCATTGCTTTAGTAAAAAGCAGTCAGCTTTTGCTCCTGAAACGTTGACTACATATTGTTTGACTGTGGACTAAGAAAATTGAATTATGGTTTGCCAAGGTGCGATGGATTTGTTCGGGGCTATTTCGTTTGCTTGTTTTTACAAGCAAATCTGCATGTCGACAAGACTCAGACTAGCTTATTTAAAGCCGCCATGCGCCCCCTGCTTGCCTTGTTTTACCCATACTGACTGTTTAGACAGTCGGATCCTTTTGGTCATCCATCATTTTTGTTGCAAACGTCAGTACCAAATCCAAAATCTATTGGTTCCAAATTTATTTTATTACAATTTTTGGCGCATGTTCACCACTGCACTGTCTTTGTATTCAGCGGAGCTAAACAAATCTGATGTGCACTTCTGGTCTTCTACCAGTTTTTAAATTTTATTTAATTAAGAAATGACCGGCATGGACGGCAGATTCTTTTCTCCTTAAGACAAGATGCTATACAATGGAAAAATATACCTTGAGTTCTTTCAACATACCTAAAAGATAGTTCTGAAGAAAAATATTTTTCCCATTAAAATTCTAATCATATCTGGTTTCCGCATTCAAAATCTGATATCAAGAAATATAAAAAGACCCCGGGGTATTTGTGTGAAAACCGTGCTACAAAATATCCAGTATTAAGGTAAATGAATCCTTTTTGAATTATGGTTGCAGTTACAGGAACAAAGAGCTTCCGGGTTTGTCCTGACGTCACATTATACCAGCCTTTTGTGAAAGTTGACATCACAAGTTAAGAGAGCCTTATTCAAATTGCCATTTGCCTTCTGGACGTCACGATTTGTTTGAAAGTTCTGGGGCATGTATTGCCATAATCTATAGCAATATGTTGGTTGAACTCTTGACCATAGGGTGAGAGTTCCTGCATAAAACAGTGGCTTCTCTGCACGACAAAAACTGTACTTCACCACGTCGGCAAATTACACCCACATTCGGCACGCAGTATATCAAAGTAGACCAAGGACAGGAGAGTAATAATAAGGGCTGATGTTCCCGTCACTTTTTCGCTCTTGTTTCGTTCTGAAGATAATTAACACACCCCTTACAGCGTAAAAACTTGGACTTTCAACGGACTCACCAGAAGATCGTGAAAATTTGCGAGTATTGTATACTATCTCTTGTCCGTTTCTCATTCAAAAGGTGAATCAAATTTCAACTGAATCAATTTTCCAAAACATTATTTAAAGTTTGCGGGCAAAAACATAACTGAGGCGGTATCAAGCTTAGGTACGTATATACCGAAGCTGCCGTCCTTGCGACAATTCATTTCTAGCAATAAATATCATGCATTACTATCCACTTCTGGAATACTCCAGTGACAGTCTGTGTTGCAGAGTAATTAGTAAAACGCGGCTAACCACAAGATTTTAGTAATTTCAAGCTTCTTTAAGTGATAAGCAGCGTCAGACAAGACGAACCCAGGCTTTGTAAGCAAGGCATTCAAAATGAGAAGCACAAGTCCACCAGTGGAATGTGGATTGAATAAAATTTATTCAAGGGCATGATTTTTGCCAAACAACATTTAAAAAATCACAATATTAGCACTATAACGAACGCCCTTCGGATTGGAGCAGTCAATCTGCGTGAACAATTTGCTGTGGTCACTGTGATATTGAACAGATCACGTCTGCTATAGAAAACCTTGGTGCATGCATTTACCAAACCCATCACGTGACGTGTTAGCGAAAATGCGTGATTACAGAACCTGTCACAGAACTTGATTCGATTATCAGTCACAACGGGGTATGCTTCTCAAACGTGAACCGTTTCGTCACGCACTTTAAATATTCTGTCGATATAGAGCTAGGAAAAAGAGAACGACCATGACTTTAGCGTAAAACATCAGCTAATCTTGGAAGTATACGGAGCATCAGCTGGAGCAAATCACATTTAATGAAGCAGTAAAGAAACTAAGTGCTGAATGCAGGCTGAAGAGCAAATAGTTTGATGACTCACTGACAAGACAAGAGCAATCTTCTTAAAAGCAAATTTGAATCCGAAATCTATTTGCCGGCAAGTGGACACCGTAAAGGTGGACACCACGCTGACTGGTGCACCTCACAACGCACATGGGCCGAAAATATAAGAATCAAACCAATAATGGTAAATTGAAAGTATTCTCCATCACTCACCAGTTTAACTTTATCTCTCTTGCAAACCGATTCAAGGGCTACAACAAAAACGTTTCCTTCGGCTGCTTTCGAAATTCTGTTTAAAACTACTCAGCGGATATACATGTGGCTCAAAAAAGGGATGTCAGTTTGCTTTAAAAATGATGCAGTTAATTTTTAATCACCCATGCAGAAAGCATTCTTACGTGCATTGAACTCAATATTCTATTGAAGTAACTACCGCCCATACAGGCCACTAGCTCTTGAAAAGCGGTTGGCCGATACTCGTAGACGGAAACGATTCCAAAACCATGATATTTATCTCTGGGTTAAATATCCATCAGTCTGAACTTACCGGAGATAAACGCCCACGTCAACAGTTTTGGCTGTCATCCATTTTACCTTGCCGTAGACAATAAGGTGCAGCCGTTACGTTCATAATCCCGTTCAAACAAAAATGCCACAAGTGAGGGAATCCGGAGCTAGTGACACCTTAAATTGCTGCGCCAGTAGTTAGAATCAATCTAAACAAATATCCATGGTTTGCTGGAGCAGAATATGACTTGTTGTATAGCCCCCGGGTTTATATCAGTAGAAGAGTAGATTTATCCTGATTTTACTAAATGAGGCTTGTGTCTTGTACTCGATACTCCTGAATCACCTCCTCAACAAAATCGTCATGGCGTAATACCGTGTAGACAACTTAGGATTTGGGCTGGATCAAAGTGTTGTTTTTGGAGCTGTTTGTCGAATAATAGAAAATAATTTGTGTATTTCCAACAGGATCCATCAGATTTCACTCTTAGCTAGACTAATGGTTTATGGCTGATTCAAAACAGATTTACTTCTGGTGCGCAAGAAGTTTCGGAATATTTCAGCTGCGTTTTTAATTAGGCCTACTTCATGTTACGGTTGTCTGGCGCACAATCTTTTATGACGATGAGTTTGGGTAAAAACAGAAGTAACTTTTTGTTTATCGTCAAACGATACCACATTTCCAGAAGCATTTTAAAAAGATGGAGCCTCTTTAGCCTTGGTAATGTTTGCGAAAACACTCGTGAGACCATATTTATGAGCTAAGTTTCGTTACTTTTGGTGGCCCGTGTAATATCTTTTAAACACATCTTGTCGTTAGCTGGGACACTTTACCTGGTCTGAATATGTTCTATATGATCTTTCTGGTATTTCCAACTGTCGATTTTCAAACAGAACCTGAAGAAGTCTCTGCTGGTATTCACATAACTTTTAGTGCTCTTATGTCTACAAGGTAATAAAAGTAACCGCGCTAAAAAGATTACATTCAATTACAAAGACTGCATCTTTCTGAGCAACTGACTGTAGGGGCCCAGGGGAGCCTGAACTTCAGTCGCTCAAACCTGGTAGTTAAAGTCAATCTCAACAAGTCGCAAAATGTCTTCTGTTCTTCATCTAATTCATCCAGCATGGAAAGTTCACCTTTCATGAATTTGTCTTACAACATTCATGTTCTACCTCCCTCCGATGTTTTGCAGCAAACTCAGCGGCACTCCACGTGCTACATTTGCTGCAGACTTCCATTTAAAGGCAGTTGGTTTTTTTCTTTAACCCTGATAGGGCTACCTGTTTTTCAGTTAATCTATAAACTAGCATCACCTATATCTTTCGTCGCATCTGGTAAACCTTCCTTTCAAACCTTGTTTGAATCAATTAAGTTCGAATAATTCAGTCGTCTTTCCAATTGTGATGGCATTCCACCCTCATTATTTTCGGAGCCGTCACGTTGCTACATGTACCGTTATTGCTTGAATCCAACTGTTGGTGTTTTCTACACCACCAAAAAGTGACTAAAGCCCATTTTGATGAGGTATTCGTACATCCCCGTTTATGCGTGTCGACATGTAACTAATCGAATGACAACATCACTGTAAATAAAATCCCGTTTGCAAGAAAATGGTTATATTAATAGAGGACAGCATTCAACTTCTTTGCGAGATGGAAAGGATGACAAAATATTTTAAATCATTTGCAAAAAGGAAAACAGAAATTGCCTCCCATTGTCACCAACCCTTTGTTGCAAACCTTTGCGTTCACCAAACAATCTTTCCTGCAACACGGAACATGTATCCGTTTTCGCAGCACAATGAATGTTAGAGTTTTAAGGTCGCTTGAATTTGGGAAGCGTATTGCAATAAAATATGTGGTACGGACGCACAGCAAATTTAATTCTAAATAGGCCAGGCACTACATCCCTAAAAACGTCGTTTTTTGTTTTTTCCTACATAAAGTGATGTCCTTTTATCTACCGAAGTCTGATTAGATTACTTCCGGTAAATGCCTTCAAATGGCTCGTCCAAAGAGGAAAACTTACGGTGAACCATTGGAAAGTAGTGGTTTCGATGTTAGCTAAAAATATTTTGTGCACTGAAAAAGTACACTTACAAAATACAAAGTATGGAAGGCCAACAAACGTTAATATATAGCAAAATCAGATTCCAATCTGTGCTTAGTGCTATCGTTACCATCTAAGATTCAAAAGGTATGCGCTGTAAGTTCTGCGCATGGTATAGAATTCAAACGCACGCAATCAGATCTGAGCATCCACCATTTGTCAACAGCTACTTAGTGCAGCTCGTATTGTGCACAATACAGATCCATGGGCACTGCGTAAATTATGCATTCAGTTGCATTTTTAATTGCTCTCACGATCTGAACCCTGGAGCGTAAAACTGAAGAATAAACAGCAGTAGCATTTTTGAAGCCATTTCTGTACACAACTGGTGGCTCGTGATTGCCTGATAATATGTGAACTAGCAAAGGCTCAAATATCCAAGATGGGTTTGGGTCATAAAAATTGCAGACGCATATTTGCGTGCATATTACTGTGCGCGATAATCTTGTAGATTACGTATGCTGCAGCGTAGACTTATGCGGATATCTTGCCTAAAAATAAACTGCTCCATATCGAAGGTACTTTTCTGCTGCTCAAACGCCATATGCAATAACTGATGCATAAAAATTCAGAATTGTCACTGTGTGGAGTCAGCAGAGGTTGGGGAGTTATGTCATCGATCCACCAGTAACTTGCCAGACTGCTTGGCATTCTAACAAGTCACAAATCATTGCAAGATGTAGACAAGTTTTATCCACCTTTAAACATGTACGTTCCCCTGCGCGTCGGCCCTCCGCATGCTATCACCGCGCTCATTGACACGAGGAGACATAAAGTACTCTTTAAAATAAGTTGTTCAAGCAGTGATATTTATAGCTTTTTGTGGGTCAAGGCACTCTTCATTGACGGAGTATTGCGTTTCGGGAACGTGGGTGACGATCCTCATGTAGATGTTGGATCCTATCAAAACCAACACTGTGACGTGTTCCACTACAATTACTTATTCGGAGCAGTGAATGTAAAGGCATCGGCGTGAAAAATAAGGAATATTCTGTAATATGAAAGCACATGGAGTATTAAATTGACTACTCAAATTAGTTTGCTACCCACCAACAGTTGCACAGCAAACGACAAATACCTTTCATAATCGTAGCTTTTCATGGTGCTGAAACCTTTCATAACATTTAGTGGTTACCCCATCAAACAGAGCAAGTAATCTGTATGCAAATGAATACACATATCCGTAGTTGTAAGGAATTATTTCCACTCTAATAGTCATGACATCACCTAGTAAATGGCAAAAGATATCAGCAAGTCAGAACTAGAATGATAAACTTAATTCGCGTCAACTACTGGCATGAAAAAACGAGTGTACTGTGTTCGCCATGTCTGTGGACAAGACCGAACCAGTCACATCAAGGTCAATGCATAACTTTAAAATCACATGAGCTTATTGGATAAATAAGCAGTATGCCCTCTACTACTCAACTTATTGCCACGGGGGCACGCTGGATAGATGAAGAGGCTGACCAGCAGTTGCATTCTCTAGGTTTTACAGCATGATGAGCCGCCATTGTCGTATCTTTGCATTACCTACGAAGTCATTTATGTATTTTTCATAGTGGCCGTTCAAAAGTTCTGAGAGGCAAGATAACTAAACTTTCCAAAATGGAAAAAACATTATTTTCAACATTATTTACCAATAAAGACCTATCCAGTTCCCCACCAGACGGCTACATAGTTTTGCTGCCACAGTTTTTCATACTCACTAAATTTAGTCATTGCTAACTGGATAAGAAGAGAGCAAAGCAATAACTGAACAGCTTTTAAACTAATCTGTTTCCCACCTATTCTGCTTATCTCAAAACATTCCATAAATTATATAATAGTGCTGGCAAGCAATATGGTATTAGTTTATTAATTAAAACACGGATACGTGTTGTACAGTTCCCAATCAAACGCTCTCAGTCTTTGCTGAGGGGATTAGACACAGCTGGGAAATTTTGACTCAATTTTCCGTGCTCAACAGTGTGAGGCTGATAAAAAGAAATCGCCCGATCATCAATCATTATCACCCTGCATATGCGATAGATAAGGAATTGATTGTGTGAGAACTCTTGGCAGACACGCCGCAAACGACCAAGATTTAGCTTTCTTATGATTTAATTTGTTTGTGTCAACTAGCCTTGAGACATTACGGGCTTATTTCAGTGACAAGCGTAATGTATTGTTCTAATGTGTCTGGCATTCTGATAGGAAAATTTGTCTTCATCAGAGTTGAGCTAGACTACTGCGCGAAGTGGTTCTAAATGGTAGCGACAGGGAGCTCACTTTCTTTGGGTAGGCCAAGAATAAGGGATGTGGTTAGTTCAGGCCAACCTGACTTCAGATGCGCATGGAGTTGTATAAGTTGAGACTACCGGGACTGCTTTGGAATATATCTCACCTAGAACTGTTTGATAGTCACTAAAAATCAGGAGTTTTACTGAAACGTTAAAACCTTTTCTGCTCAGGAAAAGTGTATTCCTTATTTTTTTTAAAAACCAAGAGCCATTTTTCCCTGGACTGATATAAAAACGCATAAGATCATAAGAAACTTTTGTCAAAGTGAGAGGAATTAGTTTGTGTGTGATTTTAGAATGCTAATTTTAAGGACGATTCTCCTTACAAGACCCTGCCAGCGGATAAAGTTTGGTAGTAGCATATGCTTATACAAAACAATGTGCCGTAGCGGCATCATTAATTCGCTTCCAAATGTTTCCTAAAAAACGTTTACGAGGCTATTCGCGGGACGTAGAGCAAGTAGCCATTGAGAAGGCAAATCGAAATTTTTCAACGTTTCTTTAGTTTTACTATGTTCTACGCATGCACATATAGTCTGAAACGAACGTTTTTCCAATCGGCCAGTCAACATGATCCCTGATTCAGAAGAAATCATGTGTCTATTCCCTAAACTTTTTGTCTGTTTGTTGTGGGTTGTGGTGATGACATGTGAAAGAGGTAAAATGTGCCTGAGAACCTCTTTTGAAATTGGGTTTCTCGAAAACTTCTAGGTTTAAACTACGGCAGCTTAAAACAGAAATCTTGGGGATTTATGCCACTGCCGATACACATTATTCAAAATCTTCCTTCATTGTCAGGTGTATATAAGCTCATCCAAGGTGCGCCTTCACGGACGGTTGAATGTATACAATTCCTTCTTTCCCTCATCTTCCAGTGTCTCACTTTTTCTATTTGAAATGGTGCAACATTATATAAATGATATGAGGGACATTCCAATTTGTCTAGAGAAGGTTCGATATATGGTCGACTTTATCACTGGAGCGTCTTACACATTCAAGGATTTTTCTAAAATGTCTACGGACGTTTACTATTTTGTATACAATACGTAACGACGTAAAATATCACCCAACTGAAGACTATGTATCGGTTTTCCATTATCAGATGCCGTGCCTTCCGTTGAGCCAAAACGACCATTCAATGAGATCTTCACTTCTCAGGCTCAAAGGCAGAATGAGATACCATTAATAGTTGAAGTTGTATCTTCTAGAAGAGCGCATGTATATGAAGTTATCATGGGACCCATAGGAACAGTCGTCACTAAGGCTGAAATTCAGATATGGAAGTATGCTACCGAATCTCATGGCGAACATATTGGTCATTCTTTTTCATAGCTATTTGGTAACCCTCCCCTCTTCACGGTTGCGGTAAGCTTCGGCAACTGTAATCCTATCCACACTGACTAAGGAAAGCCTATGAATTTTAGTCACAAAATCTGATCAATAAATGTGTTTACATTATCTTGTTGCCTGATGTTTAGTTCTAGGCGATAGTGAATAACCATGGTATTGGTTACCATACACGACCAGAGACCGTTTTCGTCCGCTGTACATTCAACACTGTTTTCGCTCTTTTCTTATTGGCCGGTTGGTGCAAAAACAAAATTGCCCAATCAGGGCGACGAATTGGATCAATCAACACAGCGGCCAAGCTGAAGTCGTTCGTAGTGCATAGGCGAATATGTGCAAAGGCCGTACTCATAAGGACTATATTTTTCTATGAACCGCGCAAACATGCCTCCTTCCAAATCCTCCTGGTAGTTATCACAGTATTACTAAACGGTAGTATCGTGGAGCTCCTGAAAAATCGTTCTTGGTACACTGATATTAAATATTCTCTTGTCACCCGACAAGGTGAGTTCGACATGTTCTTGCACAGTCTGAGTAAAACAGTAGAATAGTGTACGAAGTTCAACACTGGGGAACAGTGCCAAACTTCTATTGACCTTATTGAACTTCGTCTGCTGTAAACGACTTTACTTTTTTTATTATCCTACAGTTTTTTGTCAAATTTGCTACCAGTTTGCAACGGACCGAAGTTTGGAATGAAATAAAATATAGCCATAACAGATTATTGTAATTACACTGCACAGACTGGCGGTCACGGTGCTCTGTAGATAAGCAAGAAGTTTCACACATCGCGCGCGCTGCCAATTATTCGACTACAGATATGTAGACCATTAGCAAACCTGCAACAACCGGTCGAAACCCTCCAGCATATGTAGAAAACTATATTATACCAGGTTCATCCATTTTCTATTGCAGAGTCAAGTTTGTCTGTATCACCAAGCATCGTTTGTTGTAGATAGGTTTTATTCGTGAAGATTTTTAGCATAAACACTACTATTTACCTGGATAATTGTTGAGCAGTCACGCAAACAGAGATGTGAGACTGTATGTGAGGTATTTGTTGATTCAACGCGTACGATGGTTGCGTGAAAAAAATTGTCCACTAGGAATAAAGCACGTGTTGGTCTTCCTCCACAAGACTTGCAAAAATCTTGAAAAATACTGGTGTGAGGTCCGGCAGTTCCAGTATATTTGCATAAAATTCATCATATCATGTTCAAAATATGGTTGAGAAAACTTAACTACACAGACACGCCATGTCCATTTTTTAGTGGTACAGTAGTGCTCAGCTACCAACACAAATTGTAATCTGACTTACCACTGTGACCATTTATGCCCCAAACCTTCTTGAACGGACTTGAGAAAAGTAAATAAGCTTTATCTCATTTTAACCAAGAAATACGTAAGAATCTTGGCTTACGATATGACTTTTATGTCTGGAGAACTTTTCGTCCGTGCTTTAGAGACGACAGTTCAAATATTTCCACGCGTAACCAATCATATTGGTCTGAGGTGTACATGGAACATTAAATTTCTGTGTTCCGGTGGAAATGCGGACCCGAATTTAGTCGTCGACCAAGTCGAAAGTTTCCACAGTTTCCTGTGGTCGAGTGTCTTTAATTTGACGGCATCGAAATTTCGTTTTAGTTCAAATAAGCAGATGTTTATTTTGGCACTTCCTCTGCTTCGCCATATTGGTCACTGTGGGTGATTAAAATTCACATCATCCTATGGAATATGTTTTGTCCAGAAACCTCATAGGACAGCTTTTTAGATCATGCTTGCGAAATCAAAGCAGCGTTGATTACAATATTTTGGTTATTCTGTTGTAATGTAAATGGCCAAATTGCTTGAAATTCTAAGTGTCTGATGCAATGTTACTAATGAACAGTCACTGAATAACCCAGGTCAGTCTCAGATGGCAAGCAGCGTTGTCTTCCAGTCTTTTAAAAAAAAGCGCAAATTCGAATAAATGGTAGAAGGAAGCGCCTAACGTCATTGCATCGAAAGAACGTCGCCACACTGTAATTCATTCATTTACCGAAATTTTGATAGTACATATCTATTTATAAAATTTTCCAATTGTTTTGAAAGCAAAATTCCATATTGAATTTTCGAATTTGATCCGCTTATGAAAGATAAGCTTATCTGACTTCAATCTATCGGCATGGTAGATCATCGGGAAAATCCCAATTACGCTCCCTGATACAAGTCAACATTGGATTTTCATGGACGCTTGAGAACACATTCCTCTACACAATTTAGCCACTGCTACAGGCGGATTTCTTTCAAACGCGTCTCAAAGTCATTTACTGCAAACAGGAAACATGCAGCTAATCAATTCCAGACAAAACACATGACAGTCGTCGTCAAACTTACATGAATGTTTTAATAAATATTTGCCTAACGGTTGGTGAGTAGCGCGCATTTCCGTATGTAAAATATTTTACTTTATTGTTGATTGTTTGGCTTGATATACATGTACTCAAATATTAACGGCAATCCTAGTTTGCTTATCATTTTTGGCCTAACAAAATAAACCCTGTCTGCCTATCGTATTTGTTAACGTTAATACTAATATCACAACAGAAATGCTCGTGAAACGATAATTATTCTTTTTGCAATTGATCATTCTCTATCGTGGTACCGCAACATGCACAAATACCATATTCCTGCAATGTGACCGCAAGAACGTTTCACATGCCTGTAAAACGTTGATAGTGATTTTTCACCATATGTGCACTAACCTGACAATTTATACATTTCGCTAGCGTGATTCAAGCTTTATAATCCTGACTGCGTAGGAATCTAATATGTGTACGAATTATTGGTAACAAGAATTCAGACGTATTCTTCTTGGCGCACGTTGCTCCAGTAACGCGGAAGATGCACAATGAAGCATAATCCACTGATCGAGTTTGCGCTGTATTATTGCACATGCTCAAAGAAATGTAATACTTTGGTTACCAAATTACACACGTATTAACCGTTTTATGTCTCTGACCGTCTAACTAGTTCCCAAAATGTATGGATCTAAAACGCCTTTCAATGCATTTCGATCAGTCTGGCATGTATAGAATTATGGCTTATCTTAAGGTTTTACGAAGCCAACCGGTTGTACAAAAGTTGCGCTTGCGTCAGGTAGGTCGATGTTGCGTGCACATACTTAGCTTGGCAATAATACCAATTTGATTGGCACAAGGGGATTGATTGAGCGTATGAAAATGTTGCCATTGTTAGTCGTAGAAGCGCGAGTTTCTTTGTAAATTCGGAAATTGTACTTGTTTTACTAATGGTGGAATATATGTCACGAATTTAAGGGAAAAGAGCATGAAAATAAAAAGTATATTTGACTAGGGTCCACTGTTTTAAAAATATAAATGCTACACACTCTTGTTGTCAATAAATAAGTAAGCACCATACCTTTAAAAAATGCTTTGTGATAAATCCTTCTGGAGAAGTGTTTCGGCAGCGTCCATTAAAATGAGTTTATTGGCGTCCCATCCTAGCAAACTGAATTTCGGCCCCAAAATATAGCATATTGATTGATTCATTCACAAAAATGCCTCTGCAGAAAGAACCATTTACCTAAAAGCCACTGTTTTCATCACTAAGCTGGATATAAAGCAAGACTTTTGTTGCGTAATAATGATTCTACAATAAACTAAAAATCCTTTTTTCCCAGTAGCATCTTTTCTCATAGACAATGATACAGACACACAATAAGAGTGACCTGCCTATCTTGTGACGCCTTTTACTCAAAAAAAGATTGGATAACTGATGCGAGAGCACTATGGGCAACATTATTTATTCAAGACCCACCGTCAGCGCTTTTAATTTTTTTTAAATTTAATGCTATCGTGGATGATAACTGTAGCCCACTTAGATAAAGCAGTGAATCGCAACCTGACCAAAAATTAAATCCTAAAAATAAATCAACTGTCTAGCATGAACCGTTCAATGCGTTTTGGTATATCTGTGCAGATTGGGCCAGGAAATGTTCCTTCAATTCGTCCATTTAATAAAATTTTTCACACCAATATTTTAGCCCAACGAAACCCAGGTAAGAGGCACCTTAGAATACAATCATGGAAGAAGGAAGGCAAATTTACGCTCTGAGAACAGTAGTAAAAAAGCTCAACGACCGGCACTGAAAAGAGTGTATTGTGGTCTTGGCAAGTGACCTAACGGAACTGATCAAAGGTTCCTGTTCTTTACCATGACATGCACAATTTTCGTTTTGCGCGCCAAGCGTAATATAATGAACTGTCCGGAACCCAAACTTGGTAAAAAATACCATCTTAAAAAACGTAGGGAAACTGGCGACTTATGATTCACTTATATTTTGTCCCTTTTGGAAAATTCATACTAAACAACAGCCTATACTATATTTATGATTGGTGCTGCCCATTATTCACATAATTAATCGAACAACTATCTATACTAGATACCCTATTTAGATATGCCCTTAACGCTTGGAATAAATGACATATATTTATCGAGAACAGCTCCTGTGTTATTCTTATTTTTATTCTTATGAGTATTAGCTTAATGATAAGGGTGCATTGTTATTTTTAGAAAGCATGGGTTATGGACACATTTGTTGCATCCAGGGTGGGTAATGAGTCACTTATGCAATGGCAATATGCGGATGAATTGAAAAATAAGATTTTCCTCTTTGCCAGATAATAAAAATAATCTGTAGTGTTCTGCTGTGTCCTGCGTCAATAATCTACCAAATTGCTAGTTTGAACCTGCTGAAAAACGCGCCTCACTATTTTTCCGTTTTATATCTTCTGATTTTTTACACTGCTGTACCTTGATTATCTATTTATAAAGGAAGGAAGCGGTAATTTACTGGTCAGCAAGCATAACTGTCTTTATTTTGATGCACCCTACCTTTCGAAATAGTTTTTCCACAATTCCGATGGCGCTGTTAGTCGACTGTTCTACTACATCTGAGCCGGGTGTCGGAATATCCCACACCTTATTTCAGTCCTGCGCTGTGACCATCCATATGAATAGTATATCTTCATCTTATCACATCAGAATCAACTCAGACCAACTGGTTGAACAACCGAGATCGGAATCATTTCATCCTACTTCATCTGCAAAGTCGCTTACTCAATTTGGGTTGTTGAGGCCTACAACTCATTGGCTAGGATATTTGTTATAACACTGCGAACGTAAAGAACTGATTGTCAGTGGGTATAGAGAACAAAGCATATTGTTTGAATAATTCGTTTTTCTAACTGACTCTTTACTGCGATAAACCAATTGAATTTTTGAAATTTCTAGTTCAAATCTCTTACCCTCTTACCTTACTCTCTGGTAAGGTCTATCAGAGTATGAAAAGAGTTAAGCCGATTCTGCTTTAGTCACCACGCGACAATTGATAATTAGCTGCATGTTTGCAAATTTAAACTTTGTTATTTTTTTAAATTTATTGCAGCAATTACGCGCGCAAACTCCTGCATTTATCAATATCCTAAATGTCCACAGCTATTTTGATAATAAGAGTCACATAGAAATAGTGATTGTTTTTATCAGGTGACCAAATATCTGGACAATATGGTTTTTGAAGACGTCTATGATTTTTCGATCACTGAGTAAGTCTCCTGTGTACATGGGTTAGTTTATCCTGTTGTTTAGAATACCGTTAACTCTTGTTGTTGTCGTCTGAAGATATCCGAAATCGTGAAGATGATTTAATATAATCTGATCTATCTGGGTTACTTGCCAGGATAATCAGCAAAGTCGAAATGGATAATGATGTGATTTATGTTGAATAGCCATTTCGTTCAGTCAGTGAAGCCAATGAGTAAGAGCTTATCACACTGGCCGAAAGACTAAATTTTTAATTACTGCACAGAATACGGCGAATTCGTCAAGTGGTCCTTGCTGATCAACCTTGACAAAAATAAAACGGTTCTACACCGCATCACAGTCTTTCACTGATAAGACGAAATATGTAACAAATTTCGGACTAGTTTCGTTTTAACTTCAATGTATTGGAGCAGTTTATTCATTTAGCTGTTTTTAGATAGTAAAAAAAGAGCTTATTCCATTTTGTGGATGACGACTTGCGTGAACCTTATAAAGAATTTCCAAATTGTGATCAAAATTTGACAACCTTTCACTGACCAAACAAAGTGGAAGTTTAAAATAAATAATAATTCTTCTAAATTACACCAGGAGCTGTCAGCGAGCAGGGAGGTGCCAGTGGATAAAATGTGTCCAATAAAATTTTTAGAAAACTTGAAAATTGACAGGCTAAGTTATGTACGTTGATAAGAGAGTTTATTTGAAGCTGACATGAAGATTAGCCACTGGAACAGAATAATTTTTCATCCTAAACAGGGTACTGCCTACCTCAAAATTTCATAATTTGCCAGACGTCTGGTCTTATTTCATTTTGCCTTCTCCCTATCCTAACTAGATTAACTTCTCTTCAGCAGAAAGCGTGATCTGCATAATAGTTGAAATCAGTGGAAATAAACGGCAGATTGTTGAGGAGAAAGTTGAATTTAGTTTCCAGTACCTACTGAGTGTGTCTGTGGACAATGGCTCGGCGATATATCAGCCTTGAACTAGATAACGCAGCCCATACTGGGCACTGTAGCGCAACATATTTTGTGCAAAACAAACTGTCAACGTGCTGAGTGAGCCTCTATCTAAATATTTCTTCCCTCATGAGACACTGCATATCCGGCTTTGATTATCCATTGCCAATACCTGGTCAATCTTAATACCCCCGAATCAACCCATTGCATCCAAAAGCCTAGTCGTTCAAACAGAAGTGTATACATTTTTCATTTAATACGCTTCTTAAAAATGTCTCGGTATCACTAAATGGATCAAAAATCAAATAAATAAAATTAGATGTTATGAACTCATCTTACGTTTTCTCTAAAGGAAAACAATCAAAGTTTACATGCTTTCAAAGTGGAATGTTTTGTGTGCCAAAACTCAACACACAAGCCCAGAAACATCTTCTGAATGAAAAAAACAAATTGAGTTTCGACAAGGCTTGAGAATTTAGAGGTAGTGTCGTGCAGGAAAATCAAGTTTTGTTTTACTTTTTCTTACCTGGCCTCCATAAGATGTGATCAAGGGATGCAGTTTTCCCTAATCGTCTATTACAATGAACTTTAGGGTGCAGACCATTTCGGAAGTAACTGGGCTTATGCAGATACTCACAATGCATTAATTTTGTCTACTTATTGGTATACATATTCAAGGGCATTTCACAATTTCTGCTGACTTTGATGACGAATCCGTATAGATCTTTTGATCAGAAGAGCTTCAAGATACTAAATTGTGTTTAGGCAATGTTGGTTAAGATGTAGACTTATTCTTACTGAAATCATATTTAGTTGTGTCATTATCAATATCTTCGTAGTGTCGCAAGCTTCAGATAATTCAATACCACGGAAAAAATTTAAGCAACCAAAAATGGGCGATAATGTTTTCTTTGCTGCAATAACTGCCATTTTGACCTCATATTATTCGGTTTTTACATAAATTCCAAAACCAACGTATGATCTATTAATCTGATTGGTGAGCCTATAGAAACTCCTTCAGTGGGTTTGTTTTTGAGTAATCTGACATTTGCGATCTGATGACCCGAGGAATAGGAGGTACTAAGGATGTGTGCCACTACTGACTAAGCATACCAACTGACTAAGCAACACTGAATCCTCGGAATGTTTTCGCTACAGGCCAGCATAGTTCGGAAGCCCACTTACCTATTTTAGGGTGAACGTATTGTTTCATGCCTTGCACACCACTTCGCCGCATACCCAGGTAAAAACGAGATCGAAGTCCTCGTCATCTCGGTTGTATATTGCATCATTGCCTCCCCTCATTTGATCCCATCTGCCATCTCCATCCCTTAACAGCATTCGTTAAAGACATTCGCATTATGCTTCCTCTTTTTAATGTCAGACAAAGAGGAATTGGACATATACTTTGAAAACCGCACTGACTCTATGAATCGGAACCTGAAATAGTGACAGTCATCGCAGTGTTGGTCAAACATAGAAGAAAAAAATTCTAGGGGAAAGCCTTAGTGGGGTTCAGATAATAGGCCAACAGAGATTTTTGGATTTAAACACTAAATATATGAATTAGCTGACTCTGATGTTTTTGGGGGCGAAAAATCCTGAAGGATGCAAAACATGGGTAGCATTGATTGTATCCAAAAAATGCGCCTTAAGTAACAGAGTGCAATCTGACCAGAAGTCTGGAAGCTCCCGAATATTTTCTGATGTGGTTCCACCCAAAAGAACATCAACAAATACGGGCATAGGCACAGTCTAATCGCTGACGCCTCACCACAAAGCAAAAATTGTTATTTAATTAATTTCAGAAGAGGAACTTATGCCATTATATAGTGCTACAAAGATAAGTACACAAAACGAACATTTACGTTTATCGATTATGCCTTTCAGCTGTCCCGTTCACCGAACATCTTTCTAGACTGGCTGTTTTTACTAGAAGGAGTTCATCTCCCATTCATATCAAAATATGCACCGGAGAATGTTTTGGTCCACTCAAACCCAATCATACCGGAAATGATGCTCCAACATCCACCCTGCTTAAAGTTACAGATGTGTGTTTTCGGAATTGAGGAATACTTTGAAGCATTTCGATATATTGCCAAACACATTCGGTATTGTTCTAATAAATTTGCACATTTATTCCATCAAAATATCGAATCCTCACGAACGTGTATTTTACATTGCACTCAAGCAGAAATCGTCAATGGATTCGGGTCGTATAAGAAAAAGCTTCTCAACATATTCCGCCATGGGCTTAGCAACGCCTATCTGCCTAAGGAATTAAATATTCCCTAGCATAACAGCAAAGTTTTCCTCCTTAATTTTCCGATGGGAATGGGTTTCAATGATAACAAGTGTCATCGCAGATCGTCATGAATCCCTGTTTTGGCCTGATAGACACGGCTAGATTCATCATCAGGGACAATAAGCCTTAGCTATAGTATTTTCTCAATGATCACATTTATCAGCAGTAATCCCAATGCACAGTCCTTTATTCGCTTACAGACAGTCGGCAATGCGTACCGGAGTTAGTGTCACATGATGTCTTGCTCCACTGATTCGGAAAAGTATATCTCCTGGATTCTTGACCCACAGTGCTTTTTAAAAGAAAATCACTACAAACATTTGATTGATCTCAACCAAACTAATTGTAAAATCCTACTCAGCACCACACTCTACGGAACTGTTTAACGCTGATTTGTTTCCGAATAAACGAACCCCTAATCAACTCAGCCTGTTTGCTAACCACCTGCAGAGAAGAAGTAATCCGATCACGAATCCGATACGGTTATGTCGAATTCCTGATATCCTGTTGACTGATAACAAGCGGCTCCACAATACTGAAGTACCCTGATTGATTTGATTTTACCCATAGTATGGCCTTTCATTGTCTGAACGTGAATTCAACACTGAATGAAGACGACTTGGTGGGTCTACATGTATCAAACTTTTAACTATTTTCGTTTTTGTGCTATATTGCATATTTCAATGGACAATGGTAGGCAAAACGTTTCAACCTCTGACTTTTACCACAGATTTGTGATGACACCCATAGCGCGTCTGCTCACGCAGACGCAGCCTGTCCTAATCAGCTTAGCACGATGCGTGTGTGCATAGAACTTTCTTCACGATGTGACAAGGGGCGTCTTTCAAACTCATGGAGGTGCTCTCTCAGAAGAAGGGTTATGCGCTTCGGCTGGCCAAATCATACCGCCCAGTCTCCAAAGTATATGATAACCATAGCATTTATCTTCAGGCTGTCTGTAACCAAAAATAGTTATCGTTACCAAAATTCCTTCCGTACAAATAATGTCAGGCTGGTAGTTTGTTTCTACTGTCAAACTTCAACCACCGTTTATCTGAAACCACATATCACTCTGCGGGTTAACTTAGATTGTTATTCTTCAATTCTTCGACTGATATTTTGGCGCACTATTCCCATGAAATGAAGCGAGAATGCTGATTTTCAGTGACAAATATGTCATTGCTAAGCCCTAACTGTGAAAGCATATAAGCCCATCGGATTACGTGAACGTTGGAAACTACGGATGAATCCACAACAAAAAAGCATATCGATCTGTCAGTCGACACGCGGGGGTTTCTCAAATTAAATATTCTGCCCCCTGAACACAGACAATACACTCGGATATTGTATGCCCGCCACTTATGCAAATAAGGCTTTGTTGTTCACTCGTTGTTCATTTAAATTCAAAATTGTCTACCGAGAAATGTTCATCCATGTTTACAAAAACGGCACGTTTTTTCGCAAAGCAAGATGCACATATGTTTGCATGTATGGTTCTCGAAAATTATCTTCATAAGTGTTGGTTTAAAGGTATTAATTATTTCGTACAAGGCTTAATAAAGTTGACTCACAAACATCTTTACCAGGGCAGCATATTTACCGATCAAATGTGCGTGCGCTATAATTTTAAGCCTACGTCCTTCCATCCGGACGTCAGGCGGCTTGTTTTTTACTCGCTAGTTAATCCTGGCGATAAAAATTCTCTAGAACAGCAGCATTTACCAACCTGTTATTAATCTTAATTAGGGCAATAGAATCAACTTATGAGCGCTGCAAATGCGACCAAGGAATTTTGATGCGGCACTAATCAAGTGGTCTCCTGATTACGGCAGCGTTTCATCAGTAAGTTCAAACTTCACTGTTTCCCATCCATCATACTGACTGATGAAAGCTTCTTATCAACCAAAAACCCGTAATAACCGAAACGTTCTTCCAAACAGCCATTATATGACAGGGTCACAGGTTATCTGGAATGTCCATATCACCTAAACAATAGTGTCTCACCGACGCAGCAATCGCTTATATAATTAGATCACTGAGTTACTCCGTTTCAAACGCCATAAACTGACGGACTAAATCTATCCTCCTGGTATTTTCATGCTTAAACACTCACTTATCTGCACTTTTTCAAGCAAATTAATTTTGGAATTGACCGCCTTGTTTTCATGCGTTTATCGGTCACTTCAGAATCTTTACATCAACGTCCGACAACCACTGAACAAGACTCTGCTTTGCTTGCAGAAACCTTTTGAAATTTTCACGAGAAGTTCCTTCTGAAGTTCCTGCAAAATACTGATGTGCTGGTATCCCAAAATGACTGAGTTACAGAGAGGAGAATTTAAAATTTATTTCATCTTTTGCCAAACTCTACCAGTGCAATTAGTATGAATGCATAATACTTCCACCAAGCAGTAAATATTCCGCAAAGAAAACGTTTTTAAACACTTGTTGTGAACAGCGATACGACTTTGATAGTTCTAGTATAGGTTTATTTTTCTAAATGAATTTCACTTCCGCTACAAGGTCCCACAGGGAAGAGCAACTGTATCGTCCTCGTTAGGAATCCCGTCACTGGGCGCCTCAAAGTTTCTAAAATGGTCTTGATACCCCTGCCTTTTTCCTAAACTTCTCACCTCATTAATATAGTCCGAGAACTATGGGATAATAAACTACCTGCACTCTAGATTTGCTCAGCACTCAGAAAAACAAGTAGCGCATACCACCCACATATAGCATGTGACTCTGTCCAAGATGTCGTACAGTGCGGAGTTTGTCAATATCTGACCGCTTCGGTTACCTAGAATTTCGTTTTTTGCCATGTACAGAGTCTATAAAATCTATGACACCTTAGGCTGGGCCACTTGCTTGCACTTTACTGGGATACTTACATTCTACTCCAGAATTCAAGTCGTTAGACAGACATATTGAAAGTAATCGCGAATTTCAACATGCACCCGGTTTCTCCTACATGAATGCGTAACAGATGCACATTTGACACGGAACAGAAACAATGCTGAGTAATGAGACTTAACTCACGGTATACGATGCGGCGTTTAATTTTTAAGGTTGTTCACCAGGGGAAATGCGTACAAACGACTTTAAATGAATCAGAAAGCAGTAAGGATGTACTTATTCTACACGGTGAAACCCTCTGGCACTTTAAACATTCTACCAACTTGTGAGACGTCATGTGGGTATGGAAACCTCACATTATATGCTTGAGGTTTACGGGCTGTTTGTTGCAGAATCACATTCCCACAACTTTCATTTGGATCAGTGCTCGAAAAAAACATGAAATTTCGAATAGTTAAACAAATCCACAGAACAATGTTTTATACTTTGGCATACATTGGCATACATTGGCAATCTAAAAAACAATTTGGGATTTCATCGTCAAGGATATTTGTCTCCCGCAGAGGGCTTCACGGTATAGAATAGGCACATTGTTACTGCTTTTTGATTCTTTTGAAGTCATTTGTATGCATTTTCCGCTGTAAGCAACCCCAAAATTAAACGCCGCGTCGTATACCGTTAGTTACTTCTCATTTCTCAGCATTGTTTCTGTTCTGTATTAAGTGTGCATTTGTAGTGCATTAATGTAAGAGAAACTGGAATTGACGATTACTTTTAATGTGTCTGTATAACGACTTGAATTCTGGAGCAGAACGCAGAGTATCTCAGTAGAGTGCAAGCAAGTAGAGTATGCTGAAAGCACGTATAATTTCGCTTTTAAAGGCTCTAATACTGTCTCCTTTGCCTTCAAATGGGGGAACATATGTGCTCCTTTTGAATCGAAACGTACGAGTAATTTACATCGTTGAGGCATATGCACTCCAACAATATGAAGCGATTCAGCATGTCTCGGTGCTTACTCAGTGGGCTATAAGCCAAAATTGACACATCCCGTCCGCAAACGCAATCAACACCGGAACAACAGTGGGATAAAACCGCGCTCATTTGGTGTTTAAATCGGTCCACATCATCAGACGTCTACTTAATTAACCAAGTTTCTTGGCAATCCGAAGAAGGCAAGACTGCTACGCTTCTGGCCCTGTCGGCATACGAGCGTTCTTTAATCCATAGAGGTGATTAGCATGTTAGATCTCCACATCTCTTTGAAGGATTTTGGTGTGGAAGGATCACCTAAATCCTGAGGATTTCGCAAAAATGAGTTATAATGACACATACGTTAGTTACACGAGGTTCCAGTGTACTTGGTATTCAACCTCATTGAGAAAGCCGGTGTCCTTCAATAAGCATGTCTGTCAATGTTTTCGCAACCTGGTTGATTACGGCTAAGCATACAATATTTTAGTATGTATGAAAGTTTCTAATTACATAACTGAATTGGTTACTGTTGGCTCGCTATGACATTACGCTTACAGGCATTGCTAACCTCCAACTGTGATAGTGTGCGTGCCCAAATTCGGTTGATTACTTCACAGCTTGTTGTCAAAGGCGTTTTAAGCACGTCTTGGAATTATACGCTTCGACTTGGCTGATACACTAGCACCACATTATATGAAGCACAATGGAACCACATGAAATGTCAAACGTAAACAGTATATTACTTGGTCTTCCTTAGACCAGAAAACTCTGGGCTAATCTATTTATTTATTTCAGTGTGAATGTACTAATAACTTCAGCCTGTACACACGGCATCCGATAATTGAAAATTTGGCTTTCGCGGGCTTTCAACCACTAGGTAACACTTGAGGAACAAACCATTTGCCGTTCATCTTGGGATTTTCAAGTGGATAAATGATATCTGTCTCAGCCAATAAATTCTTTGAACAATGAAATCCCAGAGAAGCAGTTGATCTCCATTGTAGTTATTAAACTTTTAATCCGAAAACCCCACTGCTTGAGATTTGAATGCCTAGCTTGACAGCGGGTAAGAGCAGTGCAATCGGTTAGAAGAACGAATTAATTTAGATGTCACTCTGAATTGATAGTGACCGTGGAGGCATTTGTGATAGGCTGGGACGATTTGGGAAGTTCAGTCAAGGTTTCTTCATGTGAGTGAAACTAAATCATCTCCAAAAGCCAAGGAGCAATTCACATGTGTTTCAACTTCCTTCCTTATTGATGTGTATCTCACAAACTTCTAGGGTTATCAGACCTACTGAATGCCCAACAAAACTGTTAAGCCACGAGCGGTTGACCGGTGGTATGACTAGGGTGTATGTATGCGTGGCACATGGCGTTGAATGTACATTTTTGCCACTTAATCTCACACCAGACCCAGTGTGACGGACACTGTGCCTGATGTGCGAGTGTTGACTGTGCTAGCGCCTACCGCGCCTTGAAGAGCATTCACCATTGTTTGTCCTTTCTTCGGTTGTTGGTCTTTAGACGCGTGTTTCCATATCAAAATCTTTACATACTTTGGGATTCATCTCATCAGACTGGAACTGATCTTGACATGATTTCGAATAAGACGTTTCTCTCTTTCCTTCCATATTCTCCTGTTAATCTTTCGCATTCATCGCTTGCATTCACTTTTTATGTTTGTGACCATGCGCTTAAAAAGTAAATGATAGCTGTAGCAAAACTCACTATTCAGTTATATTTCTCGCGCAGTTATGTGCAGTCGTTAAAGTCGAAAGCCGCAACGTGAACTTCCGGTTCCAGGATCGTGTCGAAAATTGAAGGCTTCAAAAAGTTACTATAAAAAAGCTACTACATTTCACTGGTGCAAGGATGATATTGTCTTATGTATCCAAAATCCTGCAGAGGGTGCTCGAAAGCTATGTGCACATATAGATATAAAATGCAACGCAAAATAGCAGCGCTCACACATTTGGTGTTGCAAGTGAGTCCACTGCTTTCAACGGGCATTTTTCAGCGTAAAAAATGAAAACAGATTAGAGTTGCCCTCCTTGAGGGATGCCTTAATGTTGAAGTTGGTTTGCGGAAATGGAGAAACTTTGCTATGATGACTTTTAAAAGCCCATTAGAAAATGGAACTCAAACTGTCATAAATTGTGAACTTTCTCTCATGATTTAAACTCCACTATGACCGAAATATGTTACATGGTAATGATCTTTTACCCACTCTTCTTCAAACTAATCAGTCCTATTTCAGCGCCTCAAAATCTTTCGTGACAGACATTAGATATCCATCACGTGGGGAATTTTAGAGAAGACACTTGAGATAACAAGCATATTGCTTGAATGCCTGTATACGCCAAAAACTTTTTCAGTATCCCATGAAGCTAGTGAATTGAAGTCAAACTGACAGGTTAATTAACAAGTTGATAACATTTTTCATTTTTCTAATCAGAAATCTGTCCTATAAGTAAAACAGTGTTATCAAAAGAGGGGTACAATGTATAACTGTTTCGTCCTGGACAAGAAGAATAAACAGGGATCATAAGACGAATTTTCAAACCGAGGACCTGTCGGAAAATATTTGAGGAATACGGTTACCAGCAGTTAACTTGAAATATCATTAAATACATTGGTCCAATGCATGACCGGTCTGCTTCCCACCTAAGCTGCACACCTGACATATCGTATTATTTTTTGCCATATTTCAGCTTTTCATGGAAATGGATGAATCCGAAAATCAACGGAAAACGAGCCTGCTCAGTGAACACAAGAACTCAGAACAGCATACACGCAGAAATTCTGGGAGGAAAATAAGCTACACGGAGGGATTGAGCGCCACAGAAACGAAAATGCAAATGGTGTGTGTGACCAGAGTGCTTCAAATGATAAAGTTGTAAAGTTGGTGGAGTGCATTATTATGTTGAACTTGTAGGGAACTTCAAATATATCCAGAAAGTGCCTATTTTTGAATGTGAGGTTCAGGTGCGGAAATACTTTAAACATGAAATTACCTCCTCAGGATTTGTCTCTCAATAAATCGGTGTTAGAAAAACTTTTGGTTCCTCCTCTGAATGTTTGACTATTAAGGTTGTGTTTAACTAAATTGCATTCAGGACGGATTTTTAATTCACGTATGTCTATCTACGGCTAGCAAACAAACTACTGTTGTTTTGTGTCAAGCCACGAATGTGATATTTCACGCCTACCACTGAAGTAGGTATATAACCTGGAGATAATAAACAGATGATATAATGGAAAAATACTAGATTATCACGGTTTGTTATCTTCTAAGTGCAAACGTTACGAGACTTTTCTCACGGTATTTCCTGATTTTATTCGATTCTATTCAACAGGTGAAAAGGTGGTTCTGCGATTTTGACAACATCTTCGTACTGCTGACAGTTGCCGCTGTAGTTCTTGGCATGACCATTGGATTGGCTGTCAAAATCTACGCAAATCCTTCGCGCCGCACAATTTACTTAGTATCGTTTCCAGGGGAACTGCTGATGAACATGTTCAAGATGTTGATCATTCCATTGATAGTATCCAGTCTGGTAGCGGGTAGGTCTTATTTGTTGTACCATTTTACTAGAATTCATGATTGACCATTAGTCCTAGGGCATTTTTTGCGCCTAAATTATGAGTTCGTTTTCTTCAGCTGACAACTGCATTTAAGCGTTCAAGATGTATATGTTGGTGCTGGGTCACAAACATACCCTCGGCTAAGGCCGTTTCGACACATTCTAAAAGCAACTACCAATGATGAATAATCATGAAGTTTTATCAAAACTGGTAAAAGTCTATATAGAATGTCTCCTTATTATGAAGTCGTAAGCTTTGGTATCGACGGGATGGATACTGACAAAGCAAGAGTCATCGGTGCACCAAAATATCCCGAATAACAACGTTCCTCAGGATGCCTGCAATAGCACAAATTCAGCTACGTATGTGAATTCATGCTGACATTTCTGGATTTCTAGCGCCGTTAAAACTCTATCTTTGCTGTTGTTTTGTTCGCTCTAATTGATTGGACATTCTGTTGCTTAAAACCATGGTTTTTCTACATAATTGAAATAATCCGATTGGACTGAGGAGACAGACTGTCACATCTAGATTAGACCTTTTTGCGAGCTATAATGGACTGCTATTTCCCATCGTACTATCAAAAACACACTTCCACGAGTATTGTGTACCATGGTTTGTGCAGAACATGATAGCTTATGGGAGCATAGTCTCGTATGACATGAAATCAAAAAGGCTATTGCATCATTCCATCTTGATTTGTGATATGAATGCATCCATTCAATTGTTAGTGCTCAGTTTGACACCAGCAAAATAATCGTCTGCTTTGGTATATATACTGTGTACTAAAGCGGGTCACATTCTTTTGTGACGGTATAATAAATCGCCGCACAAACTATCCGTTAAAGGGCTGATGGGCAACCGTATTTGGTCTGTGGGGATCATTTGTATGTGTGGTTAGAAACGAGGCATCAAGAACAGAAATATATCATAACAACTTTTATTGACTAGATAATCTTTCAGCAATGTCAGTAGCAAACTGCAAAAAAATTAATCATTTGTATCTAGGCGTCTTTTCTCACCATGTTTGTTGCAAGGACAGTGCATGATGTGACCTACTTCATCCACTTATCGCATACTGTTTTTGGTTCATATTTTTACCGAGTCATATTGTCTACTTCGTTTATAGGAAAAGACCAGGAAGCGAGAATTTATACAGGGGATTAAACCATCATACAAGCGATATTCGCCAGTCACTCATATATTTACGCATTGCGTAAAAACCACCACTATCCGGTTATCAGGCTCTAGTAACTACATCCTTCCACGACATATGAAAGAAAATAAGATGTAAAGTAATACTAGCAGAGCGGATATCTATATTCAAAGCGCTGTGATGTATACGTTTGACGGTTGGCAGAATTAGCTGCGCAAAAAGTGGCTAAACTAATGTGCCATTGAACTATTAAATTTAAAGTAATAAGAGCGGATATCTATATTCAAAGCGCTGTGATGTATACGTTTGACGGTTGGCAGAATTAGCTGCGCAAAAAGTGGCTAAACTAATGTGCCATTGAACTATTAAATTTTATGCAATGCCAAGTCTACCTGAATTAAACAGCTTATCGATCCGATTGAATTTGGTAGCAGTGTAGGTGTTATGCACTCAATCCTTAGGTATGATTTGCCGGAAATAGAAGGACATTGGCCAGTTGGTTTTCATTGTTGTGTTATCAGAAAAATTATTCATCATGGAGATCTAGCAAGGCCGTTTTCAAACAGATGTTGAAAATACAGATAAGTAAAAAATAAACATTAGTGACTTGGATAAAACGTCACAGGTTCCTTAAGTATGGCATTTTGTATGAAATAGTTTGGAACTTTTGACTAAGTAATTATTTCAGCTCAGTTCAATCTTAACCGGCTAAAGTGTTTTGAATCTCTGAAAAAAACAAGATACGTAGGGAAGTATTTCAAAGACCTCAGGCAAGAACACAAGCACACAAAACGAAAATAATTGAAAATTGACTATCAGACCCGAAATACGAAAATCAGGCAGATTACATTGTACTTTATCACTCAGAAGTCAGCCAGCATAATGAGACTGCCAGCTGGAAATTCTGAGTCTTCTTTACGAAGAAACCACAGTCATATTTTATCCGAAGGTACAAGCTAACATCTCTGTTCTACCGGAAGTTAAATTGTCTGGATAGAAGCTTTCTTTCTTTCATCAGTAAACTTAGCTTAAGTATGCAGTTCAGATCAATGAATCCTGTGAATCTTTCCCATACAGGACTGGCCAACTTAGATCCTAAATCAAGCGGAAAAATTGGATCCTATGCATTGATCTATTACGTGGTTACAACACTGCTCGCCACCGTGCTGGGAATTGCGCTCGTTCTTAGCATCCACCCAGGCAACCCTAATATCAGGAAGAATTTGGGTGAGGGAACGACTGAGGAACGCAGACCCGAAACTTTGGATTCAGTTATGGATCTTTTGAGGTACGTAGTCAATATTCTTAGATAAAGCGTTCTAAAAACGATTCATTTCATTTGGTATTTCCAATTGATGCTCCGTTACTGACATACCACAATACTACCATAATAGTGAAATTTTCCAGAATCCTTTTGTGGAATGTGTATTTGTGCCGTCTGTACACAACTGAATGGATGTTTTGGTTAACACATAAAACTTATCAATTAATTTTGTATTTGCGGAGACATATCGTTGCAAAAAGCGGACATGGTCACAACTAGCCACAAGATTTTTAATAATTGGTGTCAAAATATTGGTGAAGACCACTGAAGCTCTTGGCTAAAAGCGCAGATTTTTCACCTAAAAGCACTATATTTTAAATATCAAACTGAACCACTACTTATAAACTCCTTTACTTGGAATAGCATTTGCATCTACCATTATCCGTAGATTTTTGTTATATTTTTGGTAAGAATGACCATAACCAGAGTCGAACAGGGCAAATTATTTAAATGCAACCAAACCGCTACTTTCTCTTGCCATGCAATTGGAAAGCAAGTGCACGGACATCGAAAGCCGTCTACAGAGAAATGTTGTTAGATAAACGAGTGAAGTCATACTGTTTTTTTAATTTAAAATTATGTTCGCGCTGAAAAACAGTTATCAGAAATTCAGCCAAATTGCTGTTTGTTTCAAACGACCCATTTAATTCATTTTGTTCTGCTTATGACGAAGATTTTTCAGATTCTGAAATTTTAGACCCGAAGCTCTAATTCATCGCTAGGCTTTGCATGCAGATGCTTACTTAAACAATCCACGCAAGCTGGGGGTTAAAAAATTTATTTCGCTCCCATTCATTTTAGTTTGGATTTTTATGAGGTTCAATGCACTTTATTGCGACAAATCCCAGTCAGCAAAGATTCAACATCTTTCCGTCAGCGACTGAAATATTCGTCTTGCTAGAATTAGCCACAAAACTATGTCACGTGGCGCAATATTCCTCTTACATAAACTGAAGAAATACATTTATATAGTTCTTATGTTTCGTTTGTTAAGTGAATGATGATCAAAAGCGAAATTGAGCTACGACGTTGACAATTTCGATTACCGATTGTTAGAGGGATTGTGTGGATTTTTTAAAGTTAACGTGGTTACGTAGAATAGTGCAACGTTTGTTCCTGGATCACTGTAAATATACAGATCTTGGCGTTTGTAAATCTATTCTATTCGTGATTATTTTAGATGTACGAGGCGCCATAAAGATTCCTTGACCGTCAGCACATCGGTTCGCGATTTGACTCTGTGCAAAGTTCCAGAAGGAAAAAACGGTGGATTAGGAGGCAGCAAAGACAATCGGCTTTTTCTAAGTAGATATTTTGGTCGATAAGACCACCACAAGTTATTCTACGGAGCTCTGCGCCTAGCGCCGAATATTATTCCCCGCCCTTAAAATTGATGTGATAGCTAGCCACATTGCGAAGTACTCTACGTCGCTCGTATTTTCTGTGTGAAATGTTAACTACTGTTCTGCCTTAATAATAATGATTCCGCAATAAACATGCGGACCATTCGAGACATTGTCAGACAGTGAATCGTCCGGACTGCGATTGTTTATGTAACGCAAAGCATACGGCAGATCACAGATGATCCCTTATGTACCATATTGTAATATGCAGCACTGAAAACTTGCCCGCGAAACCACAAATTAAATGTAAAACACGGTGATAGACTCATTAATACCTCCAAATTGGACGTCCCGTGTGACCTTTTATGTGGTCTTCCATTGGGAAGTTACCCAAATCTTAGTGGTCCGTAACATTGAACTAAGGGTTCGGTCGCTGAAAAAATCCGTAATCCTATTTCAGGTTGTTCTTCCTTTATCCGCACCGACTTTTAAACAGTTGCCTTTTACGGATTACGCTGCTTTAGACAGAATGCTTCAATGCCAACGAATAAGCCACAGTTTGCGTGATCTATTTGATCTACCTAGAGGTACTAGGCTACTTTTTCCGTTTCTCCAAGACATCCAAACTTTCACCGTAACTTCGCAGATTGATGCACAGCATTACGAAAAGGCCAGCAGTAAACGGGTAGCTGTAGGTATTTCCACTTAGCAAAGTTTCCACTTCGATCATCCGTTTGGTTGATGTGCTTCAAAATTTAGCTTGAGAACGCAGCAGTTGTGTACATTTTCGAAACAGCCTCCAAACAGAAATACCTTAGGATTGCGCTGTTAAACTTCATCGATGTCAAGGTGTCTGTGACGACATTCTGCGACCTGGTATGCCTGCGCTTACAGAAAGCGACAAAGTCCTTTAGGATCTTTTTATTTTCGGACGATACAATGAATATTATCACCACTAGATCTATTGCATTTGGCTGGAGTTTAAAGTCCATAGATGCAGAATGTATATGCACGTTATTTTTATGAAGGAGAACATTTTATTTCTTACTCATATCATCTAAGTACCCAGCCATTACTGAAAATATCTGTTGGCCAAAAGCTCGGGGTGAGATTATTGTTGAACAAAACAGATAAATCATCCAGTGCACATCTGATTTTCTGGAGTGTTCTCATTTATACTAGCCCACGTTGGTGTCCATTCTTCAATAACACGGAATGTGCACCGGTGATAATAAACTGAGCTAAAGATGAAATTCTAACAATCAAATTTTTCATGGCTACGCAGGAATAAATTGCGAAACCCTAGCAAAAAGTAAACAGACTCATTTTGGATGCAGTGGAGCAACCATGTTTCCAATCATTAGGCTTAATATTTCTCTTTCAGTGTGACATATTGCAGGACCTAAAGGAGATTCTCAAGGGCGAACCCAACAAGCTGGGTCTGCTGTCGTAGCAAAAGTGAACATCGTGTACGAAAAAAGCTAAAGGTTTGATAGAGAGATTAGAAATGAAAGTGAAGCGGTAACGCGGTATCTTTCATACATGATGGCGTATCGATTCTAAGACTTTACAGTTCGTATCACAATAATGGAGCTACTTCTATAAATACGTATTGTCCATCCTTTGAACCATAGCGGCGGTGCCTCCAATTTGGTGGGCTTTGTGATAATCAAATAAAAAAACCGAGAACGCAGCTCTTTTTGCTTACAGGGCATCCGTTACACACACTCGCATTTCGCACAGCAAGCATTGACCTGTAGCTCAGTAGTCTATATGTTGAATTCTTTCAAGGTGCGCGATCACGAGATACCTTGAATTATGATCGAACCATTTTATTATGCACTCTATTCTGGAAGTTTTTTCACCAGGAGTAGCTATATTAGAGAATGTTTTCTTCCGAAAATGAACGCAAAGCAACAACGCAACGCTTAAAAGGGTAAACTGGAGTCCACAGATATAAGGATGAAGAGAGATACTGGGCTATAGCTTCATGTAGTAACAATACGACCGAAAAAACTAGCATCCACACATAGTATGTCTCTTATTACATGAAGAATTACAGGTATATTAGAACGCGCATCTGAAAGAAATTCCCCCAAAGTCTACTAAGGAATGTAGGTTAATTCTAAGTATGCATTTGGAAGGCAGATAACAAGTGGGTTGTTTGATATCACTCCGGGAGTACAGACGTCTAGAGTTTCCAAAAGATTGGGGCTGGTAGATAAAATGAGGTTTCGAAATAGACTAAAAATTGCGTTTGGAGTTCATCGCAAAAATTTGCAGCTTTCGTAAGAAACATTATTCTTACCTACGAAACTGGAATATTTAAATGGACATCAAATGGATGCTGTGTAATCAGTGTGATAAGGACGACCTAGTTTTTGCATCACAGGAAGGCGTCGATGCAGATGAATGCCATGGATATTGCATCTAATTTCGCTGGCTTTCATTTGTGGCATGAGCGGTTCAAAAGTGATGTCCGGATTCCAAGGGTTGGCAATATGATCGTTTGTTTGTTGGATGTCACTGTATTAGCTAAATTTTTACAACAAATAGTTTCACCCAAACTGTGTTGACTACCCGAAGACATTTATAGGCGACATTGGTGTTCACAACGTTGCCTACTAGGAACCTTCGGTCATATTTTAGAACACGATTTTGGGATTACAATGAAAGCTTCAGAAAATACTTATCATGTGAATGTATTTCGTGCGAGAGTTCACTCGCAGATTATTGCACCTCAAATACAAATAAACTAAATCCGCTTTATGGTTGCTCTTATTTGCGTCTAGTGGTGCAGGCAGCCGATTTGCAGTAAAAAGTAAGAAGAGGGCGTGAAGCGTTTGGCTAAAATGAGAGTCCGAGAAGTCGCAGATACCAAGGGAGTATCTTCCGTTCCCACTGATAATGAGTCTACCAACCAAGAGTCGCAATACTTGGATTGCTCTAGGTTAGCTCACTAAGATGTAAGCAATGGAAACGTTTGGCACAGTAAACCTTCACAAGCGATAGAAACGTGCATAATGCGATGAATATTTGCGATGTAGTAACATACACTCCGGTTAATATAGTGCAGAAAACCTAGGAAGACGTTACTGCATTTTCATATTGGCATCGTCCTCTGGTACCGCCGTGTACTGTGGTGGATTAATGAATATTGGTCCATGAATGTTTGAAAATAAAGCAGCTTTGAATAACCTGTCCCATTACATCCGTGTACTAATAAGGAATGTGTTTTCCCCGAAATAAGCAGTCATTGCCCAATCCCTCTTGCTGATTCAAGGATTTTCCGCTTTATTTAGTGACAAACGGACTTTTGCATCACCCAAGTGAATTTTCCTGAAAAAAGTGCTATTTTTTGTAGTTTAACATTTAAAGGTTATCCTCTCGTGAAGAATGATTTGAATCACTTTTTACATAGGTGTTCGATGAAAATAATCGTTTCGTGCTGAGCAGAGACTGATGACCCACCACTGTGTTGAATAGCGGAACCACAAACATTTACTTAATCTGGCTTAATACAGTCAGAAATTAAGCTTGGAAAGACAAGCGATATCTGAAAAAAGAACAAATGGTGATTCACTTTTAACCGATATAGCGCTAAAAAACGGCCTTTGTGTGTTCTTGAAAGCATCCCTCAAAAAGAGATTAAAGAGCGTTGCACAAGTTTATAAGTAAATGCGTTTTTGGTTATGCAACTTACGCAATAAACGGAGAATGGCAGGATAGTGGCGCAACAGGTACCTAACAAGACAGATACACAAAGCACCGCCGCAGGTGGACCAAATCAAACAATCCATGTTTGTTTAAGATAGACAAATTCGGCAATAAAAAGTGCAGTCAGCCCACATACCTCTGAATGATAGTAAGTTAAACTAGAACGTTTCAAGTTGTTTTAAAGTTTAGGGTAATCAGCCCATAACCGAAAGAATCTCCAAGGTACTCATGTCTCATTTTAGGAAATATGAGCTAACTTAGGCACACCAAACTCGTATAAAAGAATAGTGGGTTCCATACTTCGGACGATTTGAACATAAGTCAACTTCTGTTGGAACCATTTAACTGATAGTTACATGGAATTGTGTAAATAACAACCTTCTTTGTGAACTGTTTTTGATGTTAGTTCAAACGTTTCTCTTTTCGCACTCAACCGTGATAAATGAATAAGAATGCTGAAAACTGTAAAACAGTTTGCAGTTCACTGAGGTTATGGTTTAAGGTCGAATTTACCAATTTCATACGAAGGTGAGAGCTGAAAAACTGCAGTGTTAAGCACTGACTACTGGCACCCCCACTTGAGGCCAGGTGTAGCTCTGGGCAGGATCGGTTCCCCAGATCCGAGACAAATGTACAGAAACTAGTATTTGTGCTACCAGTCAACCTCAGAACTGATTGAATCAATCAATTGTGATGGTACATGTGCATACACTTATTTGATTCAGTATTATTCTATCAGCGAGACTACTAATAGGTTGGAAAAAGCAAACAAGCAAACCTAAAAGCTAAACCTAATGAACTTAGCTAAAGGTAACTTACCACTTGGCTGAAACAAAGTCGTCCTAGAAGTCTTGAAGTTACTCTTAGAAGAGTTTTTATCCTCTATACACATTACACTACACACAAACGGAATGGCATGTTAGACACAATAAGACCCATGAAATGAGACGGACGTGGTTCACATTTACCTGTTTTCATTCACTTCGGCCACAGAACTAGGAGGCCGCAAGTGTAACTAAATTCCGAATCTAAATGATTCAAAATCCATCTGTTTTCATGTCTGTGTAGTGTCATTCCAGTTTGCACAACAGGCCCCTATGAGGTTTCCATGCAAGCCAAGAATGTCGCTTGTGTCTCAGATAAACATTTCTATACGTCTTTTTTAAATCACAGTGCCTTTGTGTTACTCATTCTCCAAACTACTTCACTGTTATTGTTCTTAACATTTCTACGGCAATTTAGGAACCTCTTCCCGGAGAACCTAATACAAGCTTGCATCCAGCAGCAACAAAGCTTTTATGTGAACGTGACAGCGCATCCAAAATACCTCCCTGCGATTCGGGACGCCTTGTTCAATTCAAGTGAATTAGCTGATAACCTTGGTGAACCTGTTACAGAAGAGATTGTGAAGCCGCGATACATGGATAGCACAAACGTTCTTGGTACGATTTCACATTATTTGTCAGTCTCCTCCAATCAAAGTTGATCATATGTAACGCAAACTGGATTCCGTGCGTTTTGTAGTGAAAGGAGGCGTTCAGCAATAACCACCTTGGATTACCACCTTAAATTGTTTTAGCTTGTGAGTAAGCTTACATAACACGATGGGCTCATTGAATATGTAAATATGTTAATAATCTATAGTCACTTGAATGCGTTTTGGTTTCACTGTAGGCCTACTCGAGTTCAATTTGAAAATCACGTAAACTGTCCAATGGAGCTAATCTTGAGAAAATAATAATTTTTGATCAACTGTCCGTAAATCGAACGCAGGAACCCACTATATCGGTTTCTGTAACGCTGAGCCCCGAAAAACATCATCTCAAGGTTTTCACTCCACAAACGATAGGTTTACTTTGGCTTAGGATGCATCATATAGAAAGGAAAGACTTAGTTTCGACAAATTGTCGTTTCTAGTAATATCATGCAGAGCATGTCAGAGGGGCGTCAGGCCATGCATTGAATCAAAGTAATAGTTTTCAACATAAGTTCCCGTTTTCTGCAGAGAGTAGGATCCACTTTCAAAATTGCGCTTCTCCCAACATTTATTCCTCTCTCATCGCTAACTTATTACAGTTCATTTGAAGATGATAATACACTTCAAACACCCCATATCAGTCAGCTGGAATAAACTAGACGGAGACATTAGCCCGGGTATTCCTCAAATAAAATTTGAAATTTCAGTCATTGGTAAAAGTCAGTGACGGCGTAGAGACGATGCTGACTGGAAATTTACGTAAAATTTTGATGAAGAGATCAAGGTTATCACAAAATACTGCTGATGTACTTTGACTGTATGGAAACCAATATTCTAAGAGTGATTTCTACACGAATTAGTAATCACACATCCAAGGCATCATACTATTTGGGCCGTCATTTCATCTACTACTTGGCTGTTTGATACATCGTTTTTTTCGGCATTATGTAGCTTGTTATTCTCAAACGATAAAGGTGCCCTTGCCAGACATCAACCAGGTGATCCATTTCTACATAGATGAGTCAAATTTGATTCTATCATATCAGCTTTATTAAATGACGGTTTTCCACAGGACAATAGTTTTTTCTAAACATTTTTTTCTTTTTTTGGACAAACGTTTTTCGGTACCGATTTTATGAAACTCCGATTTGATTTTACTGTCTAGAGGTGTGATACGTTTCAAATAAGCTTAGCAGTTGAATCTACTATCCGGCCTTTAGTTGTGATTCGGCTTTACTAACACTTTCTGCATCACGAACGGAAAAAAGCGCAAGTTCTCATTATAGCATTTTTAAGGCGTATACCAAAACACGAATAGTTACTCAGTGGTTGAATTTTTCGCTCTTATCTGTTTGAATGTTGGTTTCACATGGTTGGTTACTCGCAGGACGTACAGTCGTGATGAACCTGAATAAGGATGAAACAGCTGTGATTTTCCCCTTTACTGACTAGTATCACGTGAGTATCACGTACAGGCCAATGCTCAACTTTACTTCTACTAGTAATAGAAACATATTTGTTCAACCAAAACCATCGCTTTCATCTTTCGGTTTGGCGTGTGCTGTCTGGTTGCCATAATTTCGACCTATTCAGACAGATTATCTCCATACAATCACGAGGAAGTTAAAGGGGAAATGAACGAACTCAGAAGTCTGGACGGCAAGTAGATGTGTGTGGGTACAGTGTGGTAAGAAAATTAACTGTCCATTGGACAAGACACGCCGAGCCGTGCAGCATGCAGACAGCCTAGACCGTTATATATTGATTTGTCTGACTGACGTTTGCGCCTAGAAACAATTCTTTCAATAACTGTTATTATTATCTTGTGATACAGTGAACAATTTATTGACGGATGAGCTTACCAACTCACGATTAAAATATGGTTTGTTTGTATCTTTACACAAATTATGCAGCGTAGTTTATGCTGAATGACAACGAAGCCGGAAACGGTTAATCCGTTTTGAATCAAAAACCTTGCATAGCCATCACATTTGCAGATATTTCTTTGTAGATACTCACAAGAAACTTCTTTCGTGAGTCGTCATGACAGTGTTGGAACAGAGGGCATACTAGGACAAATTAGTATTAAGTGAAAGCATGGAAATTGTTATGCGAATGTTACTTACCTCGAAAAATCATGAAGACGGCGAATGCGTCAGTGGACAAACAGGCCGAAAAATAGCAACCTCTTTCCGTTAGATCAATCGAGATTCTAAAGTGCCTTAGATACAAAACACTCTACTACAGCTTAGCAGCTGCCCCGTGATGTGCATTTTACATTTGACTATCTCATCTTGACTAGAGATGACAAGTGCAACCAGCTGAATGGGATTTGTCATTCAAATATATATAGTCAAACCACCAGACGTCTCCGTATGAATCGTGGATTTCTGTAGGTTTAAGCACAGCTTATTATGACACTTCAGACAAGCCATTGAGATCCCAGAGAGTGAGAATACTTGCGGACATTCACAGATGTTTTAAAGCCATCAGCCGTCCCGCGAATAAAAGGCACCAGTTTCTTATATGTTAAAGGGATAACATTGTTCCATATTTTTGACGTGATACCCCGTCTACATCCGTGTGGTGCTCCATAAATAAACCTTGAGACATTTTAGTAACATGACCAATTGGTCATAACTCTCGGTGTTGTTATTTTCATCCCTAAGGAAACTTTCATTTATTGGTTGCGTACTTTTTCAAATAAGGTGGTGTGTACGACACTAACACACAAGTCTGATCCCGGTAAGGCATGTTCGCCAGCATACTAAGCCAGTCCACGTGTTCCGGACACTTTTTTGCCCTAAATCAACTTAGCTCCCTCGGAGGCATCATTTATTTTCCATAGATGAGATACAATTATCACAAAGTCTCCCACACATGTCTGGATGGCCTTCAGGATTCTCGTTTAAACGCCAGTTCAGCTCACGGTCGGAAATGGACGGATGCATATGAGTGAATACTTATATATATATATATATATATATGTATATATATATATGCGTATACGTGTGTGTGCATAATACATGACAAGCAACTATACAGGAACTGTAGAAGTAAAAAACGACCTGAAGACAAAACTGAAGAAACCAAGACCGAAGTGCCTAAGAATTGCAGACAGATTAAAATTTCAATCCGTAACATTTGATCACCAAGCGCGGTCTCTGAGACCAGGGGTGTAAAAAATAAAAACGTACAGGAGTTTACATGCAGAAGTTGTTGCACTTAAATGCACACTGGGAAAGTTCCTGTAGACAAGTGGTCATAGCGAAATGTAAAAAAATACAAATCATCACCGAGGGTTGCCTCATGAAAATTCATTGTTTAGTTATAACATCTGGCAACAAACTAAAACCCTTTTACCGAGAGCTGCTAGGGGCCGAATACGCTGATTATTCTGCAAATAGCATGGGCCAGTAACACAAAATGGGCAATAAAGTGGTGACAATATTAGACACTTAGAGAAGAGTAAGTTCATTCATAAAGTGGTAACCTGCGGAGACAATCACAAGGGGTTGAGGTATCGCGGTCAACAATCCAATTAAATATGCTTTGTTTTGCAACGCACCTCTCTTCTATCATGCAATGAAGGAAGATTGAAATGGAAAAGTCATTTCTGCTTACCGGTAACAGCATATACGGGCCAGGTTCCAACCTGTGACGAAGACCGCTATTTGAATGTAGGGTACAGGATATAATCGGAATTTGAGTGAGGCGGCCATGTGTTATGTAGATCAGGATGGCTACTCAGTAAGGTCCTCAGCTACCTGTTAGTTTTTGTTGGTTTATCTCTACTGCTTAAGAGGCTGATGATTACCGTTTCTGAAATTCGTGATCAGTTCGTTTTGTTTTATTAATCCCTTTCTTCCCAAAATTAACCCAATAAGCTCATCCGATTTTTGGGCCTATGGCCCATTTATTGTGATGGATAGAACGTTTCCCTACTCCTGCCAGCCTCCGACGCTTTTTAAGCAAGGCGTGCGAACTGGCATCATTATAAATACTTTTCAAATCATTTTGACGTATTGTCCATATTTGTGCTACTCAGATACCTAGACACAAGATGGCCTCTGCCATCATAAAGGACGAGGTTTTGTGTGCTAATTTACATGAGCAAACTTGTTTAAATATCCTTCTTAGTCGTTCAATTGGAATTCAATTTGCACTCTAGCTATGAGAGTCCAATGTACTGCTTGTAGCAAATACTTTGTTTCTGGATATTTTTCCATAAAACAACGCAGCAAAATGCAGCTCATTCATCTTCACTGCTCAATATTCATGGATTTATTATTTTAGAGCAGATTGCATCAAACTTCGGATAAACTTTATCTGGTACCACATATAAGCGTGCTAAATGAAAGCTAGAGTTGCGTGAATCCTTAATTGTCAACATGTTTTTATCCACAAACAGGACTATTTGTACATCTATCCTCGGATGATTCGCCCTTTTGTTGGCATTTAAACCGGTTATCCAACAACATTTGCTAGCTTCTTCATTGTTACTCATCTTTTGTTCTAGAAGTAAGCCTAAAAGTACATCGCCATTTCTTTTGATACGACAGTGCATTCTGGGATCTTTTGTTGATCATTTACAATTAATCAGTACCACTAAGGCAGTCTATCCACTGCATGTATTTTTTCGGCAACGTCAAGCAGTTTCTTCCCATGCAGTGCGAGGCTAACTACGTCAACATTGTTCACAGCAGACACTCGTTGACTAACTACATATTCAGCCCGGTGATATCTTGTGGTTTTCATGCAGTTCATCCCGGTTACCTATTATCTACAATGACTTCACGTAGGAGGGACTAGCCAAAATAACTATATATATATACATATATATATATATATGCATCGTTTTCTAGCTTACTGCAAATCGCCCAAATCTTCACTGTTTTTCCCTGACACAGTCCCCAAATAAAGGATTGAAGTTAGGTTCTTCGTTCCAATGAATTGGTCATAATTTATATTACGGATCTAATCCAGTCATGTTAACACACTACTGAGCTGATAGGATAATTTCGGTAGACTTTGAAGCAATGGCGTGATGAACTATAAAAAGACGATATTTTACAACTCTAAATTGCCCTCTTGTGATTTTAATATATATTTTCTGAAATTTGGCTTTTATCTTCTGGCATATCCGTTATTGACTTTTTTCGTAGGTAGCAGAGCAAAAGGTCACTTCTAGACAAATGTACGCAGAATTTCATACTTACTACTTCAAAAGCTGCACGCCGCATTCTATTAGTTGCCATGACTCCTATGGATGTTGACACTCTACTGCTATGTAAATGAGAAGCCATTTCGGCTGTACAATAGAAGGACACGCCAAAATTGGAAAAAAAACTGTAAGGACTTTGAATGCACCTATAATTGGGCAATCGTAACTGATCTCCGATTATTTTTAGGAATACTGCGCTGCATTGTGCAGCTAAAACCGGGTGACGACTGGTGTGTTGTGTATCCTAGCTTGAACATTCCGACTAGAAGTATGCCTCCGCCTCAGTTGACACGCTCTTCACATAAGCACCATTTAGCGCATTCGGTTTTTTATCACCTACTTCGTAGACGCTCTTAACCGGCAACAATAGTCCGACATAGCAAAAGTGGATCCGTTGTCGTGTTTACCACAGATCGCTTACTGGTAGCTTGAATGTCCTGGAAAGTTTGATTTACTCTAGTATTCAACCCGAAATGCGATCTGTTACATTTTTAATGTGTATAAACCACAATTACCGTATGATTATATCGTCGTCATAGGTTACTCATGGATAGACAGCTAGCATGTGTGTTTTGGGTGAGTGCAGAGAGTCCGATAGCCGAGTGTTTGTCAAACATTTGACAACCATACGTAACCATATGTAACTACATTTTGCTTGTCGGAGGGTTTTCACCATGAACTGGAAAACAGAATTCAGACAAAGGATTAGTGTATCATTCACACATTACGGCGTATCGCTGATTACGGAATAATTGCATGCTGTGGCAAGCGGATCACAAACACGAAGAAAACATCAACACTCCACGAAATGTTCATTCGTTGCACAAGACGTTTGTAGATATGAGGTCGGGTGACCGATAAGCCAGTTCTGAGTGAATAGCTTTCCGCGCTTACTATGGCGTACGTTGGTTACAGGCTGACTCGCTAAACAGAGGGTAAATCTGGCATGACGCTTTTCCTCAATGCTTCTCTATAAAACAGTCCTGGAGGAACTACCATGCTCCTATATTAAGGAGCGAATTCCGTAAAATGGACGTTAATATATAAGGCTATGTGAAACATCAAAATAACTATCCGGTGGACCAAACAAAATTAACAAAATTAACAAGTAGGTGGTCCAGTTTTCTTGCAAATTCATCAGGATATATTCAATGGCATTTGTTCAATTAGTGGTAAACCATAGAGCCGAATTTCAGGGATAAACACCAAATGCTGCTTTAGCCGTGTCTATGTTCAAGAGTTGTGGCTACTTCCCTCCTACTTTCTGACTGCATTCAATACTTTGCAGAGTAAATGATTTTTTAGTGTAATGAATATTAAGTTGGCTGTGAAATTTACCGATTTTGAGTGAAATTGTAGGTTGGCATCTTTGGATGAATCACTTACACATATCATGCTGCCTAGTTTTGTATGACCACGAGAAAGCTAGGGCTTCACCTGTGTTCATTGTGTTGATGACACCGTGGGAGTGACGACTTCAGTGTCTGCAAATAAAAAGACGTTGTCGATGCGCACGAAAGAAGACTAGCTGGAACTACGTTCTTTCTTTATTGTTTTCGTAGGTTCCTTGAAGTCGGGTAACCGGATAAGTCTCAAGGTTTCCCATAATGTCCAACAGATTATGAATGTTGGTCAGTTGAATGAATGACTAATATCTCCTCACCAGTGCATCTATTATACACGCGCAGATCACAATCCATCTTCCTTTTTCAAAGCTTGCTGATACAGGGTAGTTGGGAATCCCAGACATGTGCACTAGGAAGATATGCTTCATTTGTCAATGTTACCTGCTATATCGATTAATGATCATGTGGTTGGTTTTCCATCATCTGCTCGGGATGTCCAGTATAACATACCTGATAGTCTCAATCCAACAATAAAAACATTATCCTTCGGAATTTATGTAGGAAATTTTGTTATCCCGTGTGCTCAGCATCCCGGTGGATCAGTGGCAACAAATGAAGGTTGCTTATACTTTGAGGAGTTTGAGATTTTCCGCAGTGATATTGAAGTATGCATGTTCTGCTGGTCTACCATCATATCAGAAACTCAGGAATCAAAGTTTTTGCATAAATAATTTGGGCACATTCTGACAAACCGTACACTGAAAAATCTTGATCGTTTTTGTTATTAATTATCTCTATTTTTCGTTCTCAGTGGCGCATATTCATCCTTGTTGATATCCATTTAGTCTCAGCTTCTCGCTCAACTGATGACAGCGCATACGGACAACAAATAATGGACACATGCCACCCTGGTAGAACAGAACGATGAAGACAAGGAGATCAATCACCATTTGCATCTTACTGACGATCTTATAAAACCATTGTGTTCCCTGTCAAAAAACAATGGCAAACCATGGTAACCAAGCTTCTTGACACATGTTAGCATGAGAAAAACAAATTCACTCCCTGAACGGGTGATACATTCGTGGGGGGATTATTAACCACTTACTCAATACCACTCGTACAAAGCCTCCGGTTTTCATGTTCCGACGGAAGGATTTCCATGAACGCATAGACGCCGCGATGTTATTGTGTTTCCGAAAGATACATGCCTTTCTGGTTCACTTTTGGGCGTCACTCCACTAGGTTATTCTGTCCATGACCGTTTCGTAATTAATTAAATGAATATAGGTAAGGGTCACGGGAGATAAATTATGCCGCATCCAGTCAAACACACAAGCGAAAAACGCCAGTCAAATAAAGTGCCTCTGATCCATGTTTCCGAGATCGTAAGAATTAAATGTTTTATATATTCTACCCCATGAATCTAGAGGTATTGTTTTAAGTTCAAAACTCTACGGGTAAATTAAGATGACTGCTTTATCAGGACTATGCTCGCCTTCCAGGCGCTGGGGAAACTGTTCAAAACTCCAAACCGTCCAGCAAAGCTCATTGGGGGTCTAGGCTGGCCTACTGATTAGATCACTACTCGCCATCTAGGTGTGGTTGAATATCTTTGTGATCGGCTACCAAAAGAATAAAAACTAGGGATTAACTGCTTTTGAAAAAGTTGTGAGGTAATTTTCGCTAATGATCTCGTTAACCTAAAATGGAGATTCAGTTTTTCTCCACAAAAACGACAAAGCTTTTTAGGGGTGGTATTGTTGGCTCAGTGTCAGCCACAGACTGTGCATTGTGAATTCCGGTTTCCTATTTATCAACCAGATCGCACTTAGCCTGGATGTTTAATTTAGATAAAATTAAACCAAGGAAGTAGGAAAATGTTTCGGAGGGAAGTGGCCGCAACAGACGTTTACGTTGTAATGTCCATTTTTGGGGCACCCCTGAACAAAGCGGACCTGAGTGAAAAAACACATAGTTTGAAGCAACAGCATTTCCCTGCTTTCAGTGGTTTCCCAAAGACGATCACACAGTTTGTTTCATCTGTTAACCTTCTGTTGCCTAGTGGTACAGGCCACACTATCTGATCTTCAAAAATCACCTACTTCCTCGAATAACCCACTGGTAAATTACTGCATCATTTATGACATACCGTAAAACAGATGGGACACCCTTCGACAAACAAAGAAAAATCAAGGAATAGAAAAGGATAAAAGTGAAATCTCGAGAAATGCGGACAAACTGTTCACACTCCTGAGTGCAAATACGCATGTGGCAATCAACACTCGTTTGAAAAATGGGTTGGTTCTGACAGGCATGAAGGTCCAATTGCGCCCATCTTTCATATTGTTCAGCTAAACGTTCGTACGTTTTATTATGAAAGATGTTCTTGCCAAAAGAAGTCAAAAAGTGGTAGAAACTTTTCAGGGGCTTCACCGACCCTAATTTGACACACTTAATATCTCATTGACTGAAACGGAGGAACACGAACCAAATTTGGCTTTTGCCGCAGACAGACAAGGACGGTCACATAGAAATTACTAGAGCCAAAACTGAGTCGTTCGGTCAACAAAATTCTGCAATACTTACTACAGATTTGGATCTTAACGTAGCTACGGACGGTCCAGAAACAATTTTCTATTTAATTATCCTCTTATTTTAGATTAAACGTTGGTGCACATAACCAATACTAAATTTTTTATTGTAGTTCTTCCGTCACTCTCTGCTTTATCATTGCTGAAAACTCAGCTTCTGTGGGTGGCATTTTTGTGTGCCCTGCACTATGACATTGACGACCTTGTAGTAGTCCACTTGTGATGTTTTCCATGGAGAAACTTTAAAGTCACAAACCCGCAAAATTCAGCGTAACTTGATTCGCGATTATTAAAAATCAAACTGGATAAAAAATTAGTAAACAAAGATTGTAGATCTCCCGAAAAAAAGACAAACACTGTTTGCGTTAATAGCGGCAAGTTAAGCTTACTTGTGCTTGCCATTCTGAACCGAACTCTCCTGTCTCCTTGGATATAATTGGCGCGTACTATTCAAGCACAGGGCCACACCTAGTACTTTAACTACAAAAACGCCAGTTAAAACTTCTTCCAGAGGATGCTCTCGTTCCTGCAGTCTGTAAATTTTTTGGAGATAATGAGTAGCGTACATATTTATTGTGATTAATTTAACCTAATAATAACGTCTTTTGTGCGGGGGCTGAAGCAGAACATAGTAGAATTATATAATTTCCCCAAGGTGAATCGTACAAAATAACTTGATCCAATGGTATTATTTAAGACTAACTTTCAATTTTACCATCACTATCAGTTTCTACGACGTTATATCGTAGGATGTGACACGTTTTCTGGAGCAGTGATCTTGGTGTGACAGTCGAATTTCAGATTCACCCCTAAGATAGTCCAGTTTGACACCGAAATTTTCAGAATCAAGGGTATAACTTTCTGCTATTCAAAAGGAATCTTTGTATGCGTAAAAGGCCACACATGTTTTCAGCACGCATTTTTTACCAAAAGGCTTTTTAAAGCTAATCAACAAACCATCAGGCGCTGGTTATTTCTCAGCCCATTTCCGGTTAAAATTCTCCGCAGAACTTAGAGGATGCACCTCGCGATATTCCCTCGAAAAAGATACTATGGTTGTTGTAATCATGTCATATTTTTAGAACCAATTTAATATTTCTCAGGGAAACATCCAGAAATGAAACTTTGAATATCCTAGCCATGTACCGAATTTCAACATATCTGAGTTATACAAAGTAAACTGGATTTTTCCAGTCCAAACGCAATAGGTTGTAGCTTCTTGCTAAAATTAAATTACTATTTCTATTTTGAGGTCTTCCATGAAATTTTGTGAGGATATTTATGTGCTAACGTTTCGATCAGAAGACTTGTTTATTCCCATTTTTATTTAAACCCCCATTCTTATTTCAGGACTTGTATCGTTTTCTATTATGTTTGGACTGATTCTCGGCCAAATGGGAGACAAGGCAATCGTGATGGTTCAGTTTTTCTCCATTCTCAGCGAAGTCATCATGCACATGGTAAAGGCAGTAATGCTGTGAGTTCCGCTTAATATTTGCAGACCCAAATTTCCCGGTTGTATCGGTATGCGCGCTGATGCCGCTAATGTGTAGAAGTCCAATTTCTTCTCAACAAATTTCAAAGGGTTTCCAGAACCATGCAGTGTTTTTTTCTCAGATGGTGGCAACATACATAATGCAATTTTTTCATCATATTCTTCTGTCGAAACTGATGTTAACCATACTGCGTAAATATGTAGACATTTTTATTCTCTAAATTGAACAAATTCACTGCACACATTCCATCTATCAAACGTTTTCCTCCACTAAATTAATGCAAAATGTATAGTCAAAGGCTTGTTTCCTATTCGAAAAACGGTTAACGAACCATTTTTTTCACCTCTAATAGTATCGAACAGTGTAAAGAGCTCTCAGAAATGAGCAGTGGAAACGAAGTAATGACTGTTTGTTAGCTTGATATAGAAGTTCCGGTTGCTTGTTCGCAGTAAATCCGATAAATAATAGCCCCTTATATTACTTGCTGGCAATTTCTTATGTTGGTCCAATAAACTCAATCTTTGTATATTTAAGCTTTTTCTGAGGTAAGTGAACCAAGAGTTAATGTAACGACTGAAGTTCTCGGCCGATCCCCACTAAATTAATTTTGCTTCCTTGAAACTTGATTGGAGTACTGCAATTATGTCCCCCAGCTGCCCGCGGCTTTTCTACCTTCTCCTTAGGCTGACTGAATTATGAAGGAGTACCATTACATCATTTTGGGTTTCGCTTCTGTCCGCCAAACAAAATGGAGTTTCTCATTGACCCTATACGCTAAATGCTCATCAAAAAGGACATCTTATCTCTTTCAAAATATGAGCCATATTGTTTTGATTAGAAGAGTGCAAGCAGTCAGACCATTTTTCTATGCGGTATCTTACTAGAAATAAGATTTATCCTGTCATCAGGAAAAGAAATGAGTTAACTTGCAAGTACCTTTGCATATGGCAATTTATCTAACTCGCCTAAAATAACGTGACCTAGGATTTCAACTGCCAGTTGATCTAAATTGAACTGTCACGATTGTGAATTCAGTTTTATTGTACCCATACTTTATGATCAGCCCAACTGGAATCCCGAAAACTGTACATTGANACTGGAATGCCGAAAACTGTACATTGATAACAAAGTCTTCATATATTTTATTCTTTATCTTCTACAGATACTCTCCATTCGGAATATTCTTCCTTATTCTGGGGAAAGTGCTTGAAATTGAGAACCTAAAGGAGACGGCTACTTCCCTGGGCATGTACATGTTGACAGTCATATCCGGGTTGGCTATTCATTGTTTGGGAACCTTAGCTCTTCTCTACTTTGTGTTTACAAGGAAAAATCCATTTAAGTTCTACAGAGGAGTATTTCAGGTAAGACGCTTCCATCGTTGATTGGTATTTGGGTTGGGCGACATAGCACTAGGTAGATTTACTTCAAAAAGCATCACTTCAGAGAATACAACTACTAAGTTATTCTATGGTATTTTGTGACCCGAATTTAAGCGTTCTCCGAAGATCCTGAAGTGGATATTGCTCGCTTCTTATTTGTTATTTGGGGGCCGCTTATTGACTGTTGCGATTTAAGTACCAGGCAACATATGTATGGATATATATATAAAGCATACAAGGTCGTCCGCTAAAAAGCGATATGTTTAGCGACATTCCTTGCAGTGGATTTCACAATTTGTAAATTTAAAGTCGTACTGGCTTCCTAACTTTTCTTTCATCAGGCATATAAGTATATATTCAACAGAGATTGATCGCTGTCCGTAATATGCCATCAGACGAAGTTTATCTGAGGAATATGGTTTTCGCACATTCTCCAAACCATCCAACATAGCACCTAAATGCAATCTGACTAGTGTATTAATGGAAAGAATCCTAGCTGCGTGCCTCACAGACAACCTTTCCACAAGTTCAAGAAAACAAAAGAAAATGTGTTCATTCGAATATTCAGTTAAGCTTCCAGTCACACAAAGTGCTATATCAGTGGTCAGATTAGTCAGTGTTAGTGAGCAAGTAAACAGCAGTAACTCAACCGGTTTCCTTTTACCAAGCCTCTCAAACGAAAATACCTACCCTATTACAGGAGTTGTAACAGGAACGCACTTTTTCTGACTGTAGTGATGGACCATACAATACTTGTACACCTCGTGCTAACACTTACCCTTAAAGCCCACTCCAAACCCATTGCGAGTAATGTAGAGGCGCGGTACAGATAATGTTCTTTTCCTCGTTCGATATTACCCGGGTGAGTCCATGTATTCAGCAAACTACTTTAGTAATAACCAAAACCCCGTTTTAAACGCACCTGTTTAGGTCGCTGAATGGCGAGTGAACATTCTGTCAAATATAAGAAAAGATAAACTCTGCTTATGCACCCATCTACGCCCCAAGAGTTGCACATCACCAATGTTTAGAGAAGAAAACGTCCACCATCATCACAAATGAAGTAACAATTTTGGATTTAAGGCGCCTTACATTCATTCGGAAGGAAAAGTTATCCGTGCCCATCCGCTGATATTTCGTAAGCTGAACGAACCACATTTGTTTATGTGGTACGAGCTGGACCCATGATTGATAGTCAAACAGCTGTAATGGATTGCCCTTTTATTTTCCCTCCTTAGGCTGAATGCGTGGATGCATTCACTAGTACTTTAAATAAGACAATTAACCCGATTTGCTTCATTTGATTCGCTGCAGTTTGTACTATTCAGTCATCACTGTTACAAGATAACTTCCGCGTCACTTGCAAGCAAACTCTACGATCAGCTTGCTGATGCCACCCAATTATAGTCCCTTAGTAATCCTCGAGGTCACAGTAGTGGTACTCATATCTGTTTTATTGAGTTATGTCTTGTACGATGATTTGAAATATAGTTGTGATGCGGAAAAAATAACCTGAATGATGAAGATCTAACTAGCAATAAACGAAGCCAGCATAGAACACTTGTAAGGATGAATACGGAGGAACTTCACACCAGGCAAAACACTGTTTTGCTTTTCTTATGAAAGCCTGGTGATTATGGTATGTTTAGCGGGACCTTGTATCACAACAGATGGCATGATGATATTTTTTTACCAGAGACGGTTAAGAATTTCACAGTAGCTCACATTGCGCGATTGTAAACCTCTGACCGATCAATTCGCGTTATGATATATACTGCCCCATTTGTAACAATTTATGTCTGGTCCGATAGACCTTCCCGATAGGAGGTCCTCGATGGCAAGGAAATCTGTACGAGGCTCAATGTAGCGATTTTAGTCCATTATACTAAATATGATGGCAAACCAATCACTCCAATCGTTTCTATCTCGAGAAGAAAGTCACCGGATTTAGCAAATACAAAAAGGCAGATGCTTTCAGTCGTTCGTTGGGGAACATTTTGCTGCTTTCCGTCGTTCATCATTACAGTTGTCAACTCAGACCATCCATCTTGATGAAATTTACATACCATCACGAGGACAAGGCACAATGAAGCATACGATCTCACTTATCTTTCTCCCGTCATACTAAAGGAATAGGTTTATGCACTTATTTATCTATCATTTGGTTCCCTCGGTTCATGTTTTAGAAAAATATTAATTTTTTTGAGTCTGGTCCGCATACCGCCACTTTGGGCAAAAATTCAAAGCAGCGACAGAGTGACCATTTTTAGCTTTTTACATCTTAGAATTTCAAAGGATATGGTGAACGAAACTGTTCAATGACGGACGATTTGCTCATAATCATCCTTGTTCTTTAATGCTGTTAACATCGGAATCCATTTAGACGCTTCGACACTTGGCTCAAGAAAATAAATATTTAAAAAACTACTTTAAGCTAGTAATAATACGTCGAAAGTTTCGCGCGGATAAAACTACCTCAAATTTCTTCTGAGAGAGATGTTAACGAAAGCCTTGTAAATGGTGGCAATTGCTTTACTAAAGTGAAGTCATTTTACAGCGAATATATAAACCCCTTCCCTAGTTAATCTGAGTAACATTCACGGGAAGATTCCATGTTGCTTCCTAACTTACATTAGAAATTTTCAGACAGCAAGGTCCCTTATCCGGTGAATTTGTCTTTACTAGCTAAAACCTGAGTCTTTGGGAATGAAAACCCAATCAATTTAACCCTACTGCACTTTTGAACCAAACTATCCTTCCCAAAATTTAGGGACGCTACTTTTAGCAGGCAAACATTTTAATGCCAGCAATCACACAATTCGGTCATCTTTCGTTATGAATCAACTCGTCCCAAATTATGCATCAAATTAACCAGACTACGTATCTAAGGTTTGTTGGTTATAATTTCGTTCTCAGGCGAAAATTGTTTTCACGATCGTATATTCTTTTGGATCAATCATGTCTCCATTGTGGAGATCCCAGTTGAGTCTGTGCTGCGTGCGTTTAATAGCCTTGCACTTAATATTGTTCCACGAAATCCCAAATGTTTTAATTTGATTTTCTTATAATGGGCTGCTAAAAACTCACCTGGGTATATCAAGCCTTCCACGACTTTGTCCGACCCAGTCACCAAACACTTAATTTTGCATCAGAAACAGGTGGTTCAAACGCCTCAACAAGGACCCTATGAAGCCATCCACACCGATGTATTGAAATTTGTATCCTGTCTCATATTTAAAGCGTATTTCCGTTAGAATTCACTTAAATCCCTCGAGTTGTTAGCGTTCATCATCATCATCATTATCAGCTGTAATAAAGCGTATTTAGAATTCACTTAAATCCCTCGAGTTGTTAGCGTTCATCATCATCATCATTATCAGCTGTAATAACCGCGTACTCGTCGCGTCGTA